>NC_143067.1:7431212-7734242 GCF_052426305.1 Pelodiscus sinensis
CGGCCGTATTGGGTCAGACCAAAGGTCCTTCTAGCCCAATATCCTGTCTGCCAACAGTGGCCAGCACCAGGTGCCCCAGAGAGGGTGGACCGAAGACAAGGATCAAGCAATTTGTCTCCTGCCATCCCTCTCCAGCCTCTGACAAACAGAGGCCAGGGACACCATTTCTATCCCCTGGCTAATAGCCTTTTATGGACCTAACCTCCATGAAATTATCTAGCTTCTCTTTAAACTCTATTATAGTCCTAGCCTTCACAGCCTCCTCTGGCAAGGAGTTCCACATAACGCTGCTGTGTAGATGTGCCCAAAGGGTCCTGCAGTCAACCGGAACCACTCATTCCTTACTGAAAGGGTCAGCCCCTTTGCTCATAGAGCCTGACCAATGGGAGAGACAGACATAAAACAGCTTGGACGGTTAAAAACCCTGGTGAAAAATTGTTCTCTTTGGCCTCGGAGGACAGGACAAGAAGCAACGGGCTTAAATTGCGGCAAGGGAGGTTTAGGTTGGACATTAGGAAAAACTTCCTACCTGTCAGGGTGGTTAAACACTGGAATAAATTGCCAGGGAGGTTGTGGAATCTCCATCACTGGAGATATTTAAGAGTAAGTTGGACAGACACCCAGCAGGGATGATCTGTTCTAGATGGTATTTGATCCTGCCCTCAGGGCAGGAAACTGGACTTGATGACCTCTCAAGGTCCCTTCCAGTTCTATATTTTATGATTCTATGAAAGAACCTGAAAAACTTCGAGGTGAATGAATTTAAGCTTTGGTCTCAGATATTCAAAAGTTACCCCGAACAGGAAAGGTTAAGATTCTTTCCTGCACCTCCTATCAATTCATGGCCAAGAATCCAGGCCTTCCTCTCCTGCTATCTCGTCTAATCATCTCCGCAAGATCCTTCTGGGCACCATTGTCTAAACACTTCCACCAAATCGAATATGTTTAGAAACCTGAACAAGAATACAAGCCGCCCTGCTGCTCTCCAGTCTCTCCATAGAAGCAGCAGCTCCCAGCATGCTGCCTTAAGAATGGATGCATTTCAGGTCCAACGCTGGAAACTTGGGTCCAAGTTAGAGTGAGAATGGAGTGCGCTGAAGCCATGCAGAAAGCATCAGGCATGTGGAGAAAGGAGCAGAGCCAAACCCACGGGCTCCTCTCCAGCTTGTCAGCTCTTCAAAGAAAATACACCCGTCATTAAGGAGAGAAGCTGAGCTGTAGTTTACCCAGGGATCGGGCGGACAGAAATATTCAATAAAGGAGCTGTAGTTGATGGAATTAAATCTATCAAAGTGAAAAGAGGGAGAAAGCAAACAAACCAGAGAACAAATATTTATAAGTCATAGAATGAAAGCGATTTGCAGAGTAATTGAGATGTAACACCAGTGACCAAAAATGGAAGAAAAATTCTTCAGCAGAGGAAAGGAAGTATCTTTTATTTAGATATTTTGTTTTTTATTTTTCTCATGCTGGTGTGGTGGGGTCAGGAGAACTGCTGGCCTTTGATTTGAAGTGTGGCCAAGCCAAGTCGAACATGTGTTAGCAGGCGCTGTGGTTTACACTAAGAAATTGCTTTAATAGCGCTCGACAGCTTTTAAGTGCATTTTTATGATGATGATTTTTATTTCGAACGGCACAAATGATATGCATGTGGCACTAGGCTTCCAAAAGGGTTCTAGAAAGTCATCCCGGGGTGGGAATGCTCAGCAGAGCTGGTTTCTCATTGAGGGCTGCTGGAAGCCTTCCAGAGGGGACACAGACTGTGCTGTGGCTCCACTCTGTGTAGAAAACACATTCCCTCTTACAGCTTCTCTGTCTGACATCAGAGGGCACGGCTGTAGCAACCGCCATGACTGGGAAAGATTACCGATTATTGTCTCCTTGGCTCTGTCTCAATGAGAGTGAGTCACTGTAGCCTGGAAACCGCTGACTCTTCCACAGACGTACAAACGGGTCCTGAGACATATAATTTCGTCGGGGCTTTTGATCAACTCTTTTGTGGTGGTTGCCATCAAAAAACCAGCATTTACCCACAGCTGCCACCCGCAGGCACCTGAAAAACCACCATCCTTCCCTCCCATGCTTTCACGTGGAATGGAAAACCACCTGGTCCAGGGTACCGCTGGATATTAATGGGAGGTAAAGGGTGATTTTTTTAATGTCACCTACCAGCTGTTCAGCACAGGAACAGAGACAATGCCATGTGTCTTAGGTGACCAACTTCAAGAGGAATATGGTGAATAATTAACACAAACCGGTCACCAACCACCCATAAGCGAAGACCAAGAGCTTGTCTACAAGGTGAATCACTGCACGTTAAGGATATGACTCTACCGGGTACTCTGAGCTCGATAATTTGCTGTGTGAACAAGCCCTGATTCAGTAAGAACCTGCTCCCAAGCTGAAGGAAGTCAAAGGAGTGATTTCTGCTGAGTTAAGTGGGTAGTGGATCTTGACCCACCACTGTTAGACAAATGCTTATAAATAGTGACCCCTACTTGGAAGAATGGGAGTTGGTTCACCACTGACGGACTGAACAGGACAGGGGCGACCATCAGAATAACGATTGCTTGAAACGGACCCTTTGTCCATTTCTAGGATGGCTGGAGAGTTGGACCCCCTTATTTACCCAAGTGTTTAAAAGTCAAAGCTTCTTTTTTAATTGCAAAATTGCTAACGGGAATTTGTTCTTTTTGAGTTTGAATTTGCTGTATCCGCCTGGAGGGAGTTTTTACAGCTAAGTTCAAAATCCTGTAACTGGGGGCCGATATCATGGAAATGCTAAGAGACCATTATCTATAGAAGCATACGCACACCATCATAGGAAATATCCCACTTCCACACTGTTCTCCCAGGGATCATAGAATCATGGAATCATAGAATAATAGGACTGGAAGGGACCTCGAGAGGTCATCGAGTCCAGCCCCCCGCCCTCAAGGCAGGACCAAGCTCCGTCTACACCATCCCTGACAGATGTCTATCTAACCTGTTCTTAAATATCTCCAGAGAGGGAGATTCCACCACCTCCCTTGGCAATTTATTCCAATATTTGACCACCCTGACAGTTAGGAATTTTTTCCTAATGTCCAATCTAAACCTCCCCTGCTGCACTTTAAGCCCATTACGCCTTGTCCTGTCCTCAGAAACCAAGAGGAACAAATTTTCTCCTTCCTCCTTGTGACACCCTTTTAGATATTTGAAAACCGCTATCATGTCCCCCCTTAATCTTCTTTTTTCCAAACTAAACAAGCCCAGTTCATGAAGCCTGGCTTCATAGGTCATGTTCTCTAGGCCTTTAATCATTCTTGTCGCTCTTCTCTGTACCCTTTCCAATTTCTCCACATCTTTCTTGAAATGTGGATAAACGGAAGCACACTTCATTACCATGTAGCTCTGAGAGTTTCTGCTTGGGTTTTGCTTCAGTCAACAAGCTCCCGCTACCCTTTAGACTGAGTTTTTCTTTTCCCGACTTGCCTCGGCTCTTTCATCAAACTTCCCCCCCTCCAAAAAGCACACATTAATTAGGGAGAACGGAAGCCATTAAACATCTAAGGCAAGAAGAGCAACGCAGTCTACAGTTCAGGCCTGGACTAGACCCTGATGCCCTATTAGGTCAAAAGTCTTGCTATGAAGAAGGAAAAATGGGACTTATTAAACGCCTTTCGTATTTTCATTTGGAGGCTGGGAGGTTAGGTGTGTGCATGGGGAGGGTGCATGCATGGGGGAGGAAAGGGAACCAGCAGCCCATGAAAACAGATTGCGCAATATTTTGCCCTGCACAGAGCTCCCATTGAAAAACCCAGGAGTTCTGCTTTCAATAACCCTGCTGTTAATAATGCCCCATTGAGTCCTGAGAGAAAGGCAGTATTGACACGCTAAGGGGCTAGCTCCCCAAGAAGGGTCTGAAAAAAAAGGGGGTGTGGGTTGGGTTGCTGCTTGGTTTTAAACTTCACTGTGTGGCCCTTACAGTAAAGCATGGCTACAAAGAAATAGGCAAAGCCCAGGTGTGTAATCTATTTGCTGCAGATTTTGTATCCGTCAAACACCAGCATGCAGGGATTAAGGCTGGGGGGTTGTGGCAGCCAATGCAGGAAAAATGTTGATTATTTTCATTCTGGCCCCAGGTTACATAATAATTAAAAAGAGCGATAGAGAGAGAGAAAGCTAATTTTCAAATACTTGGTTAGAGCAAGATATGAAGCAAATGGGAGGCACTGTGCGAGCTGTGGAGCCGGAGAGACCCCTCCTAGAGCTCGGTCAAGGTTCATCTCTGCATAATTAATACAAACCGTCAATTGGCTTTGTCGGAAATGTTGCTCTTCACCCTGCCTGGCTTCTCCCACTGCGGGGTTTGCCTGCCCTCCACTTCAGGTACTTGACCCTGACCTTAAGGAGAGGCTAGACGAACGCCTAATCCCCCGGTTTCAGATGGGGATTTTAATTACATTACATCTGTAAAACAGCCAGAATGCAGGGGCATATCAGCAGCACTGGGCACAAGATGTCAATGCCAATACCAGTGCTGGGGGTAGAGATGGGAGGCATTACAAGAAGCAATAGGAACACATGATGCAGAAAGTCAAGGAAAAAGCTGATACAGTTTTGCCTAAGGACTGCAGGATTTGCCCAGCAAGTTTTTAGCCTCTCCTCATTCCTGCCAGCCTTTCAGGACCTTTGATGACCTCTGAATTCCCTCCAATTTGTCTCAGTCTCTTTGGTGCTTAAGTCTCCAGTGCTGAATGTGTTATTCCCATGGGACCTTGGAATGAGTAAGGACTTCAGGGTCCCATCCTAGCTATGGCTAGCTTAATTGGCAAAGCAATCTCTAAGGACTTACGCCAAAGCCCACTGAAATCAATAAGGGTATGTCTACACTACAAAGTTAATTTGAACTAACAGACGTTAATTTGAATTAACTTTGATAGGCGCTACACATGCAAACCGCTAGTTCGAACTTAATTCGAACTAGCGGAGCGCTTAATTCGAACGAGGTAAACCTCATTCCACAAAGACTAACGCCTAGTTCGAATTAACTAGTTCGAATTAAGGGCTGTGTAGCCACTTAATTCGAACTAGTGGGAGGCTAGCCCTCCCCAGCTTTCCCTGGTGGCCACTCTGGGCACCACCAGGGAAACTCTTCTGCCCCCCTCCTGGCCCCGGAGCCCTTAAAGGGGCACGGTCTGGCTATGGTGCCCGTGCCAGGTGCAAGTCTGCCAGAACCCAGCCAGCAGACCCTGCACCTGGCACAACACGAGCCAGCCACCCGCTGCCACCCAGTCCTCCGCCTCTTCCCAGGACCAGGCTGGCGGCTCCCAGGAGCCTGCCTGGGGCCGCAAGAGGTGGGCACCCGCCTGGGCTAGTGCGGACATCGTGGACCTCATCCACGACCTCCACACTAGACACAGGAAAGTGGCCGTCTAGGGCAGGATAGCTGAAAATCAAGGGGGTCCAGTGAGACCCCCGACCCTAAGTCCTGAGCTTAGAATGGCCATACTGGGTCAGAACAAAGGTCCATCTAGCCCAGTAGCTTGTCTGCCGACAGCGGCCAACACTAGATACCCTGGAGGGGATGGACCGAAGACAATGACCAAGCCATTTGTCTCGTGCCATCCATCTCCAGCTTTCCAAAACAGAGGGCAGGGACACCGTTCCTACCCCCTGGCTAATAGCACTCCATGGACCAAACCTCCATGACTTGATCTAACTTCTCTTTAAACTCTGTTCTAGTTCTAGCCTTCACAGCCTCCTGCAGCAAGGAGTTCCACAGGTTGACTATTTGCTTTGTGAAGAAGAACTTTCTGTTATTAGTTTGAAGCCTGCTATCCATTCATTTCATTTGGTGTCCTCTAGTCCTTATATTATGGGCACTAATGAAGAACTTTTCTTTATACACCCTCTCCACGCCACTCATGCTTTTATAGACCTCTGTCATATCCCCCCTCAGTCTCCTCTTTTCTAAGCTGAAAAGTCCCAGTCTCTTTAGCCTCTCTTCATATGGGACCTGTTCCAAACCCCTGATCATTTTAGTTGCCCTCCCCTCTTCCACCCTTTCTCTTCCCCTCTCCCACCTCCTTTTCCCAGTCTCCCCCAGTTTTGTTCAATAAAGAGAGTTTCTATTTTTGATCGCACGTGTCCTTTATTTTGTACATCAGGAAGGGGGGCTAGGGAGGGGTAAGTGGAAGGAGGTGAGGGAGGAATTGGGTACGAGCCCCCGATGAGGAGGACTGGGGTGGCTCTGCGGGCTCCTTGGGGTGGAAACTCTCCTGCAGCCCCCCGATTGACTCCCCCCCGGATGGCAGCCTGCAGCAAGTGCAGCCGGGCTGATGGCCGAGTGCTGTGATGTGCCGTGTGGGCACTCAGGGCACTCCAAGCCAGGACTGCTTTGCAAGCAGGGAACCCCTGAGAACTGTCTGTCCAGGGTGGGAGTCACGACCCTTTAAGCACAGCCCTCGGCTAGCCTGAGACAGCAGCTCCACACTCTAAGTCCTAATCTGATGCCCTGCCGGCACTGCTTCCGGCCATCCTTAACCTCGGTTCAGGGTCCACTCAATGTGGACATGCTAGTTCGAATTAGCAAAATGCGAATTCGAACTAGTTTTTAGGTCTAGATGCACTAGTTCGAATTAGCTTAGTTCGAATTAACTAATTCGAATTAAGTTAGTTCGAATTAGTGCTGTAGTGTAGACATACCCTAAGAGTCTTTCTATTCTATTCTATTCTATTCTATTCTATTCTATTCTATTCTATTCTATTCCAGATCAGGCCCTAGGCGAGGCCACAAGAAAAAGTGCCCGCCAGTGATGCCTGCTACAGAGAGAAGGTGGTAAGTGGTGGTTTTGGGAGGAGGAGGGGTAAGGAGGGCATGAGTAGAAGTGATGGGAGAAAATTAAAGATCACTAAAGCTGATTTCAAGGGATACTTCCTACGAGTGGTCCCTGATCTCTCCAGGGCAGCTTTTCAGACTAGATTGGACAAAGCACCACAAAATGTACCGACACAAATCATTCTCGTCTTCGCAGGCAGGATGGACTAGAAAGCCAAAACCAAAGCGGGTCTTCTTTTTTTACCTCTAAACTCTATGAGACATAAATCATCCGCTGAGAGGCACTCACAGCTGGCAGAAACCCGCCTGCTCCCAGAACGCCAATATGTCATTTGTTACTTCATCATCTCCGGGGATGCGTGTTGCAATTACCCAAGGCTTGCATCGCCTGTGTGGCTGCATGGCTACCGGCCACCTCCACAGTGAGCCAAATCCTCGCCTTACCAGCAGCTCTGCTCAATAGCAGTGTGTAACAACTGCTACCAAGGCTAGTGTAGAACTCCAATCCCTCCCTCGCTCCAAGGAATGCGTCTGTCTCTCTGCGTGGCAGCTCTGCTGCCATTCAGGGCAGCTGAACGCCGGCGTAAGATGTGAGTGATGGCAAGGCCTACCCAGTGCCAGCTTCTCTCTGACTGAACGAGAATCAGGGGGAGCAAACAGGTCACATAGTCCACAAGAGAGTGACCCTCGTAGTGTCAGAGCTATAAGGCAGAGCAAAGATATGGGAAAAATGACCTCAGATCCTCCACCCAAAGAGACTGTGGGGAGAGCAGACAGATCCAGGACCAGCCCACAACGCTTTGGCACCTGAGGCGGTGAGCTCAAATGACGCCCCCATGCCCTCTCGCTGCACTAGCAGCAGACACAATTTTCTACCCTCTGGGTCCTAGTGGTGCCCTCCCCCCCCCCACAGTCTGGCACCTGAGGCGGCCGCCTCAGTTTGCCTCATGGTAAGGCCAGTCCTGGACGGATCCCCCCATAAGCCACTCCGTCTTCACGGCAACATGGAACCTAGCCTCCCCCTGCAGCCGGGCAGCAGGACCGAGGGGGCTAGAAGGAAGTGCCACTTTATGCCCTTCCCCCAGCTGTGCCAAGCATAAGCTGGCACAACTCAGCATCAAGCCCTTTCTTATAATAACTGTCATTAATTCTTTCTCCTTTCCCCTCACGTTTTGCTGCTTCCACCCCATCAACTCCTCCCACCTCTTTACGGCTGCCCGTGGCTTCCCTCCTGTTCCTGTTTTTGCATTTGTTTCTCCACTTGCTACTAAGTTCAGCTTATCGATTCTTCCTCTTACCTCCCGTTTTTTCACCTTCTCGTGCGTGCTCACAGGAGAGCCCATTCCTTGCACGTCCCTCTCCAGTTGGGCCTGTCTACCTGCGTCAGTTGGCATCTAGAACCTTCAAAGCCGACTCACCTTTGGGGTATTAATATTTGTCCAGGATGGAACACGCCCTGGAAATTAGATCCGGCCTGCTGTTGCCGACCAGTCAGAAGGCTGGATTCCATGACATCAAACACAACAAGTGTGACATCATCACAATCCTGCCTCCCGGGCTGAGCATAGATGGAAGATAGGTCATTTGTTACCTAGTAACAACTGCTAGGGATGCAACATAAGGTCAGAGCTGAAATGCCCCATAAACCAGCTCAAGGAAGGCAGGCCGTTTCGTTGACTGTCAGGAAGATAATGAATTAGGACCTGAACAGATAGGGTCCTCGCTGTTTCCTACCCTCTACTGCATCCTGTTGGAGTCATGTAGGCCCACTGTGTCTGGAGAAACACCCCAGACATTGACATCTATAGAGATTATGTCTGGAGATTGAAGGAGTTCGCTTGCATGACTGATAAAGCTCCTCGGATTGTATGCACGGCCGCTCTGGGCAATTATGGGCCCTGGGGATCTGTCCCAGAGGCCAGCAAAGGCAACCTAATACAGTGTTATGGGAACTTTTTGGGGGTTGGGGGCTGCTGACCCATAGAAAAATCAGTCGGGGGCTGCACACAAGTGAGAAACAAACATACAAAACAAAACAAAGCGGAAAAACCAACCCTCACTGATGTGGCCCCCAACTGAGAAGAAAAACATTCCCCACATTCCCTTCTCACACCAGAGCCTAACCGAGCCCAGGCTAGTAGATTCTGTGTGCTCCCGCCTCGAGGGGGAATGGCGTGGGAGGGCTGCAGCACCAGTGTGGGCTCCCCAATACTGGGGGGGGGGGGTAGCCCTGAGCTTTGGGGGCCAGATCCAGTCAAGCCAGAGGCTGCATCCGGTCTGGGCCTTAGGTTCCCCGCCCCTGGTCTAAGAGCATAGGAATAGTCTTTGCTCTTCTCAGCATCTGGTGCTGGAATTGCATACAGCTCTGTGGGTGTCTCAGAGTTTGCCCTATTATTCATGCTAAATTAAAGCACAGGGGACATCAGAGGGTAACCAAAGCCAGCCAATACCCCCCCTCCAATCCCCTCCTGCTTTGCCTGGATCCAGTCTTCTCTAAGTCCCTCCCCACAAACAGATCTGTAGATCTAAGTTCTCTTGGGCCCTGTATCTCAGCTTAGCCAGGATTTGGCTGCTCTGTGCTAAACGTGACACTGTGTGCGAGAGCCTTGGCTCCTGGAAAACCTACATGGCCCCGGCTCTCTCTAAGTCCCATCTGAGGCCTGTGCAAACCTGCCACTGACCCAGCTATACCTCAGAGCAGAACTTTGTCTTGGGTTTACAAGAGCATTAGACCAGCAGTTTAGACTGAAAACTTTGGGCCAGATTCTGCAGTCCCTGACATGGGTGTAAATCCAGAATAACTCCATTGGCTTCAGTTTACACCAGGGTAACTGAAAGTAGGATCTGGACCTCAGTGTTTATACTTGGTGTGACAGACCCGGGGCAGCTGGCTATAACAGTTTGTTGGAAGGCAGAAATGCTGGGAGCTGGGTGAATGGCTTTTTGTTTCCGGAGTGAATGGCCAGAGACTGCAGGCACGTAATCAAGGCAGGCACCTGAGGCTAATAAAGAAACAGGCTAATCAGGCACCTGCAGCCAGTTAAGATCTAAGGGGTTGCTTTAAAAGGTTTCCCCCCAGGTCAGGGTGGGGGAAAGAGAAGAGGGATGGGCTGAGAGGAGGAAGTGTGTTGCTGAGAAAGGAAAAAGTCATTCAGGGAGAGGGTATTAGGGGAGTGTTTGGGGAAGTGGCCTAGGGAAAAGGCTGTTGTATTGGGGCTAGAGAAAAATCCCTGTCAGTTGCTGCTGCCTAGGGTCCTTTGGCTAGACCCAAGAGTAGTGGGCAGGCCTGGGTTTCCCGTAGCTCTCCCCACACCACTAAAAAGTCTGATCCCAGAAAAAGGAGGCCCAGGGTGATGGTGGGAACTCCCCGCCCATCCTTTGACTCTGCCAATGATGAAAATGGCTCAGTAAGTTGTGGCCCTGACCTCTAGAAAAAGATGAGAGGTAGGGTGGAGAGTCACCATGAGGATATAACGACTGCCTAGAAGTACAGGACCCTCGGGGCATGGCTGGAGCTTTGCTCCATTTTCCACACTGCAGCTGGGACTTCCCTGCTGCTCTGCAGTTCATCACTGTCTGCCGGCGGTGGTGTATCAACCTCCTACGTTTGGTCCCCGTGGCTGGAACCCACCCTACCCCAAAGGAGTGTCTGTGCTTCCTGCCTCTAGCCGGGATTTCTTCCTCCTTTCTCTTCGGTGCCTGCTGCACACATGGGCACTCTGTCCAGTGGTGGCTTTCTTTCCCCAAGACCTCTGATGCCTTCTCTCATCACTGTGTGTCCTGGGCAGCTGGCCGCCTCGCTCCAGTTGGTGCCTCCCCAGCCTGAGTTCCTGCTCATGCTTGCTGCCTTCCACCACTGCTTTTCCTTCCCACCATGTGCCACCCTTCAGCCCATCTCTGCTGTGCCTTCCCTCTCTGGTACCATGCGCGAGGAGCTCACCCAGCAGCTGAGCTAGCTCATGATTTGCGTGTGCCGTGCTGCTTCTAGTTGTGCAACTCTTCTTGTTTACTGTCTCCGTGTCCAGCAGGATGTTGTTGTGTACAGACTTGCATCACTCCCTGCTATCCCACCGTTTCCTGGCTCCCCTGCCGCTCTGCCAACCCACCTCAACCCCGGCCTTGCTGTTCCAGAACGTCCCTTCTGCACCCCCCCAAAGCTCTGTCAACGTGCCAGTCCTGACATACTCCAGCCTAATCTCTCCACCCCTCCTCCCATTCCCTCTCCACTTTCCTGCGCAGGCAGCACAGAGAAATCAATTCTTTCCAAGTTGGCTGCTTGGGGTTATTTTTGCCCTGCTGTTGGGGATGATTATCTGGTTTAGGGGGATGCTGGTAACTAGTTTAGTCGCCAAGTTTGCCCTATCTTAAAATGATTACAATCACTGTTTACAGCCCATGTCTTACAGATTCTAAATAGGATGGTTTTCTAAAACCAAACTGCCTCTCCACAGCAAGGAAAACAAACAAGACGAAAAAATAGACACAGTTTGTATAGGACCTACAAAATATGCAGTGCCTGTGCAGCTCCAAGTAACTTAAAAAAAATACTGTGCCCAGAGCAATTTTGATGTGATCACTGGTACTAAGACATGGACAAAGAAGAACAATAAGAAAAAAAACTCCCATTAATGTCAAGGTCTGTTTTGAACAAAGGGAGTAAGTCAGCCTTGTGTCTAAATGATAAGATTAAAAATCAGACGGGGAAAGCCCAGTATGTCCACATTTCCAGGAGACATTTACGCAAACCAACTTCTATTTATTATTTAGAAAGTGCTGGCATTAGACTTGGAAAGAACTCACTGCCTTGGGGCTGTGATGCGGAGTGTTTTACAAACATTAACGTGCTTCCTGGGAAGTTGGGCACAGGAATCCCCGCTTTTACAGGTGGATCAAATGAGGCAGGGGGAGGTTAAGTGACATGCCTGGGATGAATCAAAAAGTTGAGGCAGAATAAAAAGCAGAGCCCCCAAATCCTGATGTCAGCCCCCTTTTCTATCTGCCATATTACACCACCGTGCTTCCCTGTGCGTGCATGGATCCTGGCAGCAGTGAAAAGACACAAGGCTGCTGTCCAAAAGATAGAGCTATCTAGCCCATCTGTGTTTCTGCCATTGTTTCTTCTATAGTACCTCCCGCCCCCCCAGCCTCTACTAAATTACTAAACATGAGAACAGAGAGGCTACATCTACACTGCAAAGTTTTTGCGCAAAAATGGCCATTTTTGTGCAAAAATCTGTGGAGCGTTCACACCTCAAATGCGCTTTTGCGCAAGTAAATCAGCAGTAAAATGGCAGAAGAGAGGGCTTTTGCCGGTGTAGGTAAACCTCCTTCTACGAGGCATAACTCCCTTTTGCACTACAGCAATTGTGCCAAAAGGCAAGTGTGGACACTTCAGAGGGGTTTCTAGTGCAAGAATCCCCTATGGGAAAAATCACAGGTGGTCTGATGACCATTCTGTGAATGGCCATCAAAGCTTTCTTGCGCAAGAGCGTCCATTCAGTGTGGACGCTCTCTTGTGCAAAAGTGCATCGCTTTTGCGATGCACTTTGAGGTATGGACGTGTTTTTGTGCAAGAACTCTTCCGCAAAAGACTTCCTTGTGCAAAAACCGCACAGTGTAGACGTAACCCTAATGTGTTCCAGCATATGTAGATCTAACCATAGAGTGTCTTGGGGAAGGCAGCAGAGATGCTAAGGCAGGGACTGAGTTAATTTCCTCTTTCCTTGGAATGTTTAGAGCTTGGGAAGGCAGGTGGAAAACTCTCCCTGTGGAACCAGTGGGGCTTTCTACTTCTTTCTGCCATCACCATCCCAGTTTGTTTCTAGGGCAGATCTTCCTCTTCCTTGCTCTGTGGCGGTGCCCGCTCCCACCGGGAACCTGCAGTGAGAACAGCACCCACATTGGACAGTGGTTGCGTTTTCTTCCAAGCCCCCAGATTGCCTGGGTGGGGGAGGGGGGAAGCATTTTGGAGCCTTCTGAATCTTTCTTCCCACTTCTCCATGCTGTGCCTGGGATGCTCTGTCTTGGGCCGTGTGGGGCAGCTAGACCAGCTTGAACTTCATGGGCGCCAAGGTCCCAGTCAGAGCATCCCACAAGTGGAGGAGAGAGGGATGGCAAGAGAGTGAGTAGTGCTGAGTAAACTCACCCAGCTGTTCCACTGAGTCTACAGAGCTACAAGAGCCTCACAGGGGAACTCATCCAAGAAGCTGAGCTGCAGCTCCTGCCGGGGTTGCCCTGCGGTCCTAAAGCCCGACTTCTCCTTTGAAAGTGCAGCTGCCCCGTTTTGCTGGTAACAGGCAGAGGCTCTTAACCTTTCCAGACTATTGTGCCACGTCTGGAGGCTGGTTTGCCTTGCGCGTCCCCAAGTGACACCTCACTTAAAAAAGACTTGCTTACACATCCCACATTGGAATACAAAAGCGCCCCAGCGCCCCATGACTGAAAAAACGCGGACTTTCTCCTCACCGCCATCTACAATATATGCGAGAGAGTGTGTGTGTCTGTCTGCCCGTCCGTCCATTTGTCTGTCTGTGAGTGTGTTTGTTCGACAACGCCGCCTCAGTGGGGAGAGCTAGGATCACCAAATTTGGCGTGCAGCTTCCGCTTTTCATAACCTAAAGCCAGGGCAGGGTTTGGTGGTGCCAAGACAGTGGGATGTGCCTGGAATGGGATTGTTGCTCATAAAATGGAGAGGGAGGGGTCTATTAGCCGGGAGAGGTCTACTATAAAAATGACCACGGGGTGGGGGGGAGGGGCAGCAATGGGCCAGAGATGGGGACTGGGACAGCTCTAACCCCGTGGGCATAAGGGTGGAGAAAGGGGCAGCTATCTACTATATATTTGAGAGAGTTTGTCTGTTTGTGTGTCTGTCTGTCCCCCCGCCAGGGGACATGCACCCCTCCCCTGGCGGTGCCCACAGCAGCCATGGAGAGGCGCTTCTCACCTGGCCCCAAGCTGCTGCAGTGACAACCCGGGGGGCAGCCTGCACCCCTCATCCCCAGCCCCACCCCAAAGCAATGATATCAATGAAAACCAAAAACATATTTCAGTTAAGGACCTGAGCAATGCAGGGTCATTCCTCTAGTGTAATTAGAAAAGAAATCCATTGGAACATACATATTGGATTTACATGTCAGTGTACAGTACACAGAGCAGTATAAACAAGTCATTGTCTGACATTTTAGTTTCTACCAATGACACTAGTGCTTTTTATGTAGCCTCTTGTAAAAATAGGCAAAAAGCTAGAGGAGCTAATGTACCCCCGGGAAGCCCTCTACATACCCCCAGGATATGTGTATCCCTAATTGAGAACCATGAGCCTAGGGGCCAGAACTGGTGGGCGGGATCTGGGGGGAGGGGGAGGTGAGCCCCACGGCCCAACCCATGCTCTCTAGCACTGATGCCATTTTCTTTTCTTTTGGTGAGATGTGAAGAGGGCAACTTAGAATGCACTCCCAGATCCCATTGGAATGATAGGGAAATGATTCGGATCTAGCTTGTCCCAGGCTCAGTCAGGAGTAGTTCCCCTCCAGTTGCTGGTGTAAACCAGAGACAGTGAAATCAGAGTACCTCATGATTATGCATGGGCCTACATCTATGTAATTGGTGCTGTCATGTCACCGAATTTGAGATAATTACCACCTCCTTAGAGCCGGGGAAATCTGCAGTTCAGCCTCCCTCTCTGCAGAGTGAATGACAGCCCAGGTGCCTCGAACTAACGTTTGACTTTCCCAGGTCCCTGGGCTCTCGCTAGGATCTCGCGAATACACGCAACTGGTTTTGTATCCTATTCCGAACGTGAGGCTTTTATTTCAAGCCAAGTCCTGCTCTTTAAAGTCAAGAGGAGAAGACTCCTGTGAGCAAGGTGAGCAACTGGACTTGCCAACGGATGTAGCAGGCAGACGGTACTTCCAATAGGACACCAAGCTAGTTCTTGGGGACTGCTATAATGCACACCACTGACGTGCTGGTGTTAGAAGAGCCCTTGAGTCCATTACAAATCCTGCTCTGAACTTGTCATGGGACATCCGACAAGATATTTAACCTGGACAAGACCTTTAACCATTATCTGCCTCAGTTTCCCCATCTGTAAAATGGGAATAAGAAGGTTAATTCTTTTGGACGCTGCTTTGAGAGCTACAGTTGAAGAGTGCTGAGTGCAATTAACTATTCCTGTGTTGTTCATTATCCAGGATTCTATAATTAATCACCGTCCTTTCCTCTTTACAAGGGATCTTTCAATGATTATTCAGTGTTATTATTTATTTGCATTACTGTAACACCTAGGCTGGGCTCTGCTGTTTATCCATCACTATTCCAGGTCTAATTCTGCCACCAGCTCTTTATATCCTCTGGACACATCTCTGCAAGGGTGAGAATGGGAAAGCGGCAGGGGTGGGGCGGAGGAGGTTTTTCTGCAGTCTTAGGAATTTGCCCTGCAATGACTCCAGAGAAACATATTTGTTGTGCCGGGCGAGTGGCGGGGAATGCCAGACAGCCCTACCAGCAGCTCTGATGCCTCGGGAGAGTAAAGCATCCTGTTTAAAACCCTCAGGTTCAGAAAAATGAACATGCCTCCAGGAATGTGGGCAAGAAACCTCTGCGTGCTGGTCCTGGATTAGTTTCCTGCACACATCTGAGAAGGAGGCCTCCTTGCTGCAGCTCTGAAGCAGGGGAACAGCGCCAGTGTTAGGACCCTGCAGGGCTCTGGGTTTGCCAGGTTTTTTCCTTGAGTCAGTGAAAGAGCTGGGAGGGGCTGAAACACAAGCTCCCCATAAACCTGGCTGCTTAGCCTGTCTCCTGGGCAGATGTTACAACTTTCTGCCTTCTCCAGTCTGTTCAGGAGGGAGCTTTCTCTCTTTTCCCCCCTGGCTTTGCTCTCTCCTCACTTTGTTTGCAGTTACAGCAAAGCTAAGCAGGGAGCGCCCAGAGCTCTTTGTCTAGCCCTGAAAAAAAACTGTGGGGATTCTTGAGGGAGCTCATGTAGAAGACAGAGCAGGGGGGAAGGACAAACAACCACACAAAACAAAGGAAGAAAGCCAGGAGAACAATGGTGAACAATGATTTCAGGTCTTGCCAAGAAATCTTTCCCCCGCAAACTGTGAAGAAGGGAGAACATGGCTCATCACGGTGGAGTCAGGAAGAGGACTCAGCCGCTGTGAGCTTGAACTTTCGCTCCATCTTCCACCGCAGTTTACATACAAAGATCATCTTCTGAGCTCCGTGAGCCATTTGGCTAGCCCAGCGTGTAAACAGCTGGACTGGACGCGAACCCAGCTTGGTCGCTAGCCGGTTTTTGAGTGGTTGTGTTAAAAACTGGAGACAGAGGGGCACTTTTGGAAACTTCAAGTCACAGAGGAAATTAACTTTATGGGGCATGTGCCTTTGATTGTAGCAGCTTGAAGATTATTTTCTTTTTACTGAAAACAGCCCTGCAGCACTGGTGGATTTAATTGCTTCTCTTTTTTTTTCTAAAGAGAGAGAGAGGAGGGGAGGAGAGGGGAGGGAGAGAGTTGTTTCTATAAAACTTGCCAAAGGAATTTGGAAGGACAAACCCTAGGGTGGGAGGGTAGATTGTGATTTTATTTTTGGAAGAGAAAGAGATTTCCCGTGCCTCTTTCTCAGTGTAAGATGCTGGGACAGTAACTTCCCTTAGAAGCCTGGATGCTTGGTCCAGCATGGCTGTTTATGCCCTCACAGGTTTCTCACTGGTCAGCCTACTTAGTTTTGGCTACTTGTCCTGGGATTGGATGAAGCCCAGTTTGGTGACAGATGTTTCCATGGAGAAATCGCTCCCTTCTTCCTTCTCCAGATCACCTCACATCATCTTCATTCTGACTGATGACCAGGGGTACCATGACATCGGGTACCATGGCTCAGACATACAGACACCAATGCTAGACAGGCTCGCAGCCGAAGGGGTTAAGCTGGAGAATTATTACATCCAGCCCATCTGTACCCCATCCAGGAGCCAACTTATAACGGGCAGGTAAGACAGCAGCGGCACCTGCTCGCTGTCCTGGGAAACTTAACAGTTTCTTTCCTTCTTTTCTGATTGGTTAACTCCAGCTTACTGTGGGCAGGTAAAATGATAGGTGTTTATGGGATAGCTCTCTGGAAAATACCCAGTGTGCTTGTTGTGCTGACAACAAAACTTTGAGGACCTCTTGGAAGGATCCCTTGGGAAAGAATTGTTTTGCGTGTTGTATAATAAATTACTTAAAACTTTACACTGTAGACTCCATGGGGCAGGGATCTTGAACCATGCTGAGTCCCTATTTAAGCAGGTACAACTCCCACTGAAGTCAATGGACATTATGCTAGGGCTAAATTTGGTCCCTTTGCCCTGGATGGTCAAGGGTTCACGTGCCAGCCTAGAACTTCAGTGACAGGGGCTTATGCCCCTACTCTGCCACTGATTTGTGTGACCTTGGATGAGTCATTTAGTCTCCGTCTCCTTTCTCTGCCTGGCCAGTGGGGATAAAAGCCCTGCTCTGTCCCACAGGGGTGTGTGAGGCTAAATAAAGACAGTGAGGTGTTCAGGTGCTGTGAGAATGTGGGTCCGGATAAGTATTGAAGAGATTGAGCATGGTTGAGGGAACCATGCACCAGGCTGGGAATCAGGAGATGTGGGTGGTTTATTCCTGTCTTGCTGTGTGAATGCTGGGCAAGTCTCTTAGGCTACAAGTTTTAAAGGTGATAGAAATGTAGCCATGTTAGTCTGGTGTAGCTGAAACAAAATACAGGACTATGTAGCACTTTAAAGACTAACAAGATTAACTAATAAACTAATAAACCATCTTGTTAGTCTTTAAAGTGCTACATAGTCCTGTATTAAATTTTAAAGGCACCTTCAAGGAGGCAATCAACATCGCTAGCTGTTCTTAACACTCATAGCCTGTCCATGTAGTTCAGGTTTCTTGTCTGTAAAGCAGTCAAACAGTGCACACCCATGTCTGCAGAGCCCTTGGGAACTGACGGAGATAAAGCAAACAAATCAACAACCAGGTGACACGTGAGAACCTCCTCCATCAGGCCCCCAGACAGGAGGGAGACAGCTGTCACCTTTGCAAGCAGGTGGGAAAGAAAGCACTAGTATCTGCATGGCCATGGTGTTACGGTGACTGTCCCTGTAGCCAGACACGATACCATCCTTTCTTCCCTTTTTACACTGACTCATGGTGTTTGCTATGGCCATGGGGCCAAAAGGGGTTTTCCTCCCCTAGTAGTAATAACATTTCTTAACGTGTCTATGGTGCTTTTCCTGCTTGCTGTACTTTATAGCCTTTAATTGACGGATTCTCAATGCAATTGTAAGAGAGGTATGCATCCTTGTAGACGGTACTGGCTGAGTCTCTGTTGGACCATGTGGTGCTTTCAGTGTAGAGGCATCTTAACTCTGTCTCTCTAGGGTAGCTGCATGTCTATGTACCTGGCTTGGAGATCAATGGTCATTGTATGCAGCATGCCTCATCTCAGTCTCTTGGGTCTCAGGGTCTGGGTGGAGTAGATGCCACCTTAGTGCCACTAGAAGCTAGAAATCACTTGAATTTGAGAATGAGAGAAAAGATGCTCATACTCTTAGGACAGACTTAATCTCCATATGGACCCTCCAGCAAACTGCTAGGTTGTGTAAGTCTCGCTCATCTTGTTGAGTCCTTGCTCACACAAGTAGTTCCATTGACCTAAGCAGGATGACTAATGCAAGGAAGTGCTCATCAACACACGGAAGGGTTGCACAATGGAGCTGTTTACTGAAGAGCAGCCCAATGACTGTCCGGCACTGTTGGCCTGAGGGGCTTGGCTGAACTGATTTTTCACAGTTTGTTCCTGGATGAAACTGTGATGGATGGGAGGGGTACATCATCCAGTCACTACAGGGTTAAACCAAGAACAGTGGGATCCAGGAAATGTTGGCAGGGAGCCAATGGTAAGAGCGGAGAAGATTTTTCGAAATGAAACAAGTTTTGCCTGTTTCATTCTCCTTTGCATGTGTGAGTTCAGAGTGGAGCTGGGGGAGAATGTGGACTGAGCAGAAATAGGACATGGATTGAATATCCATGTCTAAGGAAAGACACATAAACTTTGGAGCAACAGATGTAAGTAGAACAGGAAATGTTTAGTTAGATGTGATCAGGTTATCATCTTTGGATTTTTTGGTTGGTTCGTTAAACTCCTCTGTGTTACCCCCATCCAGGGCCACATTATGACTTTCGTGGGCCCTAGGTACTTTTACCTTCATGGGCCCCTTCCTCCATAAAAAAAATATTAAAAATTATTTTTGATATAACTTTAAATACTTCCACATTTTATTTTATTTTTTTGTTTTAGGCAAAATTTAATAGATTTTCATGGGCCCTAAAAGTTTCATTTTTTTCTGATGTGAGAAAAAAATTCAAACATTTTCTTCGACCCTAAAAGTTCATTTTTTTCTTCGGATTTTAAAAGAAATTAAAACATTTTTGTGGGCCCCTAAAAGTATCGTGGGCCCTAGGCACTGTGCCTACTGTGCCTAATGGATAAGTCGGCCCTGCCTCCATCCCTCCCCTGTACAATGTAACTGAAACTGAATGCCAGGGAAGCAATTCTCTGTGCTTTTATCTGGTTTTTTTAGTTGCTCTATAACACCTGGCAACCAAATATGCTTTACCAAATATATCTTCTTTGTTTTGTCAATAAAATCCCCTTTTTAAGACTATGATCCAATTCCCGTGTTCTAAAAAGCAGGAGGTTCTGTGCGCATGTGCCTGAGACTAAAGGTCTACTATTAAGTTTGTTTTTAAGCTCTCTCCTAAAAGAGGGTTAAAGAACTTGAGGTTTCCCCCACAGGAAGAAATTCCCAAGTGTTTGCTCCTGGGGGTTTTGCATTTGGGTGGTGGCAGCGTAACACCCAAGGTCAGGAAGGCTGTGACTGTGGGGAGTTTTGAAGTAGAAGCCTTTTGTGGCAGGATATTTTTAAGGTTTCTTGTGGGCCCCACCTTCTGCACTCAAAGGGCCGTATTGGGGAGCAGCCTTGATAGAAACATAAGGCTCTTAATAATATGGAGATATACCATCTCATAGAATTGGAAGGGTCCTTGAGAGGTTATCAAGTCCAGTCACCTGCCCTCACAGCAGGACCAAGTACCATCCCTGACAGATTTGCCCCAAATCTCTACATGGCCCCCTCAAGCACTGAGCTCATAACCATGGGTTTAGTAGACCAAGGCTCAAACCACTGATTTATTCCTCACTCAGGTAGGCTCTATGAAGGAATAGCACCTCAGAGCTTTTCCAGAGCAGAACTCATTTCTCTTTTTTTCCTTCGTTCCCCGGCAGGTACCAAATCCACACCGGCCTGCAGCACTCCATCATCCGTCCCCGGCAGCCCAACTGCTTGCCCCTGGATCAGGTCACCTTGCCCCAAAAGCTGCAGGAAGCTGGCTACTCGACGCACATGGTGGGCAAGTGGCACCTTGGCTTCTACAAAAAGGAATGCCTGCCCACCAGGCGAGGCTTCGACACCTTTCTGGGCTCCCTGACCGGCAACGTGGATTACTACACCTACGACAACTGCGATGGGCCTGGCGTCTGTGGCTACGACCTGCACGAAGGGGAGAACGTAGCGTGGGACCAGAGTGGGAAGTATTCCACCCTCCTCTACGCCCAGCGTGTCAGCAAGATCCTGGCCACCCATAACCCCAAGGAGCCCATCTTTATCTACGTGGCGTTCCAAGCTGTGCACACACCCTTGCAGTCCCCCAAGGAGTACATCTACCGCTACCGCTCCATGGGTAACGTGGCACGGCGCAAATACGCCGCCATGGTGACGTGCATGGACGAGGCCGTGCGGAACATCACCTGGGCGCTCAAGAAATATGGCTACTATGACAACAGTGTGGTCGTGTTCTCCACGGACAACGGCGGGCAGACTTTTTCGGGGGGGAGCAACTGGCCTCTGCGGGGCCGCAAAGGGACCTACTGGGAAGGTGGGGTCCGGGGAATCGGCTTTGTGCACAGCCCCCTCCTCAAACGCAAGCGCAGGACCAGCCGGGCATTGGTCCACATAACAGATTGGTACCCCACACTGGTGGCCCTGGCTGGGGGCAACGTATCAGAAGCCGAGGGCCTGGACGGGTACAACGTGTGGCCGGCCATCAGTGAGGGCAAAGAGTCCCCACGCACTGAAATCCTACACAACATCGACCCCCTCTACAACCACGCCAAGCATGGCTCCTTGGAGGGTGGCTTCGGCATCTGGAACACAGCTGTGCAGGCCTCCATACGGGTGAGGGAATGGAAGCTTCTGACCGGTGACCCTGGCTACAGCGACTGGATCCCGCCTCAGATGCTCACCAACTTCCCCGGCAACTGGTGGAACCTGGAGCGGCTGACGGACAGCGTGCGCAAGTCCGTCTGGCTCTTCAACATCACGGCCGACCCCTACGAGCGCGACGACCTTTCGGAACAGCGCCCAGACGTGGTGAGGGCTCTCTTGAAGAGGCTGGTCTACTACAACCGGACGGCGATCCCCGTTCGGTACCCGGCCGAGAACCCCCGGGCCCACCCGGACTTGAACGGTGGTGCCTGGGGGCCGTGGGCCAGCGAGGAGGACGCGGAGGATTGGGAGGGAGGTGGCGGGCTGCTGAAAAATAAGAACAAGAAGAAGAAGTGCAAGATCTGCAAGCTGCGCTCCTTTTTCCGGAAGCTGAACACCAGGCTGATGTCAAATCGCATCTGAGGGGAGCATCACAGAGCTCCAGGTGCAGCTGCTTGAGGAGGGGTGGTCCAAAGGGCCAGGACAACTGGAGAGGGTGAGGCAGATGGCCACAGAGCAACTGCGCGCTCTCGCTTTTCCTCACACCAATGGACACGCTCACAGGGCTGGTCACGCACAAAAGCCACCAGTTGTCTTTCCCTCCGGATTCCCCAATTTCTGCTCCTGGGGGAGCAGGTGTCCAGATGGAGGGGGGCGAGGGAGCGCGATGAGGGTTCTGCAGTTCTGGTGAGTGCCTGTTACATCGGTCGCCGGTTATCAAACTGTCTGGCCCGTTCAAGCCAGGGACCAGTTCAAACGCACCATCCTGAGAGCAAAGCTTTAAACACAGATCAAACCCAAGGTACTCAAAGCTGCAGAGGGATGTTTTTGAGTGGTTTGTAAGAGAACATAAGAATGGCCAGACTGGGTCAGACCCAAGGTCCATCTAGCCCAGCGTCCTGTCTTCCAACAGTGGCCAATGCCAGATGCCCCAGAAGGAATGAAAAGAACAGGGGATCATCAAATGATCCATCTCCAGGACACCATTCCTACCGATTCTGGCTAATCGCTATTGATGGACCTGTCCTCCATGAATGTATCTAGTTCTTTTTTGAATCTTTTTGTAGTCTTAACCTTCACAATATCCTCTGGCAAGGAGTTCCACAGGTTGACTGTGTGCTGCATGAAGAAATACTGCCTTTTATTTGTTTTCAACCTGCTGCCTATTTTGATTTGGTGACTCCTAGTTCTTGTGTTATGAGAAGGAGTAAATAAATGTTCCTTATCTACTCTCTCCACACCAGTCATGATTGTATAGACCTCTCTCATATCTCCCCTATGCCGTCTCTTTTTCCACGCTGAAAAGCCCCAGTCTTATTAGTCTCTCTTGAGATGGCAGCTGTTGCAGACCCCACATCATTTTTGTTGCTCCTTTCCAAACATTTTTCAATGCCAAGAGATCTTTTTGGAGATGAGACAACCACGCCTCGCGGCACGATCCAGCTCCTCTGGCAACACAGCTCACTTCAATAACAGCCCATTCCTGCTTTCAGCAGATCAGGGTGGAGGGCTGGTCTGCTCTCAGGGCAGTTTCCCCTGATGGTCACTCTCTGTAAAACGGAAGCTTAGTGACCAGGTGGAGCCAGGACCAGCAAGAGAATACGATGGACCCAAAGGCAAACAGACTGTCTGTGGGCCTGGGTCAGCATGGCACCGCAATGTTCTGGAGACGTATTTGCACAGAAAAGTTGCAGGGTGTTACCTGTTTCAGTGTAGAGCAACCCCAGTTGATACTCACTTTCTGTGCGCATTCACGCCTGTGTCCATGGTGTATGGAATTCACTGACATGCCACCCCCCAACCGCAGTTTTGAAAGAAGGCAGTTCCCTGGTTCTCTGCTCCCACGGGTGCCCTCTGCCAGGGTATGTCTACACTACCCTCCTAGTTCGAACTAGGAGGGTAATGTAGGCATACCGCACTTGCAAATGAAGCCCGGGATTTGAATTTCCCGGGCTTCATTTGTATAAGCGGGGAGCCGCCATTTTTAAAACCCCGCTGGTTCGAACCCCGTGCAGCGTAGCTACACGGGGCTCGAACTAGGTAGTTCGGACTAGGATTCCTAGTCCGAACTACCGGTACACCTCGTTCCTCGTGTTGACGTTCCACGAGGTGTACCGGTAGTTCGGAATAGGAATCCTAGTCCGAACTACCTAGTTCGAGCCCCGTGTAGCCGCGCTGCACGGGGTTCGAACTAGCGGGGTTTTAAAAATGGCGGCTCCCCGCTTATGCAAATGAAGCCCGGGAAATTCAAATCCCGGGCTTCATTTGCAAGTGCGGTATGCCTACATTACCCCGCTAGTTCGAACTAGCGGGCTAGTGTAGACATACCCCCAGATAGCCACCCTCCTCCCTTTGCAATGGCAGCGACATAGCAGAGCGATTCTCTGCTGCCGCTTGCCTCGTGGCCTTTCTGTCGTGTTGACGCCACCTCTGCAACGGATGTCTAGGATCCGTGGTCGGATTTCCAGGCTGTGCCGTGATTCCTGGGGTGCACAAGGAGCTGGTGGCTAACGCAGTGCAGCGTGGGAATGGGGATGGAGGGAGGAAAGCAGACGTGGGACCAGTGTGTAGTAACACCTTGCTGGGCTGCAAACGGCAGGCGTTTCTTTTGTTCGTTCCCAGTGCAGTTCCTTACTCAACACACTCCAATGATGTGTTTGCACCAAATAGTCACCCACCGGTTCCCTAACTGCCGAGCGATCTCCAGGCTTGCTCAGTCCTGCCAGCAAAGTGGGAGGGGAGAAGACCATACAACCCTCCTTCTTTGGGAATTTAACTGAGGAACTCATCTGAGGCCAGTTGTCTCTGAGCGTGGCCACTTGCAAATTGTTGGTCCTCTGCGTCGGCTCCCTTTTGCTGCTGACCTTTCTGGGGTGGCCAGGAAGAAAGAGGGTAAATGGCTCGTAATGCAGGTTTTGAACGTGTGGCGCGTTTACATTTCCACAGTGCATTTTACATGTCTCCCCTCAGGTTTCTCTTGGTGCAGCGTGTGTGGGCGACGGCCCTGCTGTGAATTTTGAAAATAGTTATTTTTGTCTCGGGCAAAGGAGGCCTGTTAAGAGCTTGTCAGCTTTTGGATGAGCCGTGTGGGCTTTTTTTTTTTTTTTTTTCAACATCATATTCATTTTAAATCTGTCACTGAAGGATATGACAACTGGCAGCATTTTTTACTGGCTACCTTGAGGTGGGTCGATTCTATGTGTGTGTGAGGAGAGAGGGAATATAGGCAAGGCTGGGGAAGGGAGAGAAATGCAATGACATCGGTATTTTTATTGTTATGATTAAGATTATTTGGCAGATAGTGATTTTACATAGCAAAGGAGGGGGAACCACAAGAGAAAGGGGAAGCCATGTTACCCTGGAGATGGGCGAACATGGGAACTTTAGCCACATCCACAAGCAGGGCATGAATCTATCTATGCGGCACCCTTTGCTGCACGACGGCCCTGATCCTGCAAGTTGTTCTGTGGGGCCACACCCCACTGTGCTGTTCAATGGGGCTCGACGTGGGCTCCAGGGCCTGGCCAGGTGGAAGAGCTTTCAGGGTTAGAGTATAAAGCACTTTGCAGAGTCTCCTATCAAACTCACAGAAAGGGATGGTCGTTTCTTTCTCCGCATCCCCGGGTTGAAAGCTGGAGCCTGATGAGCTGAGCTGAGATCTGCTCCATTTGGGAGGGAGGTATTCGGATGCGGGGATGGGTCCCGGTTTTGGGTCGTCTCTCTGTCAAGCGGAAGTGGGCAAAACTGGCATCAAAACTGGTTTTCCAAAACCAAAGCCAACAGCAGCAGTGCTGGCTGAGATTGAAGAGGCATTTATTCAGCTTTGCCATCACCCCAGCCAGTATAGGGCTGGGGGCAGATCAATGGTTGTAGCGTTGACCGTCTCTCTGGAATTGTGGCAAGATTATGGGGACCAGTTACAGAGCCACTTACCTTAACAGCCCTAAAGTCACCTAACCAGCTCTAATAACCCAGACTATGTTCCCTCTAAACTTTTCTATACATGTGCGGATTTTTTCCATCCATGTGTGGAATACTTTTTTTATGTGCACCAAGGCATGTGTGAATGTGCACCACCAGGAGAAACAAAACCTAGCTGTGGGCGCTCTGCTAATCAGCTGGGCAGCATTTGAATTTCTCCTGAGCAGCTGCCCAAGAGCTCAGCTTACAGGGAACACTGAACCCAGGGAAGAGACTATGTTTTCTAACAAGCCACTTTACCACAACTATCATCATGGCAACAGAGTGGAGTATTCCTTCTCTGTGCACCTTGCTTCCTTGAATGAATAAACAAGTCAGATTTCAATTATAGCCTCTCCCCTTTTAACAAAGCACTTCAGCAGTTGCTTAACTTTAAGCCCATGTTTGAGTGTGTCCCTATCCAAACACATGAGCACACACATAAATGTTTTGCTGAATAAGGCTAGATTTAAGTACAGGCAGTCCCTGGGTTACGTACAAGATAGGAACTGTAGGTTTGTTCTTAAGTTGAATCTGTATGTAAGTCGGAACTGGCGTCCAGATTCAGCCGCTGCTGAAACTGATCAGTTTCAACAGCGGCTGAATCTGGACGCCAGTTCTGACTTACATACAGATTCAACTTAAGAACCCCAGGCATCCCCAAGTCAGCTGCTGCTGAAACTGATCAGCGGCTGATTCCAGGAAGCCCGGGGCAGGGGCTTCCTGTAGTCAGCCACTGGTCAGTTTCAGCAGCGGCTGACTTGGGGACGCCTGGGGCAGAGCAGCTGGGGTTCTGCTGGGTTGGTCCAGTAGCGCCCAGAGCGGCGCTACGGGACCAACTGGCAGCGCCCCAGCTGCTGTACCACACGTGTCCGGAGCAAAGCCGCAGAGCACGGGGGCAGCGGGACAGCCCATACGCGCCGTGGCTGTCCTGCTGCCCTCGGGCTCCGTGGCTTTGCTCTGCTTTGCCCCCCGTCCTCCTGGTCTGCAGACCAGGGGGACGGGGGACGGGGCAAAGCAGAGCCAAGCCGCGGAGGACGCGGCCAGCTGACAGCTGTCAGCTGACCGCGCGCTCCGCGGCTTGGCTCTGCTTTGCCCCCCCCCCCGTCCCCCTGGTCTGCAGACCAGGGGGACGGGGGGCAAAGCAGAGCAAAGCAGAGCCAAGCCGTGGAGCGCGTGGGCAGCGGACAGCCCTGTCCGCTGCCCACGTGTTCCGCCGTTTTGCTTCCTCTCCCTGGTTTGCTGGAGACCAGGTAGAGGAACGGCCCCGTTTGTAACTGCGGATCCGACGTAAGTCAGATCCGCGTAAGTCGGGGACTGCCTGTACACACTTAAAGTTAACTATATTTTAAACACTTTGCTGAATCGGAGCTTATGAGAAGAATACATAGAGAGCAAGGGAAAAGGTGAAAAAGAGCTATTAAAGATCAGACTCAGAGTCAAAGCAAAGGAGGTGCTATGCGAAAACAAATAATTTGTTGATAATTTGAGAACACAGCTTGAGTAGGAAGCTGGTCACAGGGAACTGTTAATAACCAAATTAGGCAAAGGAAGCATGTTCATGTGACAAGAATCGATCTTCATTTTTTTTTCTGTGAAAACTTTTAAGCCACAGTTTGTCATTTTTTTTTCAAAAATGGAAATGTCCCTGAAAATATTTTTGATTTTTCCCCCCCAATTTCTTTCCCATTGTTGATGATTTTCTTTCTTTTAAAATATTTTCCTTGCTCTTCCCATGCCAGTTTGAGTGGTCAATCTCATCAAAAGCTTTTGAAAATGATTCTGAAACAGAAAACTCATTTTAGAACATTTTTCATTTTTGAAAGGAGGAAAAAAGAAAACGGTCTAACCAAAAAGTCTCTGGAAAAATCTGAAAAGCAAAAGACGGGTTTGTTTCAAAACCCAATGAAACTTTCTGGGAACGTTTTTAAAATGTTTCAGCTTTTAAAATATGGTTGCCTAGCTTTAGTGGTAACATCACAACTATTGCATGTTCCATCTCTGAGGGTATGTCTACACTACAAAGTTAGTTCAAACTAACGGACGTTAGTTCGAACTAACTTTCATAGGCGCTACACTAGCGCTCCGCTAGTTGGAATTTAATTCGAACTAACGGAGCGCTTAGTTCGAACTAGGTAATCCTCATTCCACGAGGATTAAGCCTAGTTCGAACTAGCTAGTTCGAATTAAGGGGTGTGTAGCCCCTTAATTCGAACTAGTGGGAGGCTAGCCCTCCCCAGGTTTCCCTGGTGGCCACTCTGGCCAACACCAGGGAAACTCTACTGCCCCCCTCCCAGCCCCAGAGCCCTTAAAGGGGCACGGGCTGGCTACGGTGCCCGTGCCAGGTGCAAGCCTGCCAGCACCCAGCCAGCAGACCCTGCACCTGGCACAACACGAGCCAGCCACCCGCTGCCACCCAGCTCTCCCCCTCTTCCCGGGACCAGGCTGGCGGCTCTCGGGAGCTTGCCCCGGACTGCAAGCGGCGGGCACCCGCCTGGGCTAGTGCGGACATCGTGGACCTCATCCACGATCTCCGCACTAGGCACAGGAAAGTGGCCGGCTTGGGCAGGATAGCTGCCAGCCTGGCCACCCAGGAGCAGGTGTGCAAGAGAATCAAGGGGGTCCACTGAGACCCCCGACCCTGAGCCCTGAGCTTACAATGGCCGTCCTGGGTCAGACCATAGGTCCATCTAGCCCAGTAGCCTGTCTGCCGACAGCGGCCAACCCTAGGGACCCTGGAGGGGATGGACTGAAGACAGTGACCAAGCCATTTGTCTCGTGCCATCCCTCTCCAGCCTTCCACAAACCTTGGGCAGGGACACCACTCCTACCCCTTGGCTAATACCACTTCATGGACCTAACCTCCATGACTTGATCTCACTTCCCTTTAAACTCTGTTCTAGTTCTAGCCTTCACAGCCTCCTGCAGCAAGGAGTTCCGCAGGTTGACTCTTTCCTTTGTGAAGAACAACTTTCTGTTACTAGTTTGAAGCCTGCTACCCATTCCTTTCTTTTGGTGTCCTCTAGTCCTTCTTTATGGGAACTAATGAAGAACTTTTCTATATGCACTGTCTCCACCCAACTCCTGCTTTTAGAGACCTCTATCCTGTCCCCCCTCCGTCTCCTCTTTTCTAAGCTGAAAAGTCCCAGTCTCTTTAGCCTCTCTTCATATGGGACCTGTTCCCAACCCCTGATCATTTTAGTTGCCCTCCCCTCTCCCAGCCTCTCTCTTCCCCTCTCCCACCTCCTTTTCCCAGTCTCCCCCAGTTTTGTTCAATAAAGACAGCTTCCATTTTGGAAGACACATTTTCTTTATTTTGTACATCAATAAGAAGGGGGGCTAGGGAAGGGTAAGTGGAAGGAGGTGAGGGAGGAATGGGGTACGCGCCCCCGATGGAGAGGACTGGGCTGGCTCTGTGGGCTTCTGGGGCTGGAAGCTCTCCTGCAGCCCCCTAATTGCCCCCTCTCCCCAGATGGCAGCCTGCGGCAAGTGCAGCCGGGCTGATGGCCGAGTGCTGTGATGTGCCCAGTGTGGGCACTCAGGGCACTCCAAGCCAGGACTGCTTTGCAAGCGGGGCACCCCTGAGAACTGTCTGTCCGGGGTGGGGGTCGGGACCCTTTAAGCACAGCCCTCGGCTAGCCTGAGACAGCAGCTCCACGCTCTAAGTCCTCCTCTGATGCCCTGCCGGCACTGCTTCTGGCCATCCTTAACCCCGCTTCAGGGTCCACTTAATGTGGACGCGCTAGTTCGAATTAGCAAAACGCTAATTCGAACTAGTTTTTAGTTCTAGATGCACTAGTTCGAATTAGCTTAGTTTGAATTAACTAATTCGAACTAAGTTAGTTCGAATTAACGTTGTAGT
Source organism: Pelodiscus sinensis (assembly GCF_052426305.1). Taxonomy (NCBI): domain Eukaryota; kingdom Metazoa; phylum Chordata; order Testudines; family Trionychidae; genus Pelodiscus; species Pelodiscus sinensis. The sequence continues at coordinate 7,460,154 of NC_143067.1, forward strand.
GTAGACATAGCCTGAGCAATGTTTAGTTCCATGAGACCAAATCTGAGGGGCCCGAGAGAAAGGAACGACTGGTTCTTGGAATGTTGGATCCTGGTGACAGCCGCTGGCCCAACCTACGTTGTGTTTTCTAAAGTGTTTCTCAATTTTGAGCCAGTGGCTGCTTCGTTCTGCCTTTTCAGCAAATCCGGTCACTTCCAAAGGTGTACTTTTGTCCCATCCCTGGGACACGCTGAGACACTGAGACACGCTGGCTCCGCTCCTTGCATGGTGCTCTGCGGTCAGGAGCGAAGGGATGGGCCAACGTGAACTGCTGGAGGGCTGCTCAGCAGAAACAAAACAGCCTCCAAAACACGCTGGGAAGGAAAGAGGGAGCTTAGCCTGCAAAGATAGCCCCCTGGACTGCTGTGGTTAAATGGGGAGGCTCCAATGAGTGCTTGTCACACTCCATCTCCTCCCCTGCCTGGCGCTAGCCCTAAGGGGTTAAGGAAATCCGTGGGGGAGATTTAGCTAAGCCCACTGCTGTTCTACTTCTGCCTTGTTGTCAAGAGTGGCCACGAGGAGCGGCCCACACACCAAGGAGATCAGTTTGCCCAGATATGCTGAGATCACTCCCTTATAAAGCTGCAAAAGCCAAAGTACATTGAAGACGTCAGGCCCTAGGAGCCAAGTGACAGCCAGGTTCCCACAGAGCTGGCAGGCCAGCGAGCAGCATCTTGGGCGGCACGAGCCTTGGCTCAGAAGGAGGAGGAGCGCTGGGAAGGGAGAGTGCACCTGCCTCTCTTTGGCTCTGTCTTGCCGATGTTCCCTCCGAGAACAGCCGGGCTGGGCTACTTTCTGGCCCGGCTGTTCTCTCCACCACTGAGATGGGGACTTGGAAGGCTGCAGAGGTGAGACTCTGGAGGCAGCTGCCTGCAAGCGCTGCTCCTTTCTGCCCCTCTTCTCTCCCGGGGCTGTCGCTCCATAAAGGGCTTTGCAAAACGCTCAGTTGCAAAGCGGAATGGGCCTGTGCAAACTCCCGGTTTTACCCAGGGTGCACCGCGGCACCCAGGTCACCTGCTTGTCCTCAGCGCTCCCAGCGGTGATGTGGTCGCTGTGGCATTACCACGGCTGGACGAGCCTGTGGTGTTAGGCCCCTTTGCCTCCTGCTGGACCCATCTCTTCCTGGTTCGCCTCCATCTTGTCCTATGAGGCTGATTAATAAACTATTCGTATGATGCGTCCTGTGGTTATTTTCTGGGCTGGACATTTCCTCATTCCTGACTCCTTCCTTCATTCTTCCCTCTCGGGTTCCTCGCCTCTCCTACGGGACTGGTGCGAGATGGGTCGGGGCTGCCTCTCTTCATCCCCTGGGGTGAGGGGAGCAGCTGTGGGAGTGACAGCATCTTTCCACACCAGTATTCTCCACTCAGCCCTGTCTGGGGGAGGGGGAGGCGGACCTCGTGGGTGAGAGGAAAGCTGACCCATTGGAAATTAGTGCTCAGCCTGCACCGGGACACCCGAAAATGGGGTCAGGATGGGGCACTGGTGGGATGGCTTTGGAGGGCCCTGGGAAGAGGCCTGAGCCCACCATGCTCACTTCACATAAGATGCATTTACACTGCAGCGGGAGGAGTAATTCCCAGCTCGGGTAGATGGGCATGGGCGAGCGCTGATCCAGCAATGGGCTAAATACAGCAGGGTGGCCACAGCAATGGGTGGTTGCCTCCATCTGTACCTTGGCTTTCAGCACGTGGAGAGGCCGAGCTGCCGGCTGCACCTCTGCCACTAGGCTGCTGTTTTAGTGTAAGCCGAGCAACTGTGTGCAGAGGTGCCTTGTGCGGCCATGGAGCTGCGGGGATGACTCTTTGCTTTCAGTCTCCTATGGGCCTGGATCAGCCCCTCCCTCTGCATCCCCTAGGATCCTGGATCAGTCCCTCCCTCTGCATCCGCTAGGATCCTGGATCAGCCCCTCCCTCTGCATCCCCTATGAACCTGGATCAGCCCCTCCCTCTGCATCCCCTGGAGGAGGGGGTCTCAAAGTGTGTGGACACAGCCCACCCTGTTCAATGCAGACCTTTCTATGGACCACCAGCCAACCACCCATGGTGACAAAATGAGTGCAGGAGAGGGTGGCGGGGGGGCAGGGTCTGGGCGGGAGGTGTAGTGCAGGAGCAGAGTGGGGGCTCTGGGAGGGAGGATTCAGGAGCAGGGTGGGGTCCAGGGTCTCAGTGGAAGGGGAGGGAGTGAGGGGGCTAGCGGTGCAGGGTCTGGGCATGAGGGGATGAGGGGGGGGCTTACCTGGTTCCATGCCTCCTACTGCTTCCAGGCACCGGCCCCTGCTGCTCCCATTGGCTGGGATTCTGGCCAATGGGAGCAGCGGGGAAAGCCTCCAGGTGAGCGGTTTCCTGTGCTGCTGTTGCCCCAGCCGGAGGGAGAGGGAGCAGTAGTGCAAGAGCTACTTCCTCCTTCCCACGAGCCGGATCTGGCCTGCGAGACTCGGCTCCCCAACCCCCGCAGTGAAAAGCTGGTGCTCCAACCTCGTGGGAGGGAGTGCCATGGGGCTGGAGTGCCAGAGCAGGCTCCCGGCTGCAGGGGGACAAGCCCCGAGCCCGTGGCCCACTTGCAAGATGGTCCTGGACCATGAGTGGTCTACAGACCACACTTGGAGAACCACTGACCTATGGACATTCTCTGCCTGATGACAGCTTGCCAGTGAGCTCCAGAAGACGTTTTGTCCCGTGCCACTCAGCTAGAAACATGGAAACCTCCGGCTGGTGCATGAAAGGAAAGGAAATAAGGAGCATCCAAAAGGGGACACATAGGATGGATGGAAACAAGCCACTCACTCCACGCTCACCCTCGCTGCACTCCATGGTCTACAATGCTGCTAAACATGCCTCCATTGCCCGATTCATCACACAGGCATAAAGCCTCAGCCCTCAAACCTCCTGCCCTCACTCCCCTTCCCCCACCGCTCAGACTCCAGCCCACAGAAGCCCACTGCAGGATGTGGACACTAGGATAGTGGCTGGAATTCCAGGTACAGGCTGAGGATTAAGTATCAAAGGGGAGGCGATAGGTCATTTGCCTGACTTCCTCTCCCAACCTTCTCTGGTGTGGCTGGTCCCTGCAGTGCAACTTGTCTTTCGAGAGGAAAGCAGAGGGACTGAGAAGCATCTGAGATGGCAGCCAGTAGCCCGTCTTTTGTCTGGGTAATAATAAGTAATATTTCTTTATATTTAGTGTTTCTGCAGAACTCTCCATACTGGAATCTCAAAGCACTTTACATGTTCATGCTTTATGTCCCTGATAAAGGAGGTAAATCTCCATATCCCCATTTTGCAGAGGGGGAAACTGAGGTCACTGAGCAAGCCACAGGCATTGTCAGAGTGCCACACGCTGTAGTTACACACTTAGATGTCTCCCTGCAGTGCTCCAAAATGTACCAGCTGCTAAGATTCGCCCTTCCTTGCTGTCTGATACAATAAGAAAGGCCTGCACATTCCTGATTTCCCTCCCTTCTTTCAGCTCACTGCTAGAAGCACAGAAACAGTGTGTTCGGGAGATGTATTTATACATTTAACATACCGGGTCTCCATTTCCTCCTGGAGTCATGCAGTGATTTATTCCTATGCAGAGCGAGGGCCTAGTGAATGTGAAATGCTAGCAATTCAGAGCTGTGTTTCACGCCTTTTGTGCACCAGCGTACGGGCCTGCACGTGGGGCAGGGCAAGAGGGAATGGGGCTCATCCAGATGAAATATCACGAGAGTTACAAGCATGTAGAATGCAGAATCCCAGGCATAGTCAATGCCCGGGAACTGATTTTCATCAAACATGCAAAACGGCGACACTCACACCTATTTAGCAATGCTCTTTTCCACCTGTTTTGTTTAGTGAGGGTTGCAGTTCCCCCTAGTGGCTCCCGGTGTAAAATAAACCCTCCGTCTTGTCACCCGCTCGTGAGGGTTTCACATTTGACCTTTTGTCGGGATGCCTTCGCGGCGTTTACAGAGGAATGCATCCTTGACCTGGGCTTATAGGCAAGTAGCAGCCGGTGACCATGTCCTGTCAGCCAAACTCTAGACAAGCCAGTTTCACGTGCAGCACGTCGTTCTGAATGACTGTAGAAGATGCAGCGTAGGACGGGGGGTGTGAGGACAATTCCCCTGGGGAGGTTAAGTAGTCCCAGGTGGGATCATGCACCCAGGACGAATGGATGCATGTGGATTTTCTGCTCTCTGAGGATCTGCCATGGCTAGCTAGAGAGATCTGCAATATACTAGAACAGGCCACACCTCTTCATGCAGATAAATCCTCTGTTTTGTCATTTGCCTTGGTTATAAGATTTTCCTTCCCTCTCTTCCCTCTGCTTTTGCTGGGTGCACTACAAACAGCTGCTTGCATCAGGCCCCAGAGGCAGCTGCATCTCGGTGGCCTCCTGCTCGTACGGGCCACCTTGCCCCACATAGGAAGTTGTGAGTTTTTCGGCCTTGCTGCCCTGTGCGGCTAGGTCTGGGTGGCAAATAACTGGGGCTGCAGTTTTCAGTGGGAGGCTGCTGGTTTCATGGCAGCTGAAGAGCCAGAGGCACTGCGTAGAATCAGGGAGTGCAGGGAAGGGGAAGATGCCGCTCCATCCCCTTGGCTCCTCCCGGAGGTCTACAATGGGAGCCCCTTCCCCCCAGCCCACGGAGGGGCAGGAATGAGCACAGAGAGGTGGCACCAAAGGAGAGGGAAACGAGGAAGGACAGCTCTGTCAAGGTGCCCCACCATGGTGGAAGGGAAGCAGGAACCGGCAGATGCCCTGGGAGGTAGGCAGGGCATATAATGGACAAAGGCCAGGAGGGGTGGAGTTCCTGCAGCTTTGGGACTGGCCAGAGACAGATGATCTGAAGGCGAGCTGAGGCCATCTTCCTCCTCCGCCAGTCGGATCACAGGGTAGGAGGCAAGGGGGGAAGGGGAGCTGGAAGTCATGGCACTCTGGTCCTGAGGGGAACTCCTAGAGTCTGGCCTCTTGCCTGGGGAAGGGGAAGGCCTCGAGTCAGGCGTGTGGGGAGGCCCAGGTGTGCTTGCCCCAGAGGCATCTGGGGGATTCAGGTGAAGCTGTGGGGATCTCACTCTGCCCTGCCGTCCATACTGAATGTGCTCGTGCTGTTCCAGCTAAGACAGCCCCGTCCCCCGGTGCATGAGACACCCCTCGGCTCTCACCGGTCGGGCTTCGGCAGCACCTGCATCCAGGGGTTCTAGCGCGGTTGCCATGGATACTGACACTAACTCATTTCCGTGCACCCCCGTGTGCATTCACTCAGGCTGGGGGGGCAAGCAGGGCGTAGCTCCCTGAAGCGGGGTACCCTGTGGGGAAGGAGGAGAAGAACGGAGCCACCAGCGGGAAGAGCAGAAGAGGGTGCTCAGGGTGCCTCACATGGGGACACTGGCCCCTTAAAGGGGGCCAGGCCCATCTTGGCTCACCCCTAAGTATTTAGCTCCCTAGGTGGCTGGCTGGCAGCTAGCTGACTAACAAGCCCCTGGGCCTGAGAAAGAGCACAGCAGGGGGATGGAGCAATGAGAGAGAGAGGAGGCTCCTAGAGAAGCCAGCAGGAGGTGGCTGTTTGTCTGTGGCGCTCGCGGTGGACGCATGGCTGAGTGGGAAAAGGAGGCAGCAGGCCTGAGAAGGGCTGGATTCTCCTGGGTGAGGGAGAGCAAACCCTGCTGAACCCTCACACAGACCTCGGGGCTAAGCAAGAGGTGAGCACCGTCTGTAGAAGAGCTAACAAATCAGAGCCCCCCCCCACACACAAACAGGTTGTATACTTGAAGCGTTTGGGTCTGAAGCAATGACTGACGGAATCCCGAGGGAGCGAAGGGAATCCACAGGGCTACAAGGGGGTGTGCTGGAGAGGGGCTCCCCTTAATACACACAAGGGAGCTTGTAGGCTAGCCAGTTTCTCCCAAGAAAATAGTTCCAAAGTAGGGGAGATGCGGCGCCTACAGAGCAGAGGTGTTTGCCTGGTGGACGGACACTGGAGAGACTTGCACATGTTACAATAAGGCTATGTCTACACTCGCGGCTTCTTGTGCAAGTTCGGCCGTTCTTGCGCAAGAATCTGTAGAGCGTCCACACTGCCCGCCAGCTCTTGCGCAAGTAAATTTACAGTACGGCGTGGTAAGAGAGGGCTCCTTGCACAAGAGCTATGCTCTTTCCTAACAGGTGCAAGTCCTCTTGTGCAGGAGCTCTTGCGCAAGAGGGCAATGTAGCTGCTTGGCAGGGATTTCTTGCGCAAGAAAGCCCTATGGCTAAAATGGCCATCAGAGCTTTCTTGTGCAAGAGAGTGTCCACACTGCCATGGGCGCTCTTGCGCAAAAGCACAGCTCGCACATGGCAGTGTGGATGTTTTCTTGTGCAAGACTTCTTGCACAAGAACACTTGCGCAAGATGTTCTTGCGCAAGAAGCCGCCAGTGTAGACATAGCCTAAGCATCTTGCCTTTGAGAGACATACCTGAACCAGGCCTAGCTGGTGACCCCAGGTTTTTATATGCCATGCAACGTGGACAGTGGAGTTTGAGGAACTCCTTAGATGTCTCTTCTGGGTTGTATTGTGCCAAAGGGCCCCTTGACGGACTGCAGATTCAGTCAAGAGTACCCAGACATGAACTACTTCACAACAGGCCAAAAAGAGAAAACAACAGAACTCCACTTGTCATCACCTACAGCCCCCAACTGAAACAAAGGATGTTAACTAGCGGTTAATTGACTAGTCGAGTAGACTACTCAGCTATTCGATAGGAACTTCTGCATTCCTCCTTCGAAATGTACAAGAGCCCCTACATTTCAAAGGAGGAGTGTGGAACTTTGCCTGCAGCTTGGGGCCAGCGGGAAGTCCCGCTGACTCTGGGCTGCAGGCAGGTGCCAGCTTTGAAATACACAAGAGTCTCCAAGGGGTGCCCTTGTACATTTCAAAGCGGCAGCACAGCATGGAGCCCGAGGTCAACGGAGGACTCAGAGTCCCCCACTGACGCTGGGCTCCATGCTGCACTGCCGCTTTGAAACACCATGCTGGAGCCAGGGTCAGCTGGGGACTCCCCAGATGATCCCGGTTTTCTGCACGGCATTTCCACGGAACCCGGGATCAGCTGGGGAGTTCCCAGCTGACCTGGACTCCACACGTGCTGTGCTGCACAATTGATCCCAGGCTCAGCTGTGTGGCATTGCCACTTTCAAGTACCTCTTCTCCCCCCCGCCCTTTGCTGCCTTTATCTGATAGTCAACTAGTCTTTTACATCCCTAACTTAAACTCCTCCAAAGCATTATTAACAATCTACAACCTATTCTGGAAAACGACCTCTCACTCTCATAGGCCTTGGGGGAAAGGCCAATCCTCACCTACAGACAACCCCCTAACCTCAAACAAATTATATCCAGTAACTACGCAACACACCTCCAGGGACTCACCCCTGCAATCAGCCCCAGTGCCAACTCTGCCCACACATCTACACAAGCGATATCATCACTGGACCCAACAACATCAGCCACTACATCTGGAGCTCATTTAACTGCACATCCACTAATGTGATCTAGGCCATCAAATGCCAGCAATGCCCCACTGCCGTGTATATTGGCCAAACTGGACAGTTTCTATGGGAAAGAATTAACGGACATAAATCAGATCTCTGAAAAGGCAACACACGGAAACCTGCCCGGGCACTCATAAATGGATCTCCAAGTCACGGTGTTGTTTCAGGCCAATTCCACAAGCCAAATACACTGGGGAGGGTTGGAACTTAACTTAATTCACAAGTTTGATTCTTATCACAATGGAATGAACAGGGACATAAGCTGGCTCGCAGGCTACCTTCCACATCCTAATGACTTAACCAACCAACCAACCAATGGAGGTGCTAATTGTTCAGCCTCTTGTAACTACATGAACAATCTATTCACTGTCTTTTTTCTCCTTTTTTTCCTCTTCCCCCACCCCCTTCCCTTATTTATTCTTGGATCTGGACTTTTAATGCTCCAGTCATCTGAAGAAGTAGGTTATGCCCACAAAAGCTCATGATACTATCTACATGTTTTATTAGTCTTTAAGGTGCTGCAAGACTCTTTGTTGTTTTTTAAGTTTTTGCAGATTCATTGGGTGTGTCTAGACTACCGCGTTTTGTCGACAAAAGTGGACTTTTGTCGACAAAACAATACCAGCGTCTACACTACCGCTGAGTTCTGTCGACATAACGTCGACAGAACTCCGCGGTTTTGTCGACGCTGGTAAACCTCATTTTACGAGGCAAAACACCTTCTGTCGACAGAGTTCTGTCGACAGAAGGTGTTATTGCCTGTAACGTTGCGTCCAGACTACGGAGTTCTGTCGACAAAGCGGCTTGCTTTGTCGACAGAACTCAATGTGTCTGGACGCTCTTTGTCGACGGAAGTTTTGTCGACAGTATCTGTCGACAAAACTTCCGTCGACAAAACGCGGTAGTCTAGACGTACCCATTGTGTGGTGTGTGAAGTAGAGAAGGGTGTATATGAGTGGCATGGGGGTACACAGAGAGAGGGAACTTTAAGAACACTCTGAGATCAGTTTTATGACCATGATCATTAAGATCATCCTATAAAAATAAACTACAAATCATAATGCATCCCTTAGACCTCTGTAGGCCAGGGACTGAACATCCCTTAGACCTCTGCTTACCGTGGAAACTTCTCCTATAATTATTGTTCATGGGTTGGCAATTATGCACTCTACAGCTTACATTGACGGTATGTCTATTCTAAATATGGACAGACAGTTCTTGCTCTGTTGGGTCTGTATCTGTTGTTGGCTTGTGCTGGAGTTTGAGGGAGGGACAGTATTCTCTTCTGTCCAAGCCAGTGAAGCTAGTCCTAGACTCGCTGTGTCTCTGGAAGTGGGAGCGGTTAGGTTTGTGACCTGCTCTTGTGTATCATGCTGTGGCTGCCTCTCCTTGCTGACCCAGCCTGGTGGTGTGGTGGTTTCGGTATCCATTTACAGTCACGGATCACTGTGCCCCTCATGGGCACCATGACCCGTCACCCAAATCACAGCATGGTTCGGCTTGGACTTTTTGGAGCTGCCAGATATTGCTTTCCCCACTCCCACCCCGTTGCCTTGTTGTGGTTTGCTGCCTGCTGGAACTGCTGCTTCCGTAGAACACTAGAACTGGAAGGGACCTCCAGGGATCATCAAGTCCAGTCCCCTGCCCTCACGGCAGCACCGAGCACCATCTAGACCATCTCTGACAGGTGTCTGTCTAACCTGCTTTTAAAAATTTTTCCAGTGATGGAGATTCCACAACCTCCCTAGGCACGTGGCCCTTGTGTCTCAGGCTGCCACCCCTGGACGTGGTATCACCATAGATTTCCTAAGCATGTCCCCTCACTGACACAGGGTGTGATCCAGAGTTGGCCAGCTGCCCTTGCCCTGGTCTCTCACCCTACTGCTCCTCAGGCCTCAAGTCACATCAAATGGACCTTTTATCACCCAGGCCATCTGCCTAGGCCTTGTAGTTAGAGTGTGCTTATCATATACACTGCAAAGCGCGCTGGGTATGGCCAACACCAACGCCCTCTGCAGACTCACTCCCCTCTCAAGCTGGCCACTAGATGGCAGCGCGTCCCTATCGTCTGCATCCGTAAGGGGGAGCCTCAGGCTGGACAGAACTGCCCTCTGACCTTGTTGGTGCCTTCCAGGCAGAGGGGAGATGGGGCTTGTCCCAAGTGCTGAAATCCTTCCACGGATCCTGCGGCTGCTTTCACACGCCTCTAATGCTTCCGCAACCAGGACGGGAGGCTCTGGATTCAAGGAGCGGGAGACCAGATGGAGCTGGCTGAGTTAGGGGAGGATGGACCATATATAAACCACTATCCTCCAAGACCTGACTGTCATGTGCTCCCCTCTCTCCACGGCTGGCTCTGCTCCCCAGCCACGCTCACTCCCTCGCCCTCCCAAGCATCACCCCCTCTTTGGGATCATTCTTTGAGACAAACCGAGAGCAGAGAAAACCCTGGGGGAGCTGGTGTCTGCTCTCTCAGATGCCAGCCAAGGGCGCATGGATGCTGGGTGAGGAGCCATGATGCCAAATCATTGGTGATATTGACAGAGATGTTTCCCATGGACTCACCTGAACAAAAGAGCTACACTGGGTGTGCAGGATACTCTATAGCCTGGACACACAAAACTAGATAGGCACGCAATACACCAGCAGGGGAAAGGTAACATCGATGTGGGGAGGATACCACCATGGTACCGAGGGAAGGCTGAGAACCTCCATCTGGGAGTAAGGGGGATCAGACTACAGCAAAACAGGAGGCACGACTGGGTTTGCCTTGCAATTGCTCTTCCAAAGCTTCAGCAGAAGCATTTCACAGTGAGCCAAGAGCGTGAGCAGAACTGTCGTCCAGTTTGCATTTTGGAAGGTCTTCGAAAGAGTGCCAGCACCATGGGAATTCTTCCCAGTGTCCCAGGGTGGGGCATGCCGGGAACTTGACTTCTTTTGCTGTTCTACTAGACTCTGAGAAGGCTCTTAGGAAACATGGACTGGTGGATCTGCAGCAGTGAGGTATGGAGTGGATCCAATGGAAAATTGTATCTGCCATAGTGTGGGCCAGCTAGCCTGCCAGCTCTGGCTTTTACTCCAGAACTACTCCCCCCCCTCCCCCCCACCGGGGTCAGTTAGCAACTGGTCTGCTGTCTAGTGTAGGCCAGGCCTGGAAAGGATTCAAAGGAAAACTGCCACGAGGAACCAGAGTGGAAATGCCAGCAAGACCCTTGTAGTGGATTCCTGCAGAACAGATCTAGTTGTAAGCTTCCCACTGGAGTTCCCGTTGACAGAAAATGGTGAGTTTTTTGTGTTGCAGAAATTCCTGCAGGAAAATTTGTTGGGGGTTTGTTTTACTTTCAAAGGAAATTCAAAAACTCTTCCCTTTTCACATGCTGAAAGCCAAAGCCTTTCCCGAGAAAAATGTTGACAACAGTGAGAATTAATTTTTTTTTGGCCAAATTTTTCCCATGGAGGAGGGTAGCAACTCAATTTTCCATCTTGCAGGAAAACAGAAGAAACCGGTGAATCAACAGTGTAGGCTCAGCTATGTAATCCTACATGGGAGAGGGGGTGAAGTCAGGGAGGACTCCTTACTTGACTGAGATAGTTGGCTGATTGATTACCCCTCTTTTAGCTTGTAGAACCATGTACGGACATGTCAATATTACTCCCCGCTTTACCCAGCATCTGCTTAGAGCCAGGTGTTCTCCAGTGACTCACTGCCTCACAGGGGCAGCTAAAGTCCAGCTGTGGCAGACACTTTGCTCCCCTTGCCGTTACCTGCACTGTGCTCGTCCTCCCTGACAGCAGCATCCCACTAATACAGTGCGCTGACACACCACACAGCAGCAAGAGAGAGCCAGATGGTGCAGGGACTGTGTAGGCAAACACAGGATCCATTATGTGCTCAGCAGTAACTCACACGCAGCTTTGGCCATTAAAACCTGTCTTTTGGAAAGAGGGGACGTTGGCTGGCTGGGAAGCCCCACTTTTGAGTGGCAGCCCGGCTTTCAGGAGTGAGACCGAATCTTGTGGGGCTTGTGGGCCAGTTGTGAGCACAGCACGCAGCTGAGAGGAGTGCGTGGGCGGGGAGATAAATCTTCGATTCAGTGAGGGGCACCTGAGCTAGTGAGTGGGCTGCATGCATGGCCCTTTTTCATCTCAGTGCACTGCAAGATTGTTGTAAGCAGGACGGGCTCCCGGGAGAGGATAGATTGGCGCCCTGCACGTGAGTCCCTGGAATCTGCGGGGTGGGCTGATTGAACCGTGGCAGGGCTTTGATTGCACGCCGAGGGGCTGCATAGCTCTCAGTGCTGTGTGCAATCAGCATGCACCTCACTTCATCTGCCCTGACTTTAAGTGCGTGTCACTTTAGTAACACTGGTGGGGGAAAAAAACTGACACGGACAAGAGCCAGCAAAATCTGGCACCCCTGCACGTGGGTAACGGTAAACAAAACGTCTTGTGGGCCGCACACAGAACCCCAATGGGCCGCACGTGGCTACAGAGTGCCCACCTCTGCCTTAGTTGCTACAGGCCAGTGTCATAACAGGAGAAACTCTGCTCTCTGGCATCCATTGTTGGAAACACGGTTCTTTGCTCTGATCTCGCTCCCGTTTCCCCCTGTGCACCACGGAGCCGCTCCTGTCGTTCATCAAATCGCCCTCTCTAGGGTGTCATTATTTCTCCATTAGCCACGCTTGCAGTTCAGGCAGGGGGAAGGCTCCTCCTCAGCCCTACCATTGCAGGGAAGCAGCAGCGCTGGAACGCTCATCCCCGACGCTGCGGAGCCCGGCTGCGCTGTCTTTAGCCCGTTTGACTGTTCCCGGGCCAAGTCAGCTGCTCCGGAACCTTCGGGCTCCCAGGCTCCGGCCGTCTCCTTTGAAGCGGCTGCCTCCAGAGCAGGGTTCATGGCCCTTTCAGGTGTCAGTTCGCCCAACCGTGCTCTACAATTGCCACCGCTGCAGGGGATGCATGCGGCTCCTCTTCCTGCTGTGTGCACGTCGATGCGGCCCTGTTGGTTCGCGCACGTCCGTGCGCATCCTCATGCATGCGGCTCGAATTCCAGAAGAGACAGCCCCCCGCGCTGCAGGATCCGTCTCTCGTATCACCATGGCAGGGGCTCCAACGTCAGTGCCTAGCTGCAGGCACTGAGAGAGCCCTTCAGCCGGAGTGGCTGCTGATGGCAAGCAGACAATGGCTTGGTGGGGTGCTCCAATTCCATGGAGAAGTCTATAAGCCGCGAAGTACATGCTACGGCAAACGGCTCCGAGGGGAAGAAATTGCTTCTCTCAAACTCTTGTCCCCCCAGCTGGCTCGCCCAAGGAAGGGGCTGCTGTCACGCCCTCATCGGCACATTGTGTTCTGCACCAGCACTCGCCGGAGGAGTTCAGGGAGCGGAGGCTGAGTGGGCACCTCAGGAGCGGAGATAAAGGGGAGGAGGGATGAGCTTGGGTAGGAACCACCCCATGGCATTCTCCGGCCTGGGGGGCGGGAGATCAGGCTAGCTTGTGTCCTGCTCCCATCTGGCTTTCCAGTCTATTGAACAGTGCTCTCCCCCTGCCGAGGACGGAGATAGCACAGGCGACCAGGAGTTTGGCAGAGGGGGCGGGCTTGCACCACTCCAAGGCAGCGGCCCAGGAGATGAGGGCCAAGCCAGCGACCCCGCTCTTGTTGGATTGCCCGTCTGGCACCCTGTGTAGCTTCCTACCTCCTTGAGACATCTGGGGTGAGAGAGCAGGAACCAGGCAGCAGTGTGGGCAGACACAGGGCTCTTAGCGGTAGCTGCATTGTCATTTAAACAAACATCACTTGTTAGTCAGCTCGGAGATAAAAGCCTGCCAAGGACAAACACCGTGGGATGCGCCCTGTGCAGAGTGGCCCCGGGCCCACTCTCTTCCCCCTCTGGGCGCCTCTTCCGCCTCCCCGGGCTTTTGCGTTCTAGACTCCCTGCTCCCGAAACACTCCCCTGCCTGGGAGGGAATCAGGAGGCTGCTGGCAGCTTGCAGCTTGGCAGTGCTGTAATTTATGCCGCTCTTATTTGAATCCAATTGGGTACCCGGGAGTGGGGCGCTGAAGTACAGTGAGCGAGGGAATCAAGTGGAGTGGCTTTTATGAAGGTGGTAATAGCGCAATTAATTGAAAAGCCATTAGCGCGCTCCTTCTCCTCCCCCTCCCCTTCCTCGCTCGCTTGCTGGCTGTCCTCCTCCACTTCCACCTCCTTCCCTTCTCCCTTTCTCCGCTCCTCCTTCTCCTTCCCTCGCTTCTGAAGAAGCAGCTGTGCCTTCAGACTACTGTGTATTTTTGCCTAGTTAAATCCTCACACTTTCCCTCTTAACCCTTCCACGCCACGAGGGAAAGTGATTCCCAACTGACCCTTCCCTCATAGGAGAGGTTAACGTGACTGGGACTTCTCAGTTTAGAAAAGAGGAGACTGAGGGGGGATATGATAGAGGTCTATAAAATCATGAGTGGTGTGGAGAGGGTGAATAAAGAAAAGTTATTTATTAGTTCCCATAATAGAAGGACTAGAGGACACCAAATGAAATGAATGGGTAGCAGGTTTAAAACTAATAAAAGAAAGTTCTTCTTCACACAGCGTGTAGTCAACCTGTGGAACTCCTTGCCAGAGGAGGCTGTGAAGGCTGGGACTATAATAGAGTTTAAAGAGAAGCTAGATAATTTCATGGAGGTTAGGTCCATAAAAGGCTATTAGACAGGGGATAAAATGGTGTCCCTGGCCTCTGTTTATCAGAGGCTGGAGAGGGATGGCAGGAGGCAAATTGCTTGATCGTTGTCTTCGGTCCACCCTCTCTGGGGCACCTGGTGCTGGCCACTGTCGGTAGACAGGATACTGGGCTAGATGGACCTTTGGTCTGACCCAGTACGGCCGTTCTTATGTTCTTATGACTCTGAGCCCCAGTTCAGGCCCTGAGGCAGAAGTGGCTCCCACCTCTTTTGGCATCCATGCAACCCATTGAGGCAGCCCTAGATTGGGGGTTCTCAAGCTGAATTTTCTGGGCCCCCCTTTGAAAATATTTCAGGCTGTGACTCCCTCCTCCCCCCCACATTCTTGGTCCAGGACATAGCTCTGAAGGTGTCATGCAGATCCCTGCAGAGCTAAGTAACCACACCATGCCACCTTTACTGCTGCGCTGCTGCCGGCGGCAGGGCTGCTTTTAGAGCGGGCAGTAGGCCAGAAGCCACTGCTTTCCAGCAGCCCAGCTCTGAAGGCAAGAGGCCAAAGAACAGCCCTGGCAGGGAGAGACCTGGGTACTATTCCTACAACCTGGACCTGGTACTGTCTGTACCATGAGAATGTAGGCACATCGAGCCTCCTGCAAAGTCTTGCAGTCAGTGGGGGTCGAGTGGAACCATCGAGCCAAGACCTTGTTTCCCCTCTTCTCCCCCCAAGGTGTTCTTATTTTTCTTCCTGCTTGTTTTGTTTTGTTAAAGTGGTCAAGACTTGTTTTTGTGTATGGGAAAAGCATTGGAGGACTTCAGAATGGATGTGTTTGTCACATCATAGCTTACAGCTCTGAGCAACTTAGCAAGGAAAAGGTTTCTAGCCAGACAAAAATTTCTGAAAAGACCTGTTTAACTCAAACACTTTAGGAACGATTGGGAGAAATATACTTTTGGTGAAAGGATTAGCACTCTGCCTTTTCAGCTAAGGGCTGCGAGAACTCCCACTCCAGTTCTCAGGTCCCCCAAATTGTCCTCTAGCACACCAATGCAGATAACATTTTACTTTTGAAATTAGTAAGATAAAAAGCAGAACCTTACTCCATCCCTTTTAAGCCTTCTTAGAACATAGTAACACAGAGCCTAGCATTGGAAGGCCCTGTGATGCAGTCACTGATGTCACTGTTGTCCCTTCCTGCATTGGGGATGGGATGCTATTGGATTCTGATGTGAATATACAACATACTGTTGCAACCACTGTTATATGTTTGCACCAAATCTTGGACAAAGTGGGCCAAGTGAGATGTCTATAGAAAGCTTATGATTTGCGGATTGTTTAGACTGTTCATACACACGTCTCGTTTTTGTACTTGAAATCACGAGCATTGTATTTCAGATGTTTGCTTCTGGGAGCTATTCACAGGCTTGGCTGCCCTATTGTGAAAGGGTGGCTAGTCAAGTGAATAGCAGCACTTCACTGACAATGCCCCTCAGGTGGTGCCAATCCACATCTGAGGAACTTCGCTGTGAACATTCAGGCCGGCATGTAAGCCAGGAGTGGGGAACCTTTTTTGGGTCGGGGCCACTGCCCCACAGAAAAATCAGATGGGGGCTGCACACAAGGGAGGAGCAAAAAAAACCCCCAAACGCCAAATTAAAAAACCCTCCGACGGATGAGGCCCCCGACTGAGAAGGAGAAGAACACTCCTCATATTCCCCTCACACCAGAGCCGAGGGGGGGCCCAGTCTACTAGATTTTGTGTGTTCCAGCCCAGTAGTGGGGCAGTGGGGGAGGGGGGCGGGAGTCACAGCACAGGCTCCCCAGTGCTGGGGGGTGTTGCTCTGAGCCTTGGGGGCCGGATCTAGATAACCTGCCACCCCCAGGCCTGAGTTTCCCTACCTCATAAGTGATGGCTGCTACCTAAAAAGGACTGAGTCGTATATGAGCAGATGAGCAAACACCATCTTGGGAGAGGTTTTCATGCATCAAGAGCAATGGAATTCCCTTTCCATGGACAAGGTTAGAAAAAGGGCCCTAAAGGTTTCTCCATATGTCTTCAACCCTGTCTTCAAGCCAGCTAATCATCCGTGAAGGACCTCTTCTATGAACTGAAGCCTGAAGGAACTGATGACCCATTCTAACGGAGGGAGTATTCCAGAGACACAGTCTAAGATGGCAGATTACTCCATCTCTGCTACAAGCCTGCACCAAAAACATTGCAACTGGTGTATGTCATTTGATTCCTGTAACAATTTTAACTCTCACCCTTTCCTTCTTTTCTTCTTATTAATAAACCTTTAGATTTTAGACTCTAAAGAATTAGCACAGTCGTCTGCTCTTTTGGGTAAGATCTGAGATGCAAATTGATCTGGGGACATGGCTGGTCCTTTGGGACCAGAAGAGCCTGTTTGGATTTGGTGAGATTGGTTTTCATAACCTCTCATCTGTGTAAGGAGCGGTGCTGGTGGTGGCACAGGAGAACTCGGGTGCCTTAGGGGATTGCTTGCTGGCTCCTTGCTGGCCAGTGTGGCAAACAGAAGTGCTCTTTGTGACTGGTTTGGAGTGCCTTATAATGGAGGACACCCCTGTCTTGGGCTGTAAGTAGCCCTAAAATCATAGACTCCTAGAGCTGGAAGGGACCTCAAGAGGTCATCAAGTCCAGCCCCCTGCCCAAGGCAGGACCAATCCCAACTAAATCAACCCCGCCAGGGCTTTGTCAAGCCGAGACTTAAAAACCTCCAGCCCTGTCTCTAAGCAATTCACCCTGATTTGACCCTCTCAGCAGTGCACCAGAAACCCCTAAATTATAGGAGGCACAAACTCCCCTCCCCCTTTCCTTTGCAGCTGACCCTTAAGGTAAAGACAGCGCCCCTCTTCCCTCAATCAGAAAAATAACAGCCTCAAACATCCCAGAGTCAGGATTCATGGTCAGCAGCATGATCCCAGGGCTTGCTCTGCTGCTGTGGCCTCTTCAGGGCAGCCTATTCCAGCACTGCCGTTCAGTATTATACAGCAGCAGCTGGATCCTGTCCTGTCCTTTCTCCTCCACAGCACTTGCACATCATGGCTCCATCGCACGGCTGTCAAGATGCCATCTCGATCTCTCATGAGATTTAAACCAACACAAATTCCAAGGGCAAACCCATTGCTCTCCTCTGCAGTGGAATCTGGGCCAGTTGGCCCCATGGGAATAAGGCTCTTTTGCTTTTTTTTCTATTAAAAAAAGAGTGGTTTTGGGAAGCTCTCCCAGGAGGAATCGTTGAGGAACTGAACTCACGCCGGTTGTATTATTTGACTCATTTATTCATTTTGCAAAGAGATTTGGCCCGCTAAGTGCCCCCACTTTGCTTGGCGTATGGCAGCATATGATGTGCAGCAGCCTAATAAAGAAGGCACCTAAAAAAAAATTAGGTCTGGCCAAATGAGGCATCTCTCACTAAACCTTGGAACTATACTGTTGCCAGGGCAACTCTGCAATACCTGTCTTTCTGGAGAAGGAGATGCAGTTGCCATGGCAACATCATCCTGTCTTTTCTAGGGACTGTCCTATAACATGGAAACAGCAGTTTCCACGGTAACCTTTTTGCCCCAGTTAATTCTAACCGTGTTGCATGGTGTCATTTGCTTTTAATATTTCTGTGTTAGACTTTCTTGGAAACTCTTTGCAAGTGGTGGGCTCCTTTTTGTTTTTCCAGTGGACTGCAGTTTCCACAGCCGCAGAGTCAGGGCGTTCGAGAGTTGCAAGTAGCAGCAGAGGAAGGTGTTTGGGAAGCAGTTGCCTGGGCAACAGAGACAGGGCGTTCCAGAGGTGGTTGCTATGGGGACCTGGATGCTGACGAAGGCTTGTGAGGCTGAGAAGACAAATTGCCCTCATCATTATCTCCAGGCTTGTCAATCAAACATATTCCCTTATTTACCTCTGAGAGGAGGGAGCGGCAGGAGCAAAAAGAGACCGAGGGAGCGAGAGGAGAGGCGCTGGTCCAAAACTCCACACTGGTGAGGGAGCATCACCATCCAGGATGGCAACCATCACCTGCACCCGGTTCAGCGACGAATATCAGCTCTTTGAAGAACTGGGCAAGTAAGTTAGAGACAGGAGCTCGGAACGGGTTGGTGCCGCATCGGCCACGAGAGAGGCGTTAGCCTCAAGGGGTGGGGGAAGATGCAAGGGGGGAGAATTAACTGAAATGGGAGCAGCTGGGAGACTGGAGGAAAGAAAAGGCAACGGAGTGAACCATAAAATCAAACTCGCAAGGGAACGGGTTTGCGCAAACTGCCAGAGGGAAAGGGAAGCGCTAGGGTAGGACTGCAAAGCCGGAGACCAGGGAAATCCCCCCCTCCCAGCGTTAACGTGGCAGACATAGAACCAGGTTGCCTTGCCCGCTGCTTTTGGAAAGAAAGAGGGTCCACCGCCTGGGAAAGGTGAAGAGCCGTTCAAGCACCCGTGGCTGGCTGTGTGAGCGGCTTGTGTTGTCCACGTTTCTGGGGCTGCGGTCGTAGCTCCGAGCTGCCTCTGCAAAAGGGGGCCACTGTGAAATGACCCTCATTTCAGAAAACAACTCTCCCTCCCACCCCCCGATCCCCAGGGATGCTGCTAATTCTTCCTGGAAACTTGCCCAGCTGCATCGAGAGAGAGGAGGCAGCTGTCTGAGTTTTTTGTTCTGCATCGCGTTAAGTTTTTTTTTTTTCCGGGGGAGATTCTCTGTGCTGGATTTCAGCAGGAAACAACCTGCCTGGTGATGTCTGTCTCCCAGGAGAACTGGGGTTTAGAAATTCATGGAAGAATCCAGGACAGCAGCCACATCCGCCCCCCACCCCTCACCCATTTTCTGTGCTGCCCTGGCTAGCTTGGAGCAGGGTGACACTTCTTATGAGCAGCACTGCTCCTGATTGCTTGGACAGGCACCTGTGTGCCAGGGAGCCCAACAGTCGGTAGAGAGCGAGACTGACAGTTCAGTTTCAAGAGACTGTCATGTACAGGGCGGGCTGTGTCTGGTTTGGCATGTCTGGGTATTTCTTTGCGTGCATATGTGTAGGGGTCTGTCTTGCGGGGCGCATGCATGTGTTTGTGTGCCTCTGTCTAAACGTGTGTGCCTTGGAGGATTGATCCTGCAGGGTGCGGAGCATGCTAGTGAGGTGCAAAAAGTCTTCTGCTTCCATGGAAGTCGGAGGGTATTCAGAGTGTTCAGCACCATCAGGATGGAACCTCATGTCTGATGGTGTGCATTTTGTGTGTGCGGGTGTGCGCCCACACACATGCGTCCATCTAGATGTGTGTATAAAGGGGTGCATCTTTTTGAGCACAAGCTGCTTTCATGTTTGTGTGCCTCTCTTTGAATTTGCATGTGAATTTTGTGCACACCATTACCTTTGAATGTGTGCATTGCGAGCATATGCGTTGGTTTGGCTGTTGGAGTCTGCATGTGCATCTTGTGTATGACTGTGTGTATCGGTTTCGAATGTGAAGTTGTACCTCTTGGTTCCAGGACATACATCACAGCATGCGTGCACATATGTGTTTTGTACGCCCTTGCATGTGCATATGCACAGGTGGGTGCTGGGTTCATTTGTGACTGTGTGCAGGCATGTGGGATACAAAACTGGGAGCGAAGATGGAGAAAGGAGGAGAGAGAGGAGGTTGCTTGCCTCTGGACTGAAAATGACTAGTATTTCCTGTGCAAAAGAGAAAGGGGAACGACCAGCTGGGCCAAATTTGCAGTCAGCTGAAAAGGGTGCAACTCTAGGAAAGTCGGTGTCTAGCTGGTTCCAGGATGTGCATGTGTACGCCTATGGTGAAACAGAAAATGACTTGTGAGGTGCACAACATGCTGTGTTTATTTTTCACCAATGTTTGGTGACTGCGTCACTCCTGGGTGATTGCAGTTCGGACGAAAGTGAAGCAACGAGGCAGTGACCGGGTCTGTGCGATAAATGGAGACAAATCGGGCGGGTCAGTCGGAAAGGGGCAAGCTGTGCTTCCCTGCGAGGGGTTTCTTCAAACCTGTTTCTTCCAGAGGCTTCTCAGCTCCTCACGCGTGCTGCTGCGTGGCGGTGGCGGTGGCGGCGTGTGGAGGGGCGGGAGGGACTGCAACCGTGTGAAGCGTTCACAGGTGCTGTTGGTGCGGATGGGGGAGACAAGGAATAAAAAGGGGTATATGGCCCGGCAGGGATGGCTATAAATTATATAGGAGTGCCTAGAAAAGATAGGGAAGCCGTGCGGCATAGGAAGTGTGGAGGATAATAGGGTGTGACCCAGCCAGCATGGGATAGACACTGCATGGGCACATGTTACATATACAAGCCCTAGAACATGTTTCCTCCGTCGTTTCTCGGGGAAATAAGGCACGCTTTTCTAGTGTTGCCCGGAGAATGTTTGACTTATTATTTAATGGCATTAACATTTTGTGTTTGCGAATCACCTTCCATCCTGATGAATCCCAAAGCGCTTCACAGATTCACACCACATGGCTGCAAAGCAGCTGCCTCTGGGGAAGGGTCGGCACCAGCCAAGCATTGCGCAGGCTGCAACCAAGCATAGCAGGGTGCCCAGGAGAGACGGTAGCCTGGCCCACTTAGGCAAACCCCTCCTGTCAATTGGAGCGTTAATATCGTTCAGTCTCGATCTTCAGGCGTGAATGTCTGTTGGGACCAGCCAGCTGGTTCTAAGCTTTCACTCTCCAGTGGAGGCATTTTCAATGGGTGAGTTTTTCCAAATCCAGAGATAAACAAACAACACTCCCAGTGGCAGGCAGGGCCTGGTCTTGCCATGGCTTCTAAAAATCTCTTCACGTTGGATACATGATAGGCCAAGTCTGTCCAGCCAGGATCTGAACCTGTGGATTTAAGCAGGCCATGTTGCTACCCATGCTCCAAACCCTCTTTCCACTGAGTAGCTAGGAAGGCTTCCCCCTTTCTTGGTACCACTCATGTTGAGAATTGATCTGACTGAAGGGAGTAGTTCAGAGGCAGGATAGATTCTGTCCTTCGCTTGCCCACCGTGTTCTTTGTTTGCGTGTGTTGAAGAGATCTAGCTTGCTAACTCCAGAGAGGACTATACATTGTGGGCGAGCTTGAAGGGGGGTGGAGGTTGGGATGAAACTGCATCTCTGGGGGTCTGTTCCCAAGTGCACGGTGGGCCTTGCTGTGACTTCCTGGGCTGACAAGACCACCTGCAGAGTAGAGCTATGGGGATTTGCCCAGTGCAATGGTCTTCCAATTGCAAAGCAGTACCTAAAAAAAATTAAATTTTCGATGGGGAAAAATTACAGTGTTGCTGGTTTCATGTGTTTTTTGGGAAAATCCAAAAAAAGTCAGGTCAGTTCCATCTAAATCTGATTGATGTGTTTCGTGGTACTGACCCGATATGTTTCATTTTGATTCAGTTCAATAGAATGTTAAACTGCATTTCCCCCTGCCCTCCCTCGGTCAGTATTTCCTGCCTCCCCCTTGGGACTTGTAGTGTAGGCCTCTGTTCGCTCCTATGGGCTTCACTCTATGGAGTACTACATCTCCCATACTGCTGTAGGAACCCCTCTTGGTCTTTGCTGCATGGTGCATCATGGGAGATGTAGTCTCTTGAGTGCCCAGGTCCAAAACTACCACTTCTACAATGAAGCAAAACCGTTTAACGTGGAACTGACACATCCTGCTTCATGCGGAGTCAGTTCAGCACACCCAAAATGTTCCGTTTCGGGCACCCCAAAGGGAAACCTTTCCACATTCCCGAATCACGGTATTTTGGAATATTTTGTGATGTGAAAAAATGGAATGTTGAAATACTGGACTTGCCTGTGGGATGGAAAGGACAGATTTTGCTCAGCTCCTGCCCTGACTTTCGGAGAGCTGCATTAATTTCTTATCCTGGCTGGGTGCCCGGGCGGTGTGGGCGCTGCCTTTCGTGGAAGGAGAAGGAATCTCTTTACATGGTCTACTATCCACTCGGTATGATGGATTCTGGTAGGAGCAAGAGTCCTCAATGAGCAGCTCCCTTAATTGAGAGAAGGACTCAAAGGTCCCCAAGAAGATAAAAATCTTGGATTTCCTGGGTCCCATCTTCAGGGCCATGTCATTGTCCTGAAGCTGCTGGTACACGAATGAGGCGGGGTTTATAGGATGCTCTGCGAGCTTCAGGTTACCTTGCGGTCTGGGGCTTGGTCTCCCATCTCCGAAGAGCAGGGAGCTGGGTGTGCTGGAGGTCCTGAGCCAGGCTGTGGGGAGACAAGTTGGAGAGGATGGGGTCGGAGTTCCCCTGACTCTGGCATGAACTGAACACTGATGCCAGTTTCCCTAGCCGTGCAGGGAGACAGATCATGGTGGCTGGTTAATGCGATGGCCACGAATAGCAATCAACATTACTCCTGCTTAAGGGCGGGAGAACCAAATCCAAGGATGTAAGAGGGTCACCGCTGGAGAGGAGCAAGTTTCCCCTTCTCCAGGCAAAATATTCCACGGTTGCCTAGGAGCTTTATAGGGGTTTCCTCATCTCCCTGAGAAGTAGCAGGCACTGAGACAGCAGAGGAGAAGGACCCTGCTGGCTCCCAATTGGATGTCTTATCCTCAGCAGCGCTCGGTGTGTCCTGGCCCTTTCATCTCTCCACTCAGCTGTGGCTGTTGAGGTCATGCCCTGAGCATTTCCCCTGCCAGCTGTATGAGCCATTGCTTGTACAGGATGGCTGCTCCCAAGGGAAAGCCAACACATGGTTCGTGCGAGGCGGGGAAGGGCTTCATGGTTTGAGGGCAGGGCAGGGCCAGGAGTAGAGAGGCAGGAGGTGGAAATCGGCTTGGTGAAGACATAGCTGAATCTGGGGCTGCTGGATCCGTCCGTTCGAATCACTCCAAGATCTCTCAGGGACAGGAGGAAGCATTCCTAGCGTCTGTCTTCCTCCCAGCATGGCTGTGCTCCCAGCCTCCTGCCGGGCCCGAGGAGAAAGAACTTGGCTCCTCCTAGGAGAGACCAGACTCTTCAATCTTGCCACCTTTCCTGGAGAAGCGAGAATCCCGTGTTCTCCAGCTTCGAGGCGCCATAGGGATCGCGAGCGCCATCTGCCCCGAGGAGGCTGGGGAACAAAACAAACAGCTGAGGAACAAGAGGGGCGCGCAGTTGGGCGGGTGGGGAGAGGCAGTCGGCGAGGGAGGGAGACAAATAGAAGGAATGCCTCTTTCTGGCTCCAGGCTCCTCTCTGCTCTTGGAGTCCGCCCCCACGGCAGGTGACGGGAGGGGCTGGAGGAAATCAGCGCGCAGCACTGTATAATCAGCCCTTTGCTCCCAGCGCTGCAGGAGAAGATGACTTTGTTAAAAAAAAAAGGGGGTGGGGGGGAGGAAAAGCACAACCCCACCACTACCACCCACCCTCTCCTTTCTAGAAAGGGGATCCGTGCTTTCACTGCCTGGGAGGAGGAGGAGGTGCAGAAGGGAGGCGGGTGCTGGCAGGGAAGGTGTGAAACACAGCGAGGCAAAGAGTCCTTGTGTTAGAGTGACTGCTCAGCAGGCCAAATCCTGCAAGCCACCAGGGCGGGGGAGGAGGAGGCCGTGAGCTGCTGTCTGCAGGCGCAGGGGTCAGGTCGAGTGGCACTTGGCTCCCAGGGCTGGAGAGGGCTGGCTGGAGCATTGCAGAGCTTGTGTGGGATGCAGGGCCCTGTGACCTCCAGCTTTGCTTGCACTGGAAGCTGACCCTGTGTGTTGTCTCTGGGGCTGGGGTAGTGGATGTCGGCCAGTACGGGATGTGGGGGGGGTGATCTCTCAGTTGAAGGGCGCCTACAAAAAGACCCAACTCTGGCTGGAGCGGGAGAAAGCAGGAGTGCATTTGTCAGTGACACCCAGGTGATGAGTTCCAGCTGCCGCCTCAAATCCTAGGGCCCATGAGATGCCCCCGTCCTAATACGGCCTGGCTTCAGTGGGGAGCTGGCGACACTGTTTCCTCCGAGACCGAACCCGTCAAGGTGCATACGTGCGAGGGAGAGCAGGCCCGCTGGTGCTTGGACTGAGAGCAGAGAGGATGGCAGGTTACCAGCCACCTGGAGAGAGACTTTTGGATTCAGAATGATTTTTGTTTAAGCAGAGTCAATGGTGCCAATTTCAGACTGAAGCTCACGCCGCCGTGAAGATGAATTCATGCAGCAGGAGCAGTTCTTGCCTCCCGAAGCTAACTTGGAACAGTTCCTCCGCCCTCCCTTAAGCAGGACCCTGATCCAAACCGCACCCTGAGCTCACTGATCAGAACCAAAACCTGCCCTGAAAGATTTGGCAATGACAACTGCCCCCTCCTCCATCACTTTGCCTGTTTCCATCTCTAGTCGAGACCTGTAGGGCCGGTACCAGCACTACCCCACGTACCAAGACTAGGGCAGCACAGACAAAGCAGGCACATTGGGGGGGGGCACATGGTGACCTGGGGTGAGGGTGGTGCGCCGTGTTTGCAGTGTTGCGAGAACCAGACAGTTAACAGGTTTTGAGCCTGCTGGGACGTGCCAAGTGAATCCACTGCTGCAGTCCGCCTGTTAACTCAACCCTCGATTTCAGGGTGGTGGAAATGACAGGTTGAGGAGGGAGTGGCTGGGCTGAGCAGGTCTCAGGGAGGAACCCTGGCTCCAGTAGCTACCCAGCTGTGGAAGGAAGCTTTGTCTTATTTTGAATTACTTTGCTAACAAAACCGAATGCCAGGCAGGGAGGAGGCTCTGACCCTCTAGAGCAGGTGTGGACTGTGTCGGACGGGTGTAGATTTCCCTCTTCCGCTGCAATCTGTCCTCGCTCCTGGCTAGCCGTGGCTCTGGAGAGGGGGGGCTGCTGAGAACACGGGTTCAGGGCTGTGCCCCTGCTACTCCTGCGCTGCTCGTTGAACTCCCCCACCCAAAATCCTCCCGCTGTGAGGACTGCTGTGTGAGAGGAACAGCAGAGGTGAGGCGTCCCGGGGGAGGGGGGAAGCTGTGGAGAGAAGAGCAGCCGCGTGTGGGGCTCACAGTTTGTGGGGAACGGAGGGCTGTGAGCCTTGCTCGCGGGGGGGGGTGCGGTGGCTGAGAGTGAGTCTCCCCCAGAGGTGAGGCATGGGGCGGGGACAGTCTGTATTTGCAGGGGATGACAGCCCCTAGCTGCAGTGTGTGGGCTGGGGAACATATCCAGGCAGTACAGAATACTGTACGTTGGCAGGGAGCAGGGAAAGGGACCCCCGGGTCTGTGGGTGGGAGCTGGGGAAGGCAGTGCTGATGTTGTAATACCAAGAGGCAGGATCGAACCGGGGTTCTCTGGAGCCTCTACGGTTTGAGCGAAAAGCCACCTGGCTCGGTGCCACCAGAGGGGGCAGTGCAGCTCCCCAGCAGGTGTGTGGGTTACACAGTCACACTGAGAAAGGGGCTGCCTGTGTGGTCCCACCAAGTGACCTGAGCACTGCTTCCCCGAGAGCTAGTTGCAGCAAGCAGCCCTCGAGCAGCGGGGGAAAGGCTCTCGGGGCTCAGCCCCATGTTCTGCCAAGTGTGGAGTGTGCCCCCGTGGCTGCAGGACAGATGTGCAGTCGGCCTCAGGACTCCGCCCGATGCCTGAGGGTTTGCTGCCCGTGGGCAGCCAGCATTGGCCCTGGCTTGCTCCCTTGTCCTGTGTTTAAAGCTGGGGCGTGATCAGCCGGAGCCGGAAGGCAGTGGGGCTGGGATGGTAAATCCAAGGAGGGGAAGCACTGGAAAGTCAATACATGCTTCCTCTCTCGCTGCGCACATGTACGGATCCAGGCACCCACGCATCCGCCCACACACAGACTGAAATATTGCCGCTCTCAATCCCCCTGCAGCACGCAGATGGTGAATGCTCCCTGCAGCCTGCACACACAGGCCCTCTGTGTGTTTCCTCCAGCCCATACACACTGCAGGCCTCCCCTGCAGCCTTCACACGAC
The DNA here is from genome assembly GCF_052426305.1 of Pelodiscus sinensis. Lineage (NCBI taxonomy): Eukaryota > Metazoa > Chordata > Testudines > Trionychidae > Pelodiscus > Pelodiscus sinensis. The sequence continues at coordinate 7,486,252 of NC_143067.1, forward strand.
GGACGCCCTGAACACCTGACAGTGCGCGCTATCCTAGAACTCCCCATGCAGCGTGTGCGCGCGCAGGCCCTCTGAACGCTTCCCGATGCCCAGCCCCGAAGCTCAGTCTGTACTGACAGGTCTCCCCATTGGTAGCGAGTGCCAGCCCCCTGTGTGCTGAGCAGCAGTTGAACACGGCTCCTGCAGGCACATGTAAAGTGCCAGTTCAGCAGCACCCAGGGCCAGCAATGAGTAACCGCCCCGATGCAGCCAAGACGTGTGAAAACATCGTGCAACAAGCACTCTCTGATTTCCTCTGCCAACGCAGGAGTGCCTTGTGCATGCACGCCGAGCCGACCTGGCTACGCCCCATAACGCTGGGTTTTGGGCTCTCTTGACACCCACCTGTGCCAACGCACACACGCCCGGTCACACACCCACATAACTGAAATGCACATGCTCCCTGGGCCATGCACATAGCACAAGTGTGGACTTCCACAGAACCACAGCTTTATGCAAGGCTGCGCCACCAGACAGCTCAGTGGGAACAACTTCCCTGTGGGCCGCGATGGCCAAAAAGCAAACCAGACTCAAGGCTGCATAAGCAATGAGATGGAGAGTAATACGAAGACTATTATAATGCCCTTATAGAAATCACTGGTGTGGCTTCTTTGCGATGTAGTCCTGATCCCACCACCTCATAAAGGCTACGTCTAGACTGGACGCCTTTTTCGACAAGGGCTTTGTCGACAGATACTGTTGACAAAGCCTCTGTTGAAAAAGAGCATCTAGACTACAGCCAGTTCTGTCGAAAAAGCAAGCTGCTTTTTTGAAAGAGAGTGTAGACTCTCTTTCGAAAAAGCAGTTTGCATGCAATAGTGCCCTTTTTTGAAAGAGTACTTTCAAAAAAAGGCGCTATTCCTCGTAAAACGAGGTTTACTGCCGTCGATAAAACTGCCGCATTCTGTCGACTTACTGTCGACAGAACGCGGTAGTAGTGTAGACGCAGGAATAGTTTTGTCGACAAAAGGCCACTTTTGTCGACAAAACCCTGTAGTCTAGACACACCCAAAGGATATTGCATAACTAGGGGTGTGATGGATGGGAGGAGTGCTGGCTTTTCTACATATCCCACTTCTGCCACCATGTCAAGGCTGTTTCCCACCTTGCCTTGACAAAGGGATTTCAGAAAAGGGAGGCAAGAATGATCAAAGCAGACAAAACTCTCTGGCTACGTCTAGACTGGCATGAGTTTCCGGAAATGCTTTTAACGGAAAAGTTTTCCGATAAAAGCATTTTTGGAAAAGAGCGTCTAGATTGGCACGGACGCTTTTCCGCAATCTAGATGCACTTTTGTGCAAAAAAGCCCCGATCATCATTTTCGTGATCGGGGCTTTTTTGCGCAAAAAAAATCTCAGCTGTCTACACTGGCCCTTTTGCGCAAAAGGGACTTTTGCCCGAACAGGAGCAGCATAGTATTTCCGCAAAAAGCACTGATTTCTTACAGTAGAAAGTCAGTGCTTTTGTAGAAATTCAAGCGGCCAGTGTAGATAGCTGTCAAGTTTTTCTGGAAAAGCGGCTGATTTTCCGGAAAAACTGGCTAGTCTAGAGACAGCCTCTGAGAAAAAGAGATTGAAAAGACTGTGATTGCTTACCTTTCAAAGGAGATGCAGAAAAGGGGGCATGATAAAAGTGTATCTAATAATGAAAAGTCCAGCGAAGGTGGATCAGAAACTTCTGTTCTCCTTGTTTCATAACACAAGAACAAGGGGTCATTCACTGCAATTAAAAATTAAGAAATTCAAAAGCAGGCAAAGTAAATGTTTTCCACAAAACTTATAAACAGACTGGAACTCACTGGGGGATTCTCATGTTGTTCTCCGAGGCATCTCTACTGCACGCTGTCAGAGACAGACTCCTAGATGGACCGCAGCTTGGTCCAATTTGGAAATTCCTCCCCTCCTATTCTCAGTCCCATAGTCTCCTTAGCAGAAACTCTGTAACTGGCAGTTTTGTCGCTGATAAAGATCTACTCAGCTGAGCCCTGCAGACTCATTCCACTGATGACTTGAACCAAATTGGAACTTAACTGTTCTTGTGATGAAAGGCCAGTGCCACATTCCTTCTGGTGCTCTCTTTTTAATTCATCACATGATATTTCTGTGCTCTGTGATCTGTTACAAAGGCAGGGAAGAGTCGAATACTCAAGTGTGTTAAAACGTGCTGCTACCCCAGTGAAGGATACATGTCCGGCTTGTGGTCTTCTCAAGTTTCCTGATGATTCCTCTTTCTGGAATGTTTATTTGAATTTAAATGAATTATTTCCTTTAGTGATTTAGACAGTGGAAAGTTACTGTATAGCAATGTAGACTGTGATGTATTGGCAGTCTCCTGCTGAGGCATTCGGGAGATATGGAGGATCGCAGGCCACTCCCTGGATGTATGATAGGAATAGGGTTGCCAGATACTTTCATTAAAAACACCGAACATGGTGGGGAAAAAAAATTGGTTGAGCAAAAAACAAAAAAAAAAGGGAGAAGACCAAAGTTGTTGAGAAAAAAAAACTGCACCAAAAAGAAGAGCCACTGCGCCTTTAAATCCCCTCACTCGCCGCTCCCCCCACCCCCGCCAGATGCGGCAGGGGAGAAATGTCCCAAGTGGCCTTCCATCTGAGAAAAACATGTCTGCTATTTTCCGGGTTTTTTTCCCGGACAGAGGCCGCAAATACCGGACTGTCTGGGCCAATACCAGATAGCAACCCTAGATAGCAAAGGGCCGTAGATCTCAGTGCAGGGACTTTCTGTCCATATTTGACTATCAAGGCATGATCGTGATGCCCTTGGCAAGCAGCGGGAGTTGAGGGCACTCTTGCTAATGCCAGCCCCAATTCGTTGGGTCAAAAAATGGTTGGACCTTGTGACAGGGCATTTGCCCTGCACTGGCCCTTTAAGGGCAAAACCCCAGCCCTGAGTGAGGGCTGCCAGTGAAGCCCCAGCTGAGGCAGCTCTGGCTAATGAGGGCCCAGCTGGGGGTATATAAAGAAGGGCTCCTGGAGGAAGAGCAGGAAGCTCATTCTGGCTCTGGCTAGAGAATAGCAGGGACCTGGCTGCCTGGGAAGCAGGTGGCTTCTGCAGGGCCAGCTCAGCTCAGGCCAACCAAGCTCCCAGGCTGCAGGGCCTGAAGCTACTAGGGCTGTAGCGAGGCAGCCATGGTAGGCTGGGGTGGCAGGTCCACACCCCTTAGCCAGTGATGAGTGGCCATTCCAGACTGCAGTTTGCCTCTGAGGCAGGGGCTAGATGAAGACTGGCAGTGGGTCACTGAGGCAAGGTGGGTGCAGGGAATTGGGTGCCTCTTGGGAGGGGAGGACCCTGGAGTGTGCGGTTGGATAAACAGCACCCCTCCAGAAAAGGGCGCAGAGAGACTGGTGTGGGTGCTGCCGAGGGCCGTGGCCCCAGAGTGACATGGGATTGGACTAGAGGGAAGAGCGAGAACACAGGAGACACCAGCTAGAGGGAGGCGTCCAGTGAGCTGGCGAGCTCATTCCCAGGACTGGAGGCGCTGTGGGATTTGGGGGAAAAAAACCAAGCAAGCATGGGCCTCTTTGCCTTCTGGTGTCTGCGCCTTTACGTCGCGCTCAGGCCGTGTCTGCCAGCTCTTCTCCCGCAACCACGAGTGCTAGACATTTCCATGTTGTTTGCAAACGAAAGCTGAGATTTCTAGCAATCAGCCCAAATCCTGAAATTGGGACTTTAAGACCCCCCCCCGATAGTAAGGTTTCCCATAAAATCATGCGCGTTGACAGTAGTGGACGGCACCCTTAGCCCTGATTTGTCTGGCAATAGCAGCCCATTGGGTTGGGTGCTGGCTTTTGCGGGGCAAACACGTAGGAAGTGACGGTCCCTGCCCCAAAGAGCTCACCCAGAGCCAGACACGTCACGTGCCAGTAACCAACAGTGGAGGAGGGAGGACCGGGCTGACGATGTTGGCTGGATGGTTGTGTAGACTCACTCTGTGTGCGAGCCAGGCTGTCCCAGGCCTCGGAGCACTGGTTTCATTCCAGCCTGGTACCAGAGGGTGGGGTTCTGTTGAGAGGGGATTCGCTGACCCTAAATTCCCTGCTTCCCAGGAGGCAGGTGAGTGGAAGACACATGCACCCCAGGAACCCCCAGGGCCCAGAATGGATAGGCAGCCCCTCAGTGGGAAAACAGGAATGAAATGCAACATTTACTCCTTCCGCTCTCTCCTGCCGCCCACATTCCACTTAGACCCCTTGCGCTCCAGGGTATTAATTGCTCAGCTCTGACAGCGGCCAAGAACAAATCACAGGCTCCCCCGGGACCGAGAAGCAGGGAAAGGTCCCGGGTGGCTTTCTCGTCTTTCAAACCTCTCCAGGAGGGTCTCCCGTGGCTGCAGCCATGTGACCCTGTGGAGTGTTTTCCCGCTGGGGCTCGGGACGCGTAGGTTGGCTTCTCCACTGAAATTTCAATAAGATCTTTCCTGCGGTTTCTCGCACCCCATTGCTTTCCCATTTCACTAAAGATTCGTTTTCAAACCCAAATTGCCTGCCTCCTCCCACCCCCATCGGGAAAATCAATTGTTCACCGTCGCTCAGCAAAGAGCCTAGCCTGTTTCCTGATTTTATTCCTTTCCCGTTTATAGGGGGTGTGGAGGAAAGGAAGGGGGGCAGAATTGCTTCTGATTGTTGGTTGATTGATTTGACTGGATCTGGCAGAAAGATTATTGAATGCAGAGTCCTAGCTCCTATTCAGCAGGCCTGCTGTGGGTGGGTTGTACCTCTCCTTGCAGCTATAAAACATGAGCTCAAATCCAGTATGAATTCCTAAAGGGCAATGTGTTGTCAGCACGGGGGGAATGCTGCAATTTTACGATGGTTCCAAAAGCAGCAATTGCTGAATTCCCCCAGGACTAAAAGCTTGTATCTACACTGCACCTGTAGCTCGAAATAAGCTATGCAATTTGAGCTACACAAATTGCATAGTTTATTTCAAGTGTATTTCAAAATAGCTTGTTTCGAAATTTGGCGCTGTCTACACAGGGCCAAATTTCAAAATAGAGCACTATTCTGAAACGTCCCTTAATCTTTGTGGAACGAGATTTACAGGGATGTTAGAATAGTGAGCCAGTTATTTTGAAGCTATTTCAGGATACTGGAAGTATCCCGAAATAGCGCCGGTATCTAGATGCACCCAAAGTGTGTTGGTCTCAGCTGGGTCACTGTTCCAAAGCCACACTGCAGAATCTGGTGCAGAGACTCCGGAGTGAATTGTGGGAGGATGTTGGTCATTTTTTCCTACCCACAAGGGTGGCTGTTCAGCTGATGCTTCAGAGAAATGCTATTTCAGTTTTCAGATGGACTTCAGTTTCCAGCATTACTTTCCCGTTTCCCGCAGCCTGGTAAAAATTCTCCGAGCGCTGAGTTCTTTGGTCCCCCATGATACAGTAACAATGTTTGAGTGGAAGAAGGGGAGAAGGCCATGTGGATCTGTCCCCTTCTCCAAAAGGAGAGGGACCTTTGCTCTCCTGTCACCTGCTTGGGCGTCTGTAGAGCATTGTCCGAGTTGTTAGGGGATGTCTACACAGCAGCATTATTTCAAAATAACTGACATTATTTCGAAATAACACAGTGCACGTCTACACTGCTAGCCGCAATTGCGAAACAATGTCAAGCTGGAGGACTTCTTACACCAACTCCTGTAACCTTCATTGCATGAGGAGTAAGGGAAGTCGCAGGAAGAGAGCTCTTCCTTCGACTTCCTGCTGCGTAGGCAGCGCCAAAAGCCGAATGAAGCTATTTCGACTTAAGCGACTCAATTGGCGTAGCTGAAGTTGCGTCGCTTAATTCGAATTTAGCCCTGCGGTGTAGATGTGCTCTCAGTGACTGCGGCAGCAGAGTTAAGACAATCGCTTGTCAAACTCCCCAGCCCATCTCCACGCTGCTGGTTCCCCATATATACCTGGTTCAACCTCCGGGCTTTTCCCTGGAGGAAACAGGGCTCCGTGATGCTCCCCATGGTGCCGATCCATGGAGGGTCCCTTGTTACACTCCCCCCCCCCCCGCCCCCCAAGCTAAAATCTGGCTTCAGAATCTGCTTGGATCACAAGTGCAATGGTTTCATTTTATTGCTAAGTGGTTACACCCTCCCCTCCCCCATGCAGCACAGTCTGGCACCCTCAACGTGCTCTGCAGCCTCCGCCTGGAAGAGGCTCCGAGTGGGATTGGCAGAGGAGGGTGTAGTTCAGATCCCCCGGGTTAAAAATACTCGATTTATGCTCAGTCACCCACTCGCATGACCCGCCCCCCAAAACACACATGCATGATGCTGAGATGCCTGTCCTTGCGACTCCCCTGCATGCTCCCAAGAAACACACCCATCCATTCACTCGCTTGTCATCCGCAGGCCTGGGACCCACAATTCCCCCCAAATGCATTCACCAGGCTGAGGCACCCACATGTGCTCGTGTTCCTGGGAGACACCCACCCACCCATCTGCCCATGTGCACCCGAGATGCCATACATAGATTCCTCCACCTGGCCCCGAGAGGCACATGTGCTCTCAAGACACGCGCTCGCTTGCAGAGCGATTCCAAGACACATTTACTCATTCAGCGATCGTCCTAAAATACCCGGGGAGCAGCAGACTTGGACTAGATGCTTCTCTGTGAGACGTGGAACCGGATTCTGCGTCTTTGCTAGTGAAAGGGGCTTCTTGTGCCATCTGTTCCCAGGTGTGGATCTGCGGGTTGGTTTGCTTTCTGCCTAGGTGTAGTATCCCAGTCATTTTACAGCAGCAAGCACAGGCGAAAAAAGCAGCCGCAATCAGTTTGTGCCTAAAAGCCACTTTAGTTTCTGTTCCTTCTTCCTAAGCCAATGCTTCTGGCAAATGGTGCAATCTGGAACGTGAGATGTTTGATCCGACACAAGGTGGTTTCGGCCTGTTTAGGAGAGAAGCAGATGTGAAAAACACTGGAGAATAAGCTTGATTTTGAGCTTTCCAGGAAACCAGGAAAAAGAGGGGAGATAAATGGGTCGCTTTGCTAATACTGAAATGCTTATCTCGGTGCTCGCAACCCTATCCTCCCAGAGGCATCTCGCAGGAGGGGAACGTTTTCCTAATGGGCCTGCCTCTGCCACAGAGGTGGGCAATAATTTTTGGCCAGGGGCTACTTCAAAAAACGTTGAAGTGCCGTGGGTTGCCCAGAAGGGGCATGGTCTAAACCAGAAGGGGCGTGGCCAGTACTCTTCTGGGCTACCCCACCCACAGACCATGATTGTCCCTCCTTCCCACTAGGCACCCATGCGAGGGTAGCAGGGGAGGAGGCTTTGGGCACTCCTCTGTCCCCTGGCCAATCAGGGCTTGGGGTTTTAGGAGAGCACGGGAAGCTTCCTGGCCCTGCGAGGAGCACGTGGTACTTGGAAGTGCCGCATGCTCCTTGCAGGGCCGGGGCAGAGCGAAGGAAGCTTCATGCAGCCCCCTGATTGGCCTGAGGCCGGGGAGAACCCGAAGCCTCCTCTCGCCCTACCCCCGCCCTGCGAGGCCCTTTTGCCTCTCCCATCTAGCTGAGTTTGGATGGGATAATCCCTCTCTTTCCAATCACTCTACTTACCACTCCCGAGTCCGCCCCCCAGAGCTCTCCTTGCCCAGAATTCATGCATGTGTTTCAGGTCTCCCAGTGCTGGCAGGTGCCGTGTGATTCTCTTGCTTTGCCTTCCGAGTCCAACGCCTCTCACTGTCTGGGCTCTTGTCTCCCCCAGAGGTGCCTTCTCAATCGTCCGGAGATGTCTGAAGGTGCTGGCAGGACAGGAGTATGCAGCCAAGATCATAAACACCAAGAAGCTCACTGCCAGAGGTAGGTGCGCTTAAGTCGGGCGGTCCAGCTTCCAGGAGCAGGACCCTTTCCACTGATTCCACTGCCTGGTCCTCCCTCCTCCTCTGCTTGGGGCCAAGGTGAGTGTTAACCTTTAATAGCTCCCGCCCATGTTCCCTCTAGTGTTTCCCATCCGTGGCAGGAATACATTTTGTTAAGTGCACCGAGGCATGTGCGGCTGTGCACCACCACATGCTGCCAGCTGGGGGACATTTGAATCTCTCCAAGCACTCAGCTTAGAGCAGAGGTAGGGAACCTAAGGCCCAGGTGCTGGATGTGGCCCCCGGCTTGCCTGGATCCAGCCCCCAAAGCTCAGGGCTCCCCCCAGCACTGGGGAACCCGCGCTGGCACTCCAGCCTCCCTGCTGCCTCCTTCTGAGGCTGGAGCACCCAAAATCTCCTAGGCGGGACCCCCCTAGGCTCTGGTGCGCGAGGGGAATGTGGGGAGGGTCTCCTCAGTCAGCAGCCACGTCCGTGTGGGTTTGGGGTTTCTCTTCTTACTTGTGTGCGGCGCCTGACTGATTTTTCTGTGGGTCAGCAGCCCCCGGCCCAAAAAAGGTTCCCCACCCCGCCTTAGAGGGAACACTGGCTCCTGCCTGTTCTGCTGAGGACCACTCTGGGTGGGCGGGAAGGAAAGAGGAGAGATGAGAGTATTTTCCTGAATGGTCAGAACCCCTGGCATATCACTGGGGACGGGATGCAGGGGACGGGGCGGGGCGATGATGACCCAGCTGGGTTTGGATAATAGGGGGTTGCACAGAAGAGAGGCGCAGCAGAGGAAAACCAGTTCTCCAAGTGACGCTTTGCCCTGCCTGGAAAACATACCAAAATCAGCCCCTCTGGCCTGTTAATACTGCAGCTCTAGGGGCCTGGGCCTGCGAGAGGGTGAGGCCCTGCAGCTCCCATTGCCCCAGTGGGAGTGGGGAGCATTCGGCTCCGCCCATTGTCAGGCCCCATTTGTGGGGCTAAGTCTGGAGCTTCGTGCTGAGCTGTGGCGATGGCGTCTCCTCCACGTGTGACTTCTCCCCTCCTCCGCAGCCATCGCCGTCTTGCCCTCGTGTCCAGGGCCAGATTAAGGGGGGGACTAGCTGGGCAGCGGCCGGGGGCTGCGCGGCGCCCCTTAGAGCTGCAATCAGGCGCCACGTGCCCAACTGCAGCTGTAAGGTGCGCAGCGTGCCGGGGGGTGGGGCTGCGCATGCGCCGTGTGCCCGGGACAGAGCCGTGCATACATCGTGCACCTGCTGCCCGGGACACAGGAATGGCTCAAGCCGGCTCTGCCCGTGGCTCTCAGTCGGGGTCCCCAGCCTGTGGTGCTGTTGCCTTCTCGGTGACGCAGCGGTCGGGCCTTGAGCAGTGACCGTTCCTAGGCGCGGCAGCTCGGGCCAGGAGCCGGTTGGTGCTTCTAGAGGTTTTCTCCAGCCAGCTGAACTCAGAAACCAAACTCCTCTCGGCACCCAGCGGGACTGCTCCAGCAGTTCTCGGCTGGGCGATCCCAGTGGGGAGTAGCAAACACAGGACGGCACCAAGAAACAAAGGGCGCTGGAAAGGGGGGAGCCAGGAGCAGCAGCAACGGTGGCCGAGGGAGCATTGGTAGCAATGGCAGGAGGAGACACAGAGCTTTACCAAGCAGCTGTAGACTTTCACCTTGATTCCTCAATGCTGTCCCCATTGGCCTCTCCCATGTCACCGGTTGCCACGGGTAGGGAGATGCTCATTAGAGAGCCATATTAAGGAACAGTCACTACCAGGAATGGGGTGGAGCAAGTGAATGGGGAAGGGTTATTTACTCCTTGCCATAAGGCAGGGGGCAGGATCCCCCAAGGAAACAAATAGGCATCGGGTTTAAAACAAACATAAGAAAGTGCTTCTTTCACACGGCACACAAGCAACCTGTGGAACTCACTGCCAGGGGATGTTGTGAAGGCCAAAACATAATTGGGTTCAACAATGAATTAGGCAAGTTCCTGAAGAAGAGATTCACCCATAGCTATTAGCCAAGATGGGCCGGGATGTAACCCCCGGCTGCGGGTATCCCTGAGCCTCTGGCTGCCAAAAGCTGGAACTGCACGACAGGGTATGGATCACTCAATAACCCCCTGTTCTGTTCACTCTGTTTGAGGCATCTGGCACCAGCAATGGTCAGACAGGATCCTGGGCTAGTTGGATCATTGGTCTGACCAGTTTGGCCCTTCTGATTTTCTAACCAGCCCCCAGTCTTTCTACCCCCAAAGCCCTGAGAAATATGGCCCTCCAGCCATGGAAGAAAAACCTGTTTTCTTTTCCGCCTGTGTCCTGTTTCCCAGCTCTCTCCAGAGGTGCCTGAGTCAGCCGCCTTGCTGCATAACCGCCGTGGCCTGCCACGAGCAGTGACGGTGCTTTGCCGAGTGGAAAGCCTCCTCCAGAGTGGCTCAGTGCATCTGGTCCCAGCTGCTGTTCCGTGCAGTCTCCGCCGCCTTTCCTCTTCCCTCCCCTTGCCCCCAGCCACACACACACGGGTGCACGTGGCCTGCAAAACGTTGCATAATTGATTGTTGCTGTTCTTGGCGGAACTGGCTGTGCAAGGGAGCGTCAGGTCTCTGAGACCCAAAACTGTCAAGTGAGATCTAGGAGCCGTTTTCCTCCAGAGGCCTAACAACACGGGGCTCGCTGACAATCTCCTGCTGCTTTCCATGGCTCGCTGGCCCTGCCTGCAGACCGAGAACAGACCTTCCTGTGCCGCCACGTTCGCGTCTACCTGCCTGAGCCTGGCAGCTTTGCCGCATGGGGATGTTCTACCCTGCTGCTGACCGGCGGCATTAAAAGATCGGCATTGCTCTCCATCTTTTGCTTCGGCCTGTCCTGAGCTGAATGGGGTCAGGCCATGGGGCTGCTCCTCCACAGCAGTTACTGGCCTGCGGTCGCCTTTCAAGGCGCTGGACTGAAAGCATCAGCGACTGACTCCTCCTATGTATCGACATGGCGGCCGTGTGGGGGTAAGTCTGCACCGGAGTTGGAAAGCATCACTTCCGGATGGAGCAGACGGACCCGTGCCGGCCCTGGCTGAGCTAGGAGGATCAGAAGAGAAGGGAAGCCGGGGAGGTGTGAGCAGCTAGTCACCCCTAGCTGGAGCCTGTCTGAAATGCTTGGTGCACTCTCGGGGCAGTAAGCCCTGGTTGCTGCTTGAGCCAGAGCTATGCCTCTGTGTGCAGCAGGCTAGCTCGATGTGATCTAACGCACGGATGCCTTGGACTCCTGGAACATACAACTTCAGCACCAGCGTAGGCATAACCTGCGATTCACCTTTCACCTGGAGGGACTGGGCTAGCTATTGGCCAAGGATGCATCTGCTCTGCGGTCACAGGGTGGGCTTGACACACGCACGGATGCTGTCTGAGCTAGCGCTAATCTAGCTGGCTGGGGTCCTGGAATGGGGAAGCCAGGCCTGAGCACGCTACAGTGCAGGCTAGCTAGCTTGCAAGCAATTACCGGCTCCTATAGCCCAGGCTACAGTGTGAGCGGCCTAAGCTAGCCAGATTAAAGCTGGCATGGGTACATCTGCGGGAGCTGCAGTCACACCCTGTCACTGCAGTGTTTTAGGCCAGGCGCTCTCATTTTCCATGGCTACCCTCGCTCTTTTGAAAGTAACGAGCAGTCCTGTGGCACCTTAGCCCTGGTCTACACTCGGGAGTTATTTCAAAATAACCCCCCTTATTTTGAAATAAGCGGAGCGTCCGTACTGCCAAGTGTAGATGCCCTATATATGGGCATGTCGACTCTAGGAAATTATTTCAAAATAGCTACATTGGAATTATTTCCTATATAGGGTAGACCAGTGTTTCTGAAAGTGCTCTGCGGAATCACTCTCAGAAACACATTAACCGGCTGCCCCAGTTTGTTTATTTACCAGTGCCATGGCCAGGAGCCTTGCGGCTCCCATTGGCTCCATTTTGTCCTTTGCAGCCAAGGGAAGCCGAGGGAAGCGACGTGGGTCGGGCCACCGCTTCCTGCAGCTCCCATTGGCTGCAAAGGACGAAATGGAGCCAATAGGAGCTGCAAGGCGTCGGTAAATAAACAAACCGGGGTGGCCAGTTAAAGTATTTCTGAGTGATTCCGCGGAGCACTTTCAGAAACACTGGTGTAGATGACACTATAATGAATAATAATTGTATATAGGATCATAACTTTCATGGGCGAAACCCACTTCATCAGATGAGCTGGAGTAGAAATAACGGAAACCAAGTTATTTATAACAGAAAAAGAAAGGTATCTGTCAATTGTAGGACCTGTCAATTGTAGGCTAATTAGGTGCCTCATTAGCACCGGTCCTGCGATTGACAGATATCTTTTTTTTCGTGTTATAAATAACTTGGTTTCCGTTATTTCTACTCCAGCTCATCATCTGGTGAAGTGGGTGTTGCCCACAAAAGCTCACGATCCTATACATTTCTGTTAGTTTCTAAGGGAAGACTGCTCCTTGTTTTTAAAGTTACAGACTAACAGGAACAAAATACAGGACTATGTAGCACTTTAAAGACTAACAAGATGGTTTATTAGGTGATGAGCTTTTGTGGGCCAGACCCACTTCCTCAGATCAAATAGTGGAAGAAAATTGTCACAACCATATATACCAAAGGATACAATTAAAAAAAAATGAACACATATGAAAAGGACAAATCACATTTCAGAACAGAAGTGGAATGGGGGGGAGGTAAATGTCTGTGAGCTAATGATATTAGAGGTGATAATTGGGGAAGCTATCTTTGTAATGGGTAAGATAATTAGATTGTTTATTCAGACTCAGGTGTAAAGTGTCGAATTTAAGCGTGAATAACAGTTCAGAGGTTATTCCTAATAGGAATAACCCTCCGAGACTTTTGACAGGGCTAGTAAGTTTGGGTGCCTCTCTTTCCAGGTGCCCAGCCTGAGATGCCTTAATGGGACCTGTTCACCAGGGGCCAGGCACTCAGCAATTATGAAAATCAGGCACCTTTCAGGTGTCTCGGGTCGAGCATCCAAACACTGGATGCCTCAAGTCACTGGCCCCGTGTGAATATCTCAGCCTTGGTTGCTCGAAGTCCTAGCCTGGACTAAGCTGTCCTGGTTAGGAGAGCTGGCCATGCTTCATGGTGCACTGGTCCCCAAGCTGTGGGGGACACCATCTAGGGGTGGCCTGGTGTCGTTCGAGGGGCCTGAGCCAGTCCCCACAGAGGTTGGGATGGCTGGCCAGCTCCAGTCCTGCCCCCAGCCCTCCACCCAGGGCCTGGCTGCCAGCCTGGGCCTCCTGTCTCAGCCCTGCTCCCCGCGGTAGCCCCTTTACCCCCTCTCCCCTCCTGGAGCTGCAGCCCTGCTCCGAGCTCTGTCCTGTGTGTGTGGACAGCGGTAAGCAGGAGCACAATGTAAAAAGCTGGGGGATCCCCAGCATAGCGGAAGGGGAGAGGTGGAGGCAGGGGAGCTGTGCCCTGGATATGGACGCCATGTCGTTGTCACCTCCACAGCTGGGAATGGTGCATGGAGAAGGGATGGAGGGAAATCCCTCCGCTTTGGTTTACAGGTTTCTGATGGCCCAGCTTTGCCTATGGCAGAGCAGCCTCTGGGACCAGACACCCAGGAGGTGAGAGAGGGTAGCTCTCCGCTGTCCCTGCTCCCTGTTGCGAACTTCCCAAAGAGGGTGGTAGTTTCTGTAAGGGGGCCTGCATGGAGACTCCTGAGTCATTTCACAGGGGCCCCTGCCGTTACCAGTCTGGTCTGGATTTGTGCTAATGATCTCTGATTGCCCTTCAAACCTCCCTTAATTCCCACCCAGCCTACCAAAAGTCCCCTTGTCCTCCTAGGGTACTGCCATGGCTTCCCCCTCCTCCAGTCTGGCTGCAGTTCCTGCGTCGTATTCATACTCCTTTGTGCTCACCCTCACAATTCTCCTACGTCTCCTCTCCCATTTCCTGCTGCTCCCCCTCATCAGCCTTCCCCCTGCCGCCAGCTCCAGTCCTGACCCCTGCCCCCCACCCAGGGCCCTGGCGGCCCGCCTGGGCCTCCCGCCTCTGCTCTCCTCCCAGACCCATCTCATGTGTGTAACACCACCATGTTCCCATCACCTCCTCCCGCGCGTACTTCAGGGCCTTCTTCCACACCTCCACCTGCCCCCTCTGGAACGGCCTCGTGAACTTCACTTGCCTTCTGACGCTCCTCAGCCTGGCCTTTCCCCAGCTCCTTCCGCTCCCCTCTCGTGTGCCTACTGAGGTAGGGTTACTCACCGTGACACGATGACTCAAATGACGGCAGCCTCCACCCGGTGCTTTTAAATGACAAGAAAATGTTCTTGGGAGCTTTTATTCCCCCTTTCCCTTGCGTTGCCACCTACCTCTCCCCTCCCTCGACACTCCCTCCTCAGGGCTGATCATTTCTTTAGCCGAGTTAGCGGTGTAAATAAAACGGTAAACTCCTTGGGGCAGCAGCTTGTTTTACGTTATCTCTGCGGAGTGGCATGCGTCCCTGTGATTCTCTGTACGTAAGGCAGGCCAGCAGAGCATGAGCGGCTCTATTTTTATTTCCACTAGCATAGATGCATGTTTTCCACCTGGGGGTTCTTAAAAGGTGTAGGTTGAAACTGCTGCTGTAGCCTCTGAGAATTACCCCAGTGATGTTTCTTCTACAGACCTCTCGTCCAGGGGCCTAGTCTGGTGTTCTGTTCAGCGTGTGCTGAGAGATGCGTTGTAAAAGGAAGGCTCATAACACGCTTTTGATGGAGCTGGGACTCAGGAGGAGGACAAAAGGCGTGTGGCCAGGGAAGATTTATTGCCAAGAGCTTGGTCCAAGTGGGAATGCTGTATTGTGTTTTATAACTGGATGGCATTCACATGCTGTAAAGAAAATAGAATTGGGTTTATGTAATGCATTTTGTACTCAAAGTGCCAAACCACTTTATAAAGCAGTGTGTAGGAGCAGTGCATATGTAGGCAAACACTGCGGCCGTTGTACGCTCCGCTATAAATCTCTCTCAGCCTTGGACGTTGGGACTTGAGAGGCAGGGAGAGGGTGTTTGTCAGGACACCTCGATTACCTGTACTCGTTCCATTCACTTCCACCGGGACAGCTTTGGTTTAATACCCCTTCCAAAGAAAGGCACTGGTCTGGATGTGGTGCTCAGGTCCTGGCTGGTTAGCAAGGCTCCCTCTCATTTACTGAGACAACTTCCACAAATCTGAAATCAGGCAACAGAGATTTTTTTCTGGTTGCCTGGTTTGGCCAGGTGCCACTCTGGCCCTCAGCGTGAGCACGGGGATCTAGTTCTGCAGCGAGCAACAGCGTCTCCCTCGCCTCAGATGTTCTCCCATCGCGGAGCTGCTGCAAAAGGGAGTTTGCGTTTTCATTTTGGCCGCTGTGTGTGCTCAGGCAGCTTCTCCCGCACAGCAGCTCTGAGCACAGCAGGCCCGGGTCTTGGACAAAGGGAGATGATGGCTGGGGAATGAACAGTACTGATCAAGTGGCCTTTGAATCCTTCTTGACTGGCATTTCTGAGGGCACCGTCACCCACAGTAGAGCCCTCGATCTGTGTGATGTTGGATTAGTCTGAGCCAGAGCCCTGAAAATGGGCAACACGCTCCCTTTGTTTTTACCTGACACCATTATTCATCTTTCCAAAGGTAAAAAAAAAAAAAAACAACCCCAACAAAAAACCAGCACCACCCTCAATCATCTCCTTTGAAATCTTAAAATAGACCAGCATTTTGCAGGCTTCCCACACACAGCTAATGTACTACAGTTGCGACCTGAAGCATCACAGCGATTTCCAAGCCTGATCCCCCACAAGTCACCTCTCCCAATCTGCAGGACCTCCTGGTATTTCGGTGCCAGACAACCCCTTCCCCCACACTCTACCAAGGCGCCTCAGTTTTGACCTACTCCACACCTGGACTCTCACACAGCTCGACCATGTAGTGTACCATGATGTTCCTGGAGCATCCTACAGCTCTACCAATGTCCCTTGTTCCTGACTTGTGAACTTCCATTCTCTTAGGAGGTCTACCCTGAATCCAGGCCGCCATGTGGTATGGACAGTCAGCCACCCTGTAGGGGGAACTCACCCACACCCGTCTTGTACAAGCTTCGTTTAAAGCCAGGCCTTTGGAGGCGAAAGACTAGCGCATTCATTATCCCACGAGCCCGGCTACCCCTGGCAAGATTTTTACCCTTTGGAAAATAAATAAGCCAGCCACGGTCCATCGGGAGCAGATGGTCAGATTCTTTTGGAGGGTTGCATGCTTGGCTTCTCTGTGCAGCTCCAAGCTGGTAAGCAAAGAAGCCACGGAGCAGGAAGCATCACAGATTTCAGGGCTTCCTGAAAGACCAGATTGAATTATTTTCTCTCCCTTCTCCCCCTCCCTGCCCCTGTGTGTCTCTTCACGGGTTCCCTCTTTGTCCTCTTCTCTTCTGTTCGTCGACACCTCCTACAAGGAGCACAGCCTCTTCATCCTTAAATACACGGCAGACCCTGCCGCATCTGCTGCCCGGCACAGGATCACCAGCATCTTTCGTCAGCCATCCGCACAGCAGAGTCTTGACTTGTTTCACCAGTGTCCGGAAGCTAGTTTTGATCCTTCCACCAAGACCTCTACCAGGAGCAAAGTCTACCTGGCTTAGGATGGGGACGCAGCATGGCTCTTGTGAGAGCCCCAGGATCGAATGCAAGGGGCTGTCTACCTCTCATGAGGATGAATGCTGATCACTCCAGAGGGGAGGGAAGAGCTATACAGTGGGGAGGGGAGGGAAAACGGAGGAGAATTGAGGAATGCTGGTCTTCAAAGCCCTCTCCATGGCTGCCTAGGTACGGAGTGGCACGGGGAATCCCAGCAGCCCAGTGTCCTCTGAGACCCCAAGTGTGAGTTGTGCGGCTGTGTGGCCTTAGCCATCCCATTTGACTCCTGAGAAGTTTTTGAAAGTCTGGCCTCTGTTTCCATGTAATGGTGCTGACCCACCACCGCAGCGCCTCCTGCTGGTCACTCCGGGAATTAGCACAGTCCCCAGCAGGGTTCCCCCTTCTGGCCGATGTCTTGCCCGTTGTCACTCAGCGCTCTAGCTCTGGACCCGGGTTGCTCCCAGGACCCTGGCGTCCTGTTCAGGACACTGCCCTCTGGCAGTAGCCACCACTCTGATCTCCCGCCCCCTTCCGGGAGTATCAGCAATTCTCAGTCTCATCCTCTGCCACTGTGAATATTCGCAGCCTCTGCCTAGTCTCTCACCTCAGGGGCAAGCCACGGTCTATAGAGGACACTCCTCGGTGTGGCTAGGTGCAGTGCAATGGAGAAGAGGAGGACCCAGGTCTGTCTACTACTCTGGGTCCTGACCCAGAGACACGCTGGCTGCAGCCTTGTCCTGCCCTTCTTCTCTCCTCTCTACTGCCTCTTGCTCCTCGGGCTGCTTCCTGTGACTCCTGCACCTCCCTGGCCCTTACGTCAAGGCCACAGCCTGGCAGTATTAGCTCGGAGCCTCTCTTGTTCTGCTGCCCTGACCCGGCCCAGGACGGGTCTGTCCAACGCGCTTCTCAGGGAACCGGTCTCGCACATTCCCTGGTCAGGACCCAACTGCCCACTGTTCCGCTGAGCAGCTCCTTATAAATAGGGCTGCTCCAGCAACCCACCCTCTGATTGGCTTCTTGCAAGCCTCTTGCTGATTGGCCGGTCCTCTGCACGGGCTCCCTCCAGCCTCCTTTAAGCCCCTTCAGACCGAGAGGGGCAGCTGCCCCATTACACTCCGCATCCAGTGTTCAGGGAGTTTCTGTGCCCACAGTTCCAAATGAAAACTCCCAAGAGTCAAAGGCCTTTGAAAGCAATGGCTTTGGTTTAAACCCAGATCCTCCCAGCCATACACAGAAATCACTGGCAACGCTTGTCTAAGGACAAAGGTTCCCTGCCCCCTGCCGTGTTTCGCGGTGCTACCAGCTTTTGTTTGGAGTAGCAGGAGGGATTCCCCCTCCTTGGCCTGTGCAGCTCCTGCAGAAGAGAATGGGCCCCGTGCTGTGCTTAACTGCCCTGACACTCCCTTTGCTTTTCATCTCTCCCAAGCTTCCTTCTCACAGCCCCGGCTCCCTTCCAGAGACCTCTCAGCTCTCCCCGTCTCTGCACCAGAGGTGAAAGGAAGCGGGGGCGCCCTGGTGTGCAGTTGCAGCAAGAGCTGGCTGAGCTGCGGCAAAAGCCAGCAGGGAGCTCTTTAAAGAACTGGCAGGTACCCGGGCTGCACTAGGACAGGACCTGCCAGAAATTTAAAGTTACTTTCACCGCTGCTCTGAACCCAAAGTTCCTACCCTCAGCTAGGCCGGTTGTGTCGGTTAATGCATCGCTGGAAGGTGGTGGATGCCGTATGGGAACCCGAACACAACAGAGCAGGAAGGAGACCTGTGGCCCAGATGAGAGGGAGGAAGCGAGGACTGAGCTGTGTGTCTGCTGTGCAGGTGTGGGTGGTGGTGTGCGCACGCAGCAGCCTGGCCAGGGGTGGGTATCTCTGGCATGTAGGCTGGGTCTGCAGGAATGCATGGAGATGAGCGTGGGAGACCTGCATTCCTCAGTGTGCAGGGGGTCTGCACTGCTGTGCGGAGGAGATTGTTTGCAGGCTTGCAGAGGTGTGCATGCTGAGTGGTCTTGCGTGAGCGCACCCCGTGTGCATGGTTGCACAAGGGCACCTGCAGGGCTGTACGCACAGGTGCTAGGGTGAGAGAGGCAAGTGTCTGGCTGTGCTTCTCTGCTACTGGTTTGGGGTGTTTCTATGCAGGGGACCTGGAGAAGTGAATGGATACCATTGTGTGTGGGTGGGTGTTACGCACTGCTTGCTTAGCCTTCCTTAGCTAAACAGCCTTCTCCACTTCATCTGAACTCTCGGCCTTTCTGTAGCAACTCTGCCCTGAGCATTGCAAAGCCCTTTTAAACCACTATCAGTACTAGCCCCGGGGGACTCTGGTGAGGCAGGTGAGAGGCATCCTCCCTGATGCAGAGCTGTAGAACACGAGGTTCAAGGCAGAAGAGGGGGGAGTGGCTTGTTTTTCTTGCCTTTTCATTCGTCCAAAGCCGGCCACTCATTTTCAGCCTGATGCGCTTGGGAGCACGGAGAATAGGGCTAGGTAGCCGGGTCTTGAAAAGCTACCAGCGCTGGCAAGAGAGGCTTCCAGATGTATCGTGAAAGAAGCAGTGGAGAACGAGATTTACCCGGAGGGATGGCAGAGCAGAACTCTAAACTCAAAGGAAGTTTGGTTTCCTTTGGCCTCCCACTAGATTTCCTTTTCCTGTATCTCACACGCCCAGGTGGGATTTTAGCAACACTTGTGTGACTGAGGGGCTCAAGTCACAATGAAAGTCAATAGGATTTGTGTTCCTAACTCACTTAGGGCCATTTGAAAATCCCAGCCCTACAATTCATCTGGGACAGGCTCGAGCTATGCCTGGCCACATCTCTCCCCGCTTATTGAGGTTGCCTTCTACAACAGGCAGAAAATATCGATGCTTTTGAGATTCCCAGCCTGTGTTTGTGGCTCCTAACGGGCCCATAAGGTCTGGCGTCCAGCCACTGCGATGCTTATCCAAACTGAATCATCGGTGCTGCCAGCCAGGAGGACCCCTTCTCCCTGGGCCCCGGAGGGAGTGAATCACCCCTGTTCCCTTCCATGCAGGTGCCATGCTGTTTGCTCTTACCCCATACATCAGTCAACTTCCCACAGCCTGTCTGCCCCATGAGTCCCACTGGAATGGGGGGGGGGGGGGGGGGACCCAGAAAATCTCCCTGGAAAGAATTTCCAGAAACAGAATTTCCTGTTTATTCTCCAGCCAGGGATTAGAACTATGCTAATTGAAAAATCAGATCTGTCCTGTTTCCCGGCAATCAATGTCCCAGGGCCACATGCAGAGTTAATCTCCCACACGTGCACCCCCGGAAATATTCTCCAGTCTCAGATGGTCTGGGATTTGCCTGTTGTCACCCCAGAGATACGGTCTCAGTGCTGGGCAGCCTTGTGATTGAGGGCTGATCTCACTGTCCAGCACATGTGGATTTGAATAGCAAAGAATGTGCAACTCATACTCGAAGTTGCATCTTCGTTTCCTTCTAGTGGTTGATTCACACTGGAGGATGAGAGCCTAAGATTGTGGAATCTCCATCACTGGAGATATTTAAGAGCAGGTTGGACAGACACCTGTCAGGGATGATCTAGATCAGCGGTTCCCAATTTTTTCTAGATGGGGACCCATAAGACTTGGTGACCCAAGGCAATTCAAAAACGGGGGGCAGAGTCACCTGGGGAGACACTTGGCGACCCTTTTGAAATGTAATGGCGACCCATATTTGGGTCCTGACCGATAGGATGGGAAACCCTGATCTAGATGGTGCCTGGTCCTGCCGTGAGGGCAGGGAACTGGACTCAATGACCTCTCAAGGTCGCTTCCAGTTCTAGTATTCTAGGATTCTACGATTCCAGCTATCAGCTAATGGAGCTATTCTTTTTGCTATTCTGTTATTCAGGTAATAGAGATTCTACTTTCAGTGCTGAAGATCATGAGTTAAAACTCGGCTCCCAGCCCAAGTAAGATTATACCGATTGCCCTAAAACCACCACATTTTAGTCCGTATCTTTTTAGTAAATATCAGAGCAGCCAACTGTCAAATCCTGAAGTCTTTGCTCTGCTTTTAAACAGTTCTCCTTATTCCATGACTGCACTGGACGTTTTGCCTGAGTAAGGACAGCAGGACATAGCTTGGCAACCTCAAAAGCTCAGAAGGCAAATAATAAATCCCTCCCACCCCCCAACCTCGGCAACTGACGGCTAGCGGAGTCTCATTTTAACAGACAAGCCATTTCTCAATTATGCACCTTTCGTTTTGATGCTGAATATTTTGTGGTGTGTATAAAAAGATTTCTGTTATCACTTCAGGGTGCTTTTCTGACAGCTCCCAGCCCTGCACAGGCACGACTGCAGGTTTAGAAAGGCAAAGCTGTACTTATGACCCTCCTTTGCAAATTGACTGGGGTAGATGGTTCCAGCATCGGCTGGGGTAGATGGTTTACACATTGTTCCATTAGTGGTGAAGAGTTTGACTGGGGGTTCCTACCGGACTGACAAACCTTTAACCTTTAGGCTACTGGATCAAATGTGCCCAGGTTAGTAATACCTGGAAATTGTCCTTTGGTGGTTCTACTCTAGGTGGACTCGCTTGTTGTTTTAGCCCCGGTCTTGGTGGCAAAACGACAATCGTGCTTGGTGCCTTTGGTTCCAGTCTTAGAGGGAGGCTGTGGACGGAATAGTAAGCAATTTAACTCCCCTTCCTCTCCTAAGTTGGTTTTTCTGCATCAAGACGGGGTGACTGCTGATATATCTGCTCTCTCCATTGCCGGCCTGGCTCCAGGGCAGCTGCTTTATCTGCTCTTGCCATCTTGGATCCTTTGTGCTTGTTTCTCACTATTTATACTTGGTACCTTTTGTGCTTTAGTAAGTGCTAACCTCCTCCTGGCCGCCTTGGCTGTCAAGAGCCCGAGTTGTGACTCTGCAGACATTTCAGTGGGGACAGATTGTGATGGTACAAATGCAGGATCAGGCAGAAGGAAAAGCTGGGGGTGGGGGAGAGAAAGAGATTTGTTCTGAATCTCAGACTGACAGGAATGGGCAGAAGCAGGGATGAGGGTTTTGCTCAGGAAAATCTCATTAGTCAAGTAATCCAAACCTGGTTCGTTTGGCTCTACATCTCCTTTATTGACGGCCTCAGAGCTCAGAGAAATGGTTCCTGTTTTGTCTCACTCCTAGTAACATTTCACGGGTGAAGAAACTGAGGCACAAGAGGTCGAATGACACAGGAAGACTGGAGGCAGAGCCAGAAATGTGACCCACTCCTGTGCTATCCTCCCTTAGGACACTAGCTAAGAGAGACACAAAATGACCAGCCACGTCAGCTACTGTTTGCGTTAATCATTTCTTCTTTCAAGGGTGCTCCAGGCCTCCTAGCAGAATTCTTCTCAATATGTGAGGGTCTTTACCAAAATAATAATGGTGCCTAGTGTTTCGATGGTGTTTTTCATCAGTAGCTCTCAAACCACTTTACAAAGGAGGTCAGGATCACATTATCCCCATTTTACAGAGTGGGGGGAACTGAGACACAGAGCAACGTTGTGACTTGGACACGGTCGCCCAGAGAGACCGGAACAGAACCCAGCTCCCCTGTGCCCAGTCCAGGGCTCTATCCACTAGGACACCCTGCTTTCCCAATTCTTTTACTTTGATTCCTGCTTCGTTCCTTGCCACCTCCCCATCCTGAAGGACAAACATGGGGCTCAAACGCTGGGTGAGAAGTGCTACCCCAGCATATTCAGCTGGGAGTGGGCAGGCATCCCGGGGCTTAAATCTCTCTCATCGGTCCTGTGTGCCGAGAGAGATGCAGCCTGCACCCAAGGAAGTCTTTGGGCTGTAGCTTGAGGATGTGCTGGGGAAGAGACAGAACTGAGTGTGACCCAGGCGCTGTTCCCCCCAGTGCTGGAGGGGGCCTGGGGCAGCCTGCTGTTCGGGCGTTACAAGGCCGGGAGAGCACAGACCCTGAGAAGTGAAGTTCAGGCACCTGCCAGACTGGGTGAAAGGAAGGGGGAGTGGAACCCAGCCCCCCACTGTGCAGCCCTGTGAATGGAGGTGGCTCCTGCTTTTTGCTCTTTGCAGCCCTTGGTTCACAGCTGGGGAGGCTGCTCTGCTGTGACGTGGCGGGAGCAAGAGAGGGAAGTGAATTAGTCGGGGCCCCCGTCCTGCTAGGGGTGTGCTCCCAGGGCAGCTCTGCCCATGCACTCGGCTTTCTCAGCCCTCCTCGGACTCGGGCAATGGGGCTGGAGCCCTCCAGCATGCCAGGGCTGTTTGTATTCACAGCTACTTTCTTCCTTAAGCAAGTAAAGGGAAGTGCTATTAGTGGGACTCCACTGCAGCCCACATGGCAAACTGTGTCCTATGTGAATCTTACACTATGCCCATGGTATCTGAGCAAAGTGATGCCCCCTCCCCATCCTTGGCTCCTGAAATCAGAGTTTCCTCTATTTCCCCCCATGTGTGGAATAATTTTTGTTATGTGCACCAAGGCATGTGTGGGTGTGCACCACCCGCCAAAAGACATGCTGTTTGCTGGGGGAAGCTAGGAGAGCTTAGCTAATCAGCTGGGCAGAACCTAATTTTTCCTGGGTGGCCTCCCAAGCACTCAGCTTATGGAGAACACTGCCTGCAATGTTCTCCAGGTAGCCCACCACAAACCCCCTCTTGTGCTTACTGCCTCCGTGAAACTGTAGGATAGAGATGCCCAGTGGGCGATGCCTGAGAAGGGAGAGCCAGGGAGGGCAGCAGTGGGAGGACAGAGGGAAGAGGAACTCACATAGATTGATGCAAACAGTAACAATATGGTTGTGACTATTTTCTTCCACTATTTGATCTGAGGAAGTGGGTCTGGCCCATGAAAGCTCATCATCTAATAAACCATCTTGTTCGTCTTTAAAGTGCTACATAGTCCTGGATTTTGTTTCAGTAACAACATGAGTTTCTCAGGCCGGTGTTCCACAGGAAGCCAGACAAGGCTGGGTGTAATGGTTCCCTTTGGCCTTTCGAATCGATGACAAGCTGGGAGTTTGCTTCTCAAAGCCATTCACCGGCGGTGCTGAAAGAGGCCACGAACGAATTTATTGCCGTTCTGGGCTGTCTTTCCAGAAGCACCCCCAGAAGTGACATGGATAGTCTCCGTGCAGGCCTGCTGGGACGGCACTTGGAATATTCTCTTCTGCTCCCGGCTGTGCAGTTGTTTGTACCACCATAGCACACGCGCCCGTCCCTGTAGGGCATGAAGTGACGTGATGATGCATTACTGACCGGCCGCCACGTACTCGGAAATGGAGAGACTCGAGGAGTTCGGTAGCTCAGGCAGAGCTCGGGGATCTCTTGCAGGAGTGAGTGGGAAGTTCTGTGACCTGCGACATGCAGGAAGTCTGAACCCTTCTGGCCTGGCAGTCTGCGAACTGAGAGGAACAAGGAGATGGGAGCGAGGGAAAAGGGTTTGGAGCAAAGACTCTGGTAACGAAACATGTTCTGTTGAACAAAGCACGGCTAAAGCAGGGAGGGGCGATACCTTTTGAAGGGGGGGCCACTTCACACCTGTCTGAAGTGGCCCTGGCCCACTCTGGAAGTGGGGGGGTTTCGGCGGAAGGAATGGAGCCAGGACACTTCCCATGCTCCCCTGCCCACAGACCCGGATTGTCCTGGCGGTGGGGGCGTGCCTGTTTTGAACAGCGATGGTTCAAAGGGAGACCTTGTGTGCGGGGTGGCAGGGCGCTGCAGGCTGGAGCTGGCCTGCAGAGGTTCTCTCGCCCACCCCGAGGCTAAAGGGAGACATAATAGTCTCCAAATATCTGAAGGATATAAACACCGGGGAGGGAGGGGAGTCGGTGAGGGCTTTGCTTGGGAAACTGACTAGCAGGATTCACTGAAACTCAGAGTTAAACTCCAGGGTGTGCATTGGGATGGGCCATAGCCGTAGTCCCTGCTGAGGTGTGCACAGCTCTAATAATAACCCTGCTGCTTCTGGCTGCTTAGCGCCTGCTCGCATGAGATACATTCACAAACTGTTGCTGTGGGAACATGTCTCTTCCCAGGCAGTCCATTTCACGGCCTGAGAAGGCAGTAAAATGCCGAGGAACACACACAAAACCACTTCAGAACATCCCGGGCTGAAAGGAACCAGAGGGCGTTGGCTCCCTGTGCTGGATTTCAAAGAACTCCAATGTCCAGGGGTGTTTGTACGTAGGGACTTTGTTGTAGCCCGTCTCTAAGGAGACACCAGGAATTCCTGAACAGGGTGTATTGTAGTGGCCTGGAAAGGGGGGAGGAGGGGCGTATGCAGCAGCCTGGGTGGAATGAGTTGTTCACTGAACACGGGTACCATTAAGGGGTGAGCTGTGCTCACAGCAGTTCATGTGTATGTGTTAGTGTTGTGAGTCATGCTCCTCCACAGAGTTACTGCAGAGCACTGAGCAGGGCCAAAGGATGCTAGCGGAGAATTAGAGTGCAGTTTGGATCAACGTGCAAATGCTGAGAGGCTGAAAGAGATGCCAGAGAGAAAGGGGGAGAGACTAGTGCCGTGCTCACAAGCACACGGCAATAAATGGTCTGACGGTGCTTATTAAGAGTCTGATGTTATGGCACCTCTGGGACAGTGTGAGACTGTTGTCCCCGATCTTCTAGTCACATCTAACCACACAATCAGTGGGAGAAGGCAGACTGCCGAATTCTGTACATGCTGCATTCCAAAAATCAAAATGAACTGAATGAGGTTTGTGTTTTTCCTGAAAGGGAGAGAGATACACACACACACACAGAGACACACGCAATTTTAAAAAGGAGCACAAGTGTTGTGAGAGAGGAGAGAAAACAAATCTAGTGAAAAGAGGAGCAGAGAATGGACAGGAAAAGAAAGAGAGAGAGAGAGAGACTGAAAGAAGAGAGAGGCAGGTTGTCTCTCATTCTCCATTATAAGACCCTTTTTTCTTCTGCTTTATAATTTTTGCCAAATTTTAATAATTTGAGTTGAAATGTTTGATGGTGCGTGTCTGTCTTAGGTTGATTTTGGGTGGGAGGAGGATTCAGTGAAAATGATTCCGCCATTTTCAAGAACTAGTTTCAGGAAAAATACATCACGTTGCCTGTATTAGAACCTTCCTACTGCTGTTGAGGTGAAAAGCTCTCGCATCTCTGTGCTGTGGAGAAAGGAAGGGCCTGCGCTTTGACAGAGCGGTCACCCGGGTGTCGAGAATGTGCCGTTCGCTGTTATCAGGGGAAAAACTGGCCAAATCTGACCAAGTTATCAGCTGTGGCAAGATCTCAGCGTGCACGTGCTCAGTAGAGACTTGGTAGAGGTTGGCAATTCAATTCTCTGGTGCCTCTATCTGCACTGAGCAGGCTCCAGCCCCACCCAGCTCTTCCCCGCTGACAGGACTGCCATCCCCACAGAGCGACTGAGGGTGCCCTAGCCGGGGGCTGCAGAAGCAAAGCAATTGCTCCTCTAGCCTGCTGCAGTGCTGGGCTCCAGAACTGAGAGCGGAGCTTCTCCGGCGCTGAGCCCCAGGAGGGGAAGGAGGAGACAGCCTGATTCAAATGCGGGGGGGGGGGGCAAGAGGCAGGGTCTGGAAACTGGGGGGGGGCAGGGATTATCTCAGGATGGGCCATAGATCAGAAGAGAAGCTGAGACTGTCTGGGGCAGCCGTCGGAACCTGGGAGCCTGGTGAGGATATTGGAACTGGGAAGGGAGGGGATGGAAAACTGGGATCTGCTGAGGACCCCGGGATGGTGAAGACTGGGGCTGGCTAAGGAGAGAGGGACAAGGAGCCTGAGGCCCTGGGTTGAGGGGGGATGGGGAGCTGTGTGTGAGATTAGGTCTGTCCAGGAAAGGAAACCGGCCTGAGGAGACTTGGGGGGAGCCTGGGGCAGATACAGGTTGGTAGGACGGGGGTGGGGGGCAGGCTGTCCACGAGGAGGCCAGGTAGGCCCTGTGTCTCATTAAAAAGTGATAGGAGTCTTGTGAGATTAGCTGGGACCATGCTTCGAAAGACACCCTGGGGGAAATACGCGTATGGCAGCCGCTCTGGGTGTTAAAGGATATCTCCAGGCCTGTTCCTAAAGGGTAAAAGTGACTGGATCCCCCCCCAGAGTGCTGTGGGGGTCCCCTGCATGAGCAGCATCACGTCCCACCTCTGGGACTTTGTGTTTTCTGGCGCCCAAGAGGAAGCAGAGCCCGGTTTGGCCTTTGCCAGGTGTCCCGGTGAAGGGAGCCTGCGTAGCCTTCCCCGCCCCCTGACTTGTGACTTGTTTCTTCCAGATCACCAGAAGCTGGAGCGGGAGGCTCGGATCTGCCGTCTCCTGAAGCATCCAAACATAGGTAGGCTCTTCCTGCACGCTGGGGACGTGTGTGTCTGGGGAGCGGGTCCCTCTCCGCGGCGCCTTCCCGCCCGCCACAGCCTGCACCCACCTCCACGTCCCAGGGAGGGAGGCGGTGCAGCTCCCTGGCGCAGATGGACAAGCAGAGGCCTCCATCAGTACTGGAAGGCCTGCCGGAGGGGCAGAGGCCTGGTTCTCCTCCCACTCCCACTGGGGGCCTGTCAGAAATGGCTCCCCGCGGTCGGTGCAGCTGGAGCGTGGGTGACGAGAACAAGGGGCTTTGACCCCAGGCCTGACTGTTCCGTGGCTGCTTCTCTCTCCCAGAGGGCAACTTTCTCCCGGGAGGTCTAAGGGTGTGACCCTAATCGGTGGCCAGCCTCCCATTGACTTTGGATCCAGCTGGTGCCTAGCACTTGGCCACACGAGGAGAAGCAGGAGTTTGCCATGAAGTGGGCAGTGCTTCCATTTTTACCCCTCCCCACCTCCCACTGCCCAGGTGCTTCTCTCCTCCGGGCTCTCCAAAAGGACCAGCGAAGGGGTGGGAGCTGCGGGGGCGGGTGCCGTGAGAAGGGGGGGCTTTCCCATTAAACGTCCATCTGATGGTAGCCTCCTTCAGAAAAGCTGTTCCAGGAAAACTCCTGAGCCTCTGGGAAAGACAGAAATAGGCCAGGAGAGAGAGAGAGAAGGAAGAAAGCCAACCCTGGGCCCTCAGAGCGATGCTGATTCAAGCTGTCGCTCTGCCCGTACTCCCAGCACCTGAGCTTGCCTCCCCAGAGGAAGATTCCCCACCCAGCGGGGAATGTGGTAAGCAAGACTCTCAGGGCGGGAGCCAGGGACAGAACCTGCCCTTCCGTGGGGATTCCAGGCAGGAGCGTCGGTGGGTTTTTGCACCACGTTGAAGAGGAAACAGCTTGCAAACTGGGCTGCAGATGCTTTGCAACGGCATCGCCTGCAGAGCATGAGAACAGAAGAACGGCCAGACTGGGTCAGACCAAAGTCCTGTCGGCCGACAGTAGCCAATGCCAGGTGCCCCAGAGGGAGCGAACAGAACAGGGAATCTTCAAGCAATCCCTCTCCTGTCTCCCTGACAGAAGCCAGGGACGCCATTCCTGCCCAGCTGTGGAGGGACCCATCCTCCACGAATTTCACTGTTTCTCGAACCCTGCTAAAGAGCAGCCCCGCATGCTGCGATGGAGCCAGCTTCGTTCTGAACTGGGCCTTTCCCCCCTCGTCTTGCTGCTCGTTGCTGCCTGGCTTTCTCACTCCTGAGGTGAGGTGAGGGCCACTGGAACAAGCCACGCACGGTGGCTGCAAAATGCTGAGCCTGTCTGGCTAAGTGCTCTCACTGCTTCCCCCCTTCCCCAGTCTGCACCTGTCTGGCAAACCACGTTCCCCCCCCCCCCCGTGCCCACCTCTGATCTGTGGCGCCCCGTGGTGAGGGGGAGTCAGGAGGAGGCAGTGCCGTGGGGGAGCCCATGCTGAGCAGACTCCATCCGCCCTGCGCTGTCTGCTCCGCCTGGAACCGCGTTCTCTGCCTGTTCCCACCTCGCCCCCCTCTCTCCCTCGCACACGCGCACGCACACACACACACACACACACACACACACACACACACACACACACACACACGCTCTCTGCTTCATAAATGTTTCAGCTCATAAAGAGCCTGTCAGCTTCAATCTGTCTCAGGCAAATGCCTGCGCAGCAGCGTCAGGTCTCCTCTGCATCAGACGGACTCACAGACCAAGCTGGACCAAGCTGTTGCCGTGGCAACAGAGGTCTTGGCTCCCCCCCTCCCTTCGCTCCAGCTGGCAAAACGCTCCTGGGCAAAAGGGAACACAAACTGGGGGGAGGAGGAAAGGGGCGTCGGCCATGCCGTGCGAGAATCTGGGGAGCAGCTCAGAGAGCGGGAAGGAGGGGGAAGAGGATGACTATCAGCAATGCTGCCAGTTTCCCTGGCATGCCACTCCTCAACAGCTAAACGTTGCCAGTCTGGCATCTCCCAAGCGACCCAGCATCCGAATCTCTACCAGGCACTCTGGGGCTGGAAAGGAGAGTGAGCGCAGCCCCCAGAGATGGCAGGTGGTGTGCTTTTCCCTGCGCAGGGAGCGGAGCACCGCCTTTCAGCCGGAATAGCCTTTTGTTTGGGGATGATGGGAAGCCACGCAAGAAAGAACAAAAGTAAAGTCCCTCTGCAAGAGCACGGTGAAGCATCTGCTCCCTGCATGCAGCTTGCAGGACACACGAGCTGCTCTCGCCACTCCCAGGAAAGGTGACTATGCAGGACAGAGAAAACAGTGCTGGGAGGCTGGATTCATCAGAGCACTTTGAGGTCCTCCTGTGGCAGGTGCCCCCGGCCTGCAAACTGTCATTCAAGCGGTGAAGGTGGGGGAGGGACAAAGAGTAATGCTACACAGAAGGGAGCACAGGGGAAGGGAAGAGTCCGCCCCTTGTCAAAGGTTTTCTACTCTGGAGCCCAGCGAGCCAGCTCTTTGCACTAACTTCCCCGGTGAAAACTGGAACGACCCCTTGGGCATTTGTAAGAAGAGGGCCAAGGAGTGATCCTGTCCCCACCCGGCATGGATAATTTCATGCAGGAAACACAGCAGTGTTCCTGCTAACAGCCGCAGAGTTCCTTATCCCCGCAAGCCACTGCCTGGCATGGGACATTCGTGATGGCAGGCCCGTGAGTGCTCATCTCTGGCCAATTACCATAGAAGATTAGAGTTGGAGGAGACCTCAGGGGGTCATCTAGTCCAGCCCCCTGCTCAAAGCAGGACCCACCCCAACGGAATCATCTTCATCTTATCATCATCTCCTCCTCCTCGCCATGTCAGATCCATTCCCCAGGAGCAAGGGGGAAAGTTCCAGCAGGAGCTGTCCCGAAACCACGATGCAGGATGGCTGCTGCTCAGCGAAGGATGGGGAGCATCTCCAGGCATGTCACTTGCTGCTGCCAGCCAGGGCACCTAACTCTTCTGTCACTGGCAGCACCTGCAGGGATCAGTCCCCTGGAGTAAGAAACAGTCTGAGTCAGAGTACATGGTGCACCGTAGCACCCCCTTTGGACAACAAAGGAACTCTGGAAAGCTGCCTCCAATGGGAAATAGAAGCGTCCATCAGGGCGGCAGGGGATGGCCACAAGATGGCCAGGATTGCAAGCATGCAAACTGGGAAAGGGTGCATGTTGGCTGGGTTTGATGCAACTCTCTCTCCTCCTTCTCACCAGCACACCATGGCACAGACAATCAAGAACAGGGTGGGCCAATCGGGTGGATCAACCTCTCAACAGAATAAACTAGACTGGCTTAGAGCCATTGGCGCTCTCTGGGCTACGCTCTGCTCCCAGGGAAGGGGAGCTTTGGCACTGGCTGCCTCTGTCTCCCAGGTCCACTGAATTTTGAGGCCGATTCAGTGGACCTGGAAGACACTGGTGAACGATGCAGATTGGTCATCACCAGTCTTGCCTCCTGTTTATTCGCCACCCGTCCGTGGCATGCACTCTTAACGCACACAGCTAGCCTTGGTGCAAGCTGGAAAGGGTTAACGAAGCAGGATGCTAATGAAACCAATCTGGTTGCTATTTATACCCACAAGGCACTCCCTCCCCCACCCCTCGCACCCCCAACTGTTCACTGCTGCCTGGAAACTTGGGAGCACAGCTTCCCCTGACTGCAGCACAAACAGGCTAATTACCCACTGATGATCCGGAATGAGCTAGAATGCTGCAGACTGGCATTAAAGAGGAGCAAGAAGAATCAATGCCATGGGGAGATGAGTGCAAGGAAAGCCAGTCTGCCAAGGAGCCAAGATTCCTGGCAGAAGCTAGAGCCATGGCTTACAGGACAGTACTACCTCTCTAGGAGCCATGCACCGCAGGAGGGCCAGGGGTGTTTTCATTGGGCTGGACCATCCCCTCCCATTATAATTAGCGATGGGCCCCCAGGTCCAAAGTTTGAAGCTGTTTAGGTCTAGCATGTTGCTTTGGCCTGTTCTAGAGATGGGAGCCAGCTGCACCATGTGGAACCAGCTTCCCTGTTGTTCGGGGGAGTCCAGAATTGCGGGTTTGATCTGACCCACCTCTAATCCTGGTAGACGTTGATGCGCCTTCTCCAAGAGTGGGTCACATCATCTCATAGCCCTCAATAATTTGAAGAGTCCTTAGAAGCCAATCCATAATGGACAACTCTTCTGGAACCACCAGGAAGACAGTGGCTGCATCTAGACTGGCAAGTTTTTTGTGTCAAGGATGCTCACAGGAATTGGACACCTTTTTCATGGGTCCGGAGAGGATCATAGAATCATAGGACTGGGAGGGATTTCAAGAGGTCATCTAGTCCAGCCCCCTGCATTCATGGCAGCACTAATTCTTATCTAGACCATCCCTGACAGGTGTGTCTCTAACCTGCTCTTAAAAATCTCTCAGGGTGGAGATTCCACAACCTCCCTAGACAATTCATTCCAGTGCTTTGCCACCCTGACAGGGTATTTTTCTTAATGTCCAACCTAAACTGCCCTTGCTGCAGTTTAAGCCCATTGCTTCGTGTCCTGTCCTCAGAAGTTAAGGAGAATAATTTTTCTCCCTCCTCGTAAGAACCTTTTCTGTGCTTGAGGTTTCTCTCTTGACCCATGCAGACATCAAAGGAAGACAGGAAAAGTCAAAACTGAGGCCACTAGGGGACAAAGTCGAACTATGATACGCAACTCCAGCTACATGAAGAGCAAAGCTGAAGTCAATGTACCTTAGTCTGAATTTTCTCAGCGTCCCCACTGCTGGAGGCTGATGGGAGAAACTCCTCCATCGACTTCCCTTACTTCTCGTTACCCGATGGAGTACCAGAGTTGATGGGGGTGCCATCTTTACTAGACTCACTAAAATGACCCCCAGAAGTTTAATCCCTGCAGCACCCATCTCTCGGTAAGTGGAGACTAGGCCTGAGGGTGAGAGAGAATAGTTGGACCAATGCAGCCTCTGAGCATCAGGGGATGAATACAGAAACCAGCAATGTGAAAGGGTGGAGAGGAAATACTGATCAATAAGAATAACCACAGTGGCTCAAATCTTCCGCTCCGCAGAAGGCCCTGAGAGCGAAGACTCACTCAGGCATGACAACCCTGTTCCTTTCTTTTCATAACGGTTAATGAAATGACAATGATAAACCTCCCAGAGGACTCTGCCTCGCAGCGATGGGTTATTGTCTCCTGGGCATAGAAGATAGCGGTAACGCAAGTTGTCCCTTTGGGAGGAGCCTGAAAGCGAAAGGATGTCTAAGCAGGTGCAGCCTTCTTCCTGAAAGAGCAGTCAAAACCCTGCAAGGAGAACAGGGAGGTAGCTTCCTAATGGCACCTCTGAGCAACGAGCCTCAGTCGACAGAGACCTACTGTGGGAGCTGCACTAATAGATACGTGACTGCAGCTAAAGTGAACCCAGTCGCTGTGCCAAGAACTCCCTGATGTTCCCCATCGTAGGCGTTGGACGGCCCTGGAGCAGCGGATGGTGTGAGCACTAGTGGAAATAGTATACGTGAGGTGACTGGTCACCTGACTGCCCAAATGGGAGGGTGTCCATTGGGGAGCATGGTCCTGGGGTGGGGAGGGGGGTTGATGATTGTGACTATGTACATCTTTCACTGGGGCACAAGGTTCTCAGGAACGTTGCATTGTCTGAGTACTGGTCATGGGTGCGAGCTCTTTCATAACTCCAGCAATTCCTCCCTGGCTTTTCCATTATTTCCTTTAAATCCTCTTTTCCTCCAAATTCTCCAGCCTCCAATGCAAGCTTCCCATTCCCAGCAGTGTCCTGGTTCACAAGCTGCAATCACCATCTGCTGTTGGATTTGCCTGCTGAGCTCTTCATATTGGTGTGTTGGGGGTGAGATTAACAAGCGAGCGTTTTACTGACTCTGGAAAATAGCACTGGGAATGCAAAGAATCTGTATTCAAAACCAGAGCTGGAATAGCCTCAGAGCGTACTTGTTCCCATTAGCCCATGGACAGGAAACACAAAGGATGAAGAAAATTTCCATATGGAATGAGGCCAAATTAGCTATGATCTGCGTTTGAGTAGCTAAAACCACACTCCAGTTTCACAAGAAATGGGATTTAAAAACAACACACTTTGGATGTAATGTTTTTTCTTTTTACCTCCAGTTTAATCAGATCATTTGCAAAAATATCGAGACTTAGTTGATTGCATTGAGACCTGGTGACAGATACACAGGTAGAAAGGGTTAAATGTCTTGTATGCACAATCTAGAGGTCACTAGAATAAGCTGTAGGGTCCTGGGACATAGGGAACCATGAATCAAAACAAAAAGGGCCAAATTCTGCTCACATTTTCCCTGGTGCAACTATACTGAGGTTGCTTCTAATCCTATCTATCTATCTATCTATCTATCTATCTATCTATCTATCTATCTATCTATCTATCTATCTATCTATCTATCTATCTATCTATCTATCTCTCCCTCCCTCCCTCCCTCCCTCCCTCCCTCCCTCCCTCCCTCATCACCTTAGTTTTGTGCCTTCTCCATCATTGTAGTATTAGAATCACAAACTTTGTAACCGAGAGCAGAATTTGGCCTCAAGACTCTGAATTAAGGGATGAGGCAAGATGTTTCGTGACTGCATTCAGTCTGACTAGCGTTCTGCACAGCACAATACTACAACCCAGAGCTTCATTTGTCACGCAAGAGCTTTCAGGGCTCAAGCAATTATTTTTTACATTCATAACTGATACAGCAAGCCCAGAGGGGCCGGGCTACGAAGTGCCAAGCCCAGAGGGGCCGGGCTACGAAGTGCCAAGCCCAGAGGGGCCGGGCTACGAAGTGCCAAACCCAGAGGTGCCGGGCTACTAAGTGCCAAGCCCAGAAGGGCTCAGCCCTGACAAGCCCTGGCACAAATTAAGCACAGCTACAAGAGCACTGTATGTCCCGACACCCTTCCGCCCGAGTCGTGTGTGCCACTTGGAATGGATTCCTCGGGAACTGCCACTAGCCCAGAGCCAAGCTCCGGGAAGCAGACCGGAGAGGCGATTCTTTGGACATTACAACGTTCTTTCCATTGCAGTCTTTGGTCAAACAACAGCACTGGTGAGGAGAGGGGGACTGTTTAATCAGAGAGGGTTGCCTCAGACAACCCCACCAAGTGACCCACCTGCCCCTCCCTCAGGAGAAAGGGACGTCACTGAGGGAAAACATTGTATTCCCAGCAGCAGAGAAACCCTGCCTGCAAGAACGCTGCCTTGGCAGGGCTCCCTCTGCAGCCCAGTGTCTCTCTTGATTAAACCGCCCTAATCCCGGGGATTAGAGCCGCGTGTGTGAGTGTGCGTGGGGCTGAAATACCATTCGATGCTGGAGATAACCAAGCAGCTGCCCAGGACCTTCGCCAAGCACGAGCCCAGCGTGCAAACCGCCACCAGCGCTCTGCTGGGGAAATGACCTTGAGCCCTCGTCCCTCCGCGGGCCCGGTGCTGTTGTGGGCGGGACAGTGGGAAGGCCGATGAGCTGTTGCGCTAGTGGGCAGTGGGTGGAGAACGCTCCTCAGGAGGGGGTGCCCCAAGGTACCTCCGCCATCCCTTGGGGAACTGTTGCTGCTCGCGGGAAACGGGGGAGTCTGCACGCGAAGGCGAGAGGCCGCAGGGCGGGACGCGACTGTGAGTACGAAGGACGCCGTGGTTGGTAACTTGCCCTTTTGTCTCTGTCCCAGTGAGGCTCCATGACAGCATCTCTGAGGAGGGCCACCACTACCTGATATTTGACCTGTGAGTAACGGCGACTGTTGCGTTTCATCCTCCGCCACATGGGGCCTGTTCAGGGGCAGCCTGTCCATAGGAGGTCGCCTAGGGCGCCACGTTAAATGGGGCGCCCAATTCAAGCGCAATATCATTGAGGGGTTTGCAGGAGGGGGTGCCGATTGCGTGGTTCGCCTAGGGCGCCAGGTGCTGGCAGCTAGTCTAGGGCCGGCCCTGGGCCTGTTCTTCTGCCACCACACAAACCCACAGCCCCCTGACTCCTGCCCAGGGGGGACTCTCTGTAGGGCCGCTGCCTCGGAGAGGCCGTGTTCCTGAGGGGGTGCACAGAGTAACGGAGCCGGCCGGAGAGGCCATTTTGCTCCTGCTTCCTGTGTTAGTGGAATTAGCTTTGTGTGCTATGCAGATCAGCACTCTGGCTTCTCAGAGCAACCATTAGCATATTTAATGCAGCCTTCCCCAGAGGTCCCGATGCTACTGCTGCTCTCTGGCTTGTGTCCATGACCCTGCCTCATATGGCAGCGTCTGTTCCTTCCTTCCCCTTGGAGACAGGCTAGCCCTGCAGCCAAGTAATCGCTAAAATGCTCCCCTTTGGATTATACATCCCCCCAGCTCTCGCTGTCCTTCCCTCGGCCTGGTTCTTCTGGCTCTTCCTCTCCCTTGCCGCCCAGGGGAGGACTGCAGTCCGAGTGCAACACCGGGGCCCCGAGGGGTTTGCGGAAAGCAGGGGCCAGTCACTGCCAGAGCTGGCGGAAAGTGAGGCGCGTAACGTAAGACGCTCGTGAAAGGGCACAAAGAGCTGGGCAGGTCCGGCACGTTCTCCAGATTTCAGGGCCCATTGGGATCGTCTGGTCTGACCGTGCTCTGCTACTCTCTGGTCTTGCTGGGGCCAGGGACAGGCTGACTCAGGGGCCTGGCCCTTCCTGCTCCTGATCACCCGGTCAGACACAACTCATCTGATGGCCACTGCGTGGCCTCCTCTGTGGAAGGAACTGGGGAGTTCCGTCAGCTGTGCTGGCCCCCTGGACGCTCCTTGGCCAGTCCCGGCGCCAGGCTGAGGACTGCGTTATCACAGGGAAGGAATGAACCACGCTCTCACCCCAGGCACAGAGAGCCCTGTAGCCTTTCAAGGCTTAAAGTGGTGGTTTGCCGAAAGCACCAGCATTTCCGGGCACACCTGCTCCGTGCAGCAGCACAGAAGATGCACGTGGGTTAAAAGAGCCCAGTGCTTTTAGTGGCATGGTTACATTTCCCACCAGGCTCTCCTCCATCCATTTCTGGAAGCTGCTCCCGCAGTGGGCTCCAGCTGGGGGGGTACGTCTAGACTACGCTAGACTTTCGAAAGTGAAAGTAATCTAGGTGTGGTTTTGTCGGCGAATCCTCCTCCCCATTTGTCGACAAGCCGCTTTTTCTTAAAAAATGAGATTTACGTGGCTTGTCGACAAACGGGGGGGAGGGGGAGGTTCGCTGACAAACCCGCGTCTAGATTACTTTCACTTTCGAAAGTGAGCTCGAAAGAAGATATGCAAATTCCCATGGAATTTGCATATCCTCTTTCGAAAGTCTAGCATCGTCTAGACATAGAGTGGGGGGAATGAATTTGCAGCAGCCGTGGCTCTCTCCCCTAGTACCCCCTCAAGCACAAACATTTCAGCAACCCAGGGTCCGCCGCTGCGGAAGTGGGTTAAAATGGGGATTCAATTCTCTTTCATTGCCCCCCCCAAAATTTGCCAAGTGCCCCAGCGCTCTCACCCACCAATTCCACATACCTCTTGCCCCCCCAACACACTCTCCCCCGCTGTACGTCTCAGTCCCTGCTGAACTGCTTGTCCAGTAGTGCTTTGGGTCTTTCCATGGGTCGATGGCCAGTTGGTACAAATCCGAGCTTTCCCGAGCTGATGTGACACCTTGTCTGTCTCACTCGCAGTGTCACGGGTGGAGAGCTGTTCGAGGACATCGTGGCCAGAGAATACTACAGTGAAGCAGATGCCAGGTGAGGATGGAAACCTACCAGAGGGACCCTGCAAGGCTTGGCAGCCAGGCATAGCCAGGCAAGGGAAGGGTAGAGCGGTCCAGCCTTCGCCAATAGCTCTAGGTCTGTCCTCCGCCAAGAACTTAGTTATTTACAACATCAGAGCATCACCTTCCTCCGCATTGTTACTGATTTTAGAGCAGCGCTCCGGGATCCGCTGCTCTTGCTTGTCCACGCCATGTGACCTTGCAAGTGGCTTGTTCTAGCCAGCATGTTTCCCAAGCATGCCACGGCTTCTGTGCGTAATCACACAGATTCTCCCGATCAAACCCGGGCTGCTTTAAGTGAATGCAGACCGGCTCTCTCCTCGTCTCAGTCGGATAATGCGGTTAGTGTCCGACCTACCTGCCTGATGGGTGGCAGCTGGACTCCGCCATGCCTCAGTCACCAACGTTTGGGTGAGGAGAGGCCACTGGCATGCTGGATCCCAGACAGGAGGTATTGGTGCCAGTGCTTTGTGGAGTCCTAGGAAGAGATGATTACATTCTTGACATTTACCAGTTGCAATAGTTATTTTTGTGTCTTTAAAGGCGTATCTGTGGCATTCACCACTGGCGTATCTGAGCATCTTGCAAATATTAATCAATTAAGCCTCCGCGCAGCCCTGGGGAAGAAGGGAAGCATTGGCATGCAAAGATGAAGGGACTTGCTCCAGGTCCCACAGGAAATCTGTGCCAGAGCTTTGAGCAGAACTCTTGGCTCCAGGGCCCGTCACCACAAAACCATCCTTCCTCCTTTTACCAGAGTTTCTGTGGTCCCAAGCAGAGGCAATAAAACTGAGGTGCAGGCAAACATCACCCTGCAGGAAGCTTCCGAATCAAGGCTCCTGCATGAAAAGATTATCTTTCTTTCCTGATTTGGAATCAGCTTTTCAGTGAGCATGCGGCATGCCCTGAATACGTTGATAACCAAGCCCCTTATTAGTACCCTACGAAAATGTACATGAGAACCTTTTGTTTGGCAGACACATGCTTTGTAAGCAAAGCCATAGGCCCCTCTTGGCACGTGGAACTTCTTTTTCGTTCTTGTGCATCCAGCAGTGTGCGTCTGATTTAATGGGCTGTCTGAACCAACCAAAAGACGTAATGAGCCCTGCTAGCCCAAGCCAGGATGAAGGCAATGAGGCAGGAGTTACTATGCTCCTAGTTCTTCCGCTCTGCTGAGATCATCGCGCGCACTCAGGCTGGCGTCTCCGTTTCACCACGAGGCCCCAGCTCCCGTTCTCAAGTTCCCCGTGCAGCCGCTCACGGTGTTTCTAGGGGAATGGTTTGGATTGCTTTAGCGCCTTACCTCTGACAGCTCTAGGAGGGCCTTACGGAACCTGTGCACTCCTTTTGAACTCTTCATTCAGTGCGCCTGAATGAGTCCGGGACCCCCAGCTGGGAGTGTTATGGGCAATCATGCTTTGATTATTCCGCTGTTCTCCGGTCTGCACCTACCTGGGACTCTGAGGAGCGAGATTCTAGAAGCCTCGTTGTGCAGCCATTAGCGGGAAGAGGAATGGGCATTGGCGTGGGAACTGTGTGTGTGTGGGGGGGGGGGTGTTGCAGCACCCCTGGACTCAGCGTCCTGGCTGCCGGCTCCATGCACCACGGGCTCTGCTGCCTCCCCTATGTGCTGGGGGCCCAGTTTGAGCCCCGTACGTGGGAAACCTTTGCTGCCAGCCACATTGCCCAGGGATCCTGGCTGCCAGCCCTGTATATCCGGGCTTTGCTCCCGGCCGCAGCTCGGAGTGGGGATGGATGGGGTTGGGGACTCGGCACCCCCACTCTTAAAACTGTTCCCACACCACTGGGAATAGGGGGTGTGGGAGGTGCTGAGAGGAGATCACAATGGAGGGAAACTCAGCAGGAAGCCCTGCCTCTGCTGTTCTCCCAGAGTGCAGGCATGACTTGTGTGATTTCTCTCCAGCCACTGCATTCAGCAGATCCTGGAAGCTGTCCTGCATTGCCACCAGATGGGCGTGGTGCACCGGGACCTCAAGGTAAGAGCTGCGGTGAAGGCTGGTAGGTGCTTCCAGGGTGTGAGATCATCACAACTGCCAGTGCTTCCAGGGTGTGAGAACCTCACAAAGAGAGAGATCGGCCTAGAAGTCTTGTCCTGGAACCTGCCCGGGGGAGGTTTGGGGCATCTGTAACACAGTGAGAAGAATGCCTTGTGGGAGATTCCAAAAGCCAAGGACAGGAAGCAAAGCCAGGCTTTCAGGAGGCATCACTGGCTTCATGGCTTCCAAGGGGGACCGTCGGGGAGTGACGAGGTGGTCCTTCTAGCCCAAGGTCCTGTGTCAAGCCAGCATTTCCTTCCAGAAGGATGCCTGGAGGGAGCAGGATCAGCCCCAGAGGGAGGCACGGGTAGGTCTGGAGGGAGCGCTTCCTGATGACCATTGCTGGGGTCTCCGTGGCGACCTGGGGTGTGGCTACACAGCAGGGCTAAACTCGAAATAAGCGACGCAACTGGAGCGATGCTAATCGCGTCGCGTGCGTCGACATAGCTTGTTTCGAATCTGGGCGCAGCTCCCCAGCCCTGATTTCGAAATAGAGCTGCCTTCCCCCGACTTCCCTCAGTCCTTGTACAACGAGGGTTACAGGAGTCGGAGTCAGAAGTCCTCCGGCTGGACCGTATTTCGACATTCTATCGAAATAACTGCGTGCGCGTAGTTGCGCGGGTTGTTCCTCCGAAGTAACAGGGCTGTGCAGACGTACCCCTATTCAGTCCTCTGCGGTGGGAAAATTGGTTAGTGACTGTGACATGTCTGGTCCCCGCCTGGGGCTCCTCAAATCCGTTCTTCTGGTTGGGGGGAGAAAAATGACCCATGGTCTCGCATCATCTGCAACAGGAAGTTCGTTAGGGTTCATCTGGAACCAGCAGGGCTGATAAGGGCTTGACAAAGTGGTGGCTGGGTTGATTTAGTCGGGATTGGTCCTGCCTTGGGCAGGGGACTGGACTTGATGGCTTTCTAAGGTCTCTTCCAGCTCTATGGTTCTATGATTATCCGGGTTATAGCCTTGGAGCCTTAAAAGCCCAGCTTGCCCACTGAGGGAATTTGGTTCAGTAACACCAAGCTCTGCAGCAGAGACTCTCCCTTTCTGCCGGCCAAGAGGGGTTTAAAGCCTCTGGCTTCATCCAGGCTGGTCTAGAATGTTCTCTCCCTGGGCAGAGCTCTTCTCAGGCAGGCCCATCTGCCTCGCCTGTAAGAGGAAGCTCATCCCTTCGCTCCCTCTCAAAACGCCTCCCACTTCAGGCTCGAATGCAGCACGAGCAGGACTTCCAAGGTTGAGGCGGCGCCATCTCTCCCTGCAAAGACACCAATAACTCCGGTAACCAAGCGGGGCTGTCAGAAGCTAGTTTGCCTGCAGATTGTCCAGGGATTGTGCAGCCAGCTGCCCTGATTCCGGGCCGGCTAATGCAGTCGAAAGAGCGTAACTAGACCATCGCTCTCCCTAATGGAGGTAATAAGTTTGCTGCTGAATGGGAGCCCGGAGTCAGGGCCCTCCGCAGTGATGGAAACCGGATTCATGTGTCTTCATCAGCCCTGCCGTAGGGAGTGGTGGAGTCTGAACTGCAGCCAGGCACCCTACTGACACGGGGAGGGCTTTGCTGGCCTCTTGTTTTTACCTGAGGGTGAGCTGTCCGGGAGGGAACCTCCGATCTGTAACACAAAGGGTTGTTTTTCCTTCCCCCAGTTCCGTAAGGAGTCCAAGGGAGCCTACACTGGCCTAAGTCGCTCCACCTTTTAGCCACCCGGATGTGAATGATCCACTAGCTCCGACTCACGTCCACCTACCACTGGGGTAACATAACCTCCCCGTTTGGGGGGGTTCCGAAGAAGGTATGCAAATTGCACTCGCCTTAGCATATCTTCCGATTTTTTTTCCGGAAGAGGATTTTCTGTTTTTTGGCCTGTCTACATGGGGCCAAATGTTGGGGAAAAAACCCCTCTTTCGGAAGCCTCCTGTACACCTCGTTTTACGAAGAATAAGGGGGCTTCCAAAAGATTTTTTCCTGACATTTGGCCCCGTGTAGATGGGCCAAATATCGGAAAATCCTCTTCCAGAAAAAAAATTGGAAGAAGATATGCAAATGCGAGCCCAATTTGCATACATTCTTCAACCCCTCCCTACAGTGTAGCCGGACCCTGAGTATGGTGATGCAAGCTCATGCAAGCCCGGTAACACACAGGCCCAGGGGCAGGAAGAGAGGAACGTAGCAGGAAAAGCTACTGCCAGGAGGCTGCTGGTGGTAATTGTGTCAGGCCACCCCCTTAGTCTGACTCTTACCTTCTTCCAGCTCCTCTAGGTCTGCTCACTTCTGTGTCCGAGAGCAGGGCTGGATAGTTTTATGGGAGTCTCTGTGTCTAGGGCAGGCCAAGCGTAAGAGGCCTTGCGCCCTGCCTTTGAATCGGGCCAGCGACTCCGGGAGCTGTTTGAATACAGAAGGAAGAAAGAAGGACAGTAGGGATGACCTTTCTACCTGACATGAGCCCAAGTCTCTCCTTAGGCTCTGGTGTCTCTGAGGACAGGCTCTTGGGCTCCCCGAGGCCCAGGCAGAGATGGTCTATCCCGCTTTGTCTCTTAAACGCTCCAGGTCTCGAATTCTCCCTTCTTCTCCTCTCCCCCTTGGAGTGTCCCATCAGGGCATTCAGCAGCATCACGGCCCGGTGTGCAAACACCGCCCAGCGCAGCACGGCCCTTGCCTGCATTCTTCTCCTGACGGAGACGTGCAACAGAGCAGCCCCCAGGGCTTCTCAGAGAAATGTCTCCCAGCCGGGAACTGCTGGGAGACAGTCCCCTCCCCAGAATCCAGGCTGGGAGCTCTGCTGAGCACGGCCTGTCTCGTGGCCAGTGCAAGAGCCCAAGGAGAGGGGTCCTGCTTGTGCCCAGAGGGTTTGAATACAGTCGTGGGAGGTTGTTTTTTACTTTGGTTCTCTCCCCCTCGCTTCCTCCTGTAGCCAGAGAACCTGCTGCTGGCATCCAAGCTGAAGGGGGCTGCAGTCAAGCTGGCAGACTTCGGCCTGGCCATTGAGGTGGAAGCGGATCAGCAGGCTTGGTTCGGTGAGTGGCCGGGCTCGGGACACGGAGACGGGGTCGGCCTCCATTTCCTATTTCTGTGTGTGGCCAAACAGCTCCCCTCCCCCCACCCTCCATGCATGTTTCATTGATGTCACAAGCAACATGGGTACCTTGAGTATCTGCCTCTGAATCTAACCAAAGGGTTAAAAATTTCCCACTGAGCTCCCCAGGCAAAGCCAGGCCACCGGGGATGGGGGAGCACGTGGAACCTTAAGAACAGCTGCATGGCAACCAGACCTTTACAAAGCTGCAGATTTGGCAGCCTTTGTGGCTCCAAGGTGAAACCATCCTTTGTATAACCCAGTTGCTTTCATTGGGAAAATACACGCTTGGGTGCCCAGACAAGACATAAGCAAAGTAACTGAATGGGGAATCCGTGAATGGATTTGCAAAGCCAGGACTCGAGCCACGGAGATGCTGTACGGGTCTGGTGACTCTGTGATGGGTACGCAGCCAGGAACTCCTCAGCCCTGCTCCTAGTCCTCCAGTGGCTCATGCCACGTTGAAATCCCTGAGTGCCTCTTTGCTGCACTGCTGCAGTTGCTGTGTACTGCCGCCTCGCCGCCCCGCTGGGAAGGGAATGTGTGAAACTGGTCTTCTGTCCAACACTTGAAACCCAGTGAGGCCTCAGTTCTAGGGATGGGCTACCTGGGTACCTCTTTGTAAGCAAGCGTGCCAATGTGGAGATGAACACAAAGGGAGACAGCAGGTGTAGGATGCAAACCCAAGATGTCTTTCCTAATGCTGTGCCAGCAGCTGGTTTGGTACGTTGGCTTGGTGTCTCACACGGCTTATTTTCCTATCCTTCCTTAACCCATCTGATTAGCCACTGAGGCTGTGTCTACTGCGGAGCTGTTTCGGGATACCTCCGGTATCCCAAAATAGCTATTCTGTGTCTTAAGAGCAAGCCCGTTATATTGAAATATAATGGGCTTGCTATTCCGACATCCCTGTAAATCTCATTGCACGAGGGATAAGGGACATTTTGGAATAGCGCTTTATTTCGAAATTTGGCGCCGTGTAGAAATAAGATCGAAATAAGCTACACAATTTCCGTGGCGCAAATTGCGTAGCTTATTTCGAGGTAAGGGTGCTGTGTAGACGCACCCTGATAGGCCAGGACTTCCGAACCACAGGACAGATTGGTTTCTCGGTTATACTGGTGTCAGTCTGGACTAACTGCACGCACGTCACTGCAATTAAATCACTGGATTGACACCTGCATAACTTAGTGCACAATCTGACCCAGGGCATTCACAGCCCTGAATAAACAGGTCCTGAATCTGCAGACCTGTAGTCGGATTACCCGAGCGTGGGCTCTCTGGATGGCCACTTAACTTTGCCCTGGCCGTGCTCAGTGGGCTAATTGGGGCAGACGTCCCAGGCCACGTGTCCGTCTCGCGGTCGGCTGCCGGGAGCTCAGCGCTTCCTTGCGAGCGCTGCCGTGACTGGGTGTTGTCTGGGTTTGGTTCGGCAGGCTTTGCAGGCACGCCCGGGTACCTTTCTCCAGAAGTGCTCCGGAAGGATCCTTATGGCAAAGCTGTGGACCTGTGGGCGTGTGGTAAGTCAGACGGAGCTTAACAAACAGGGGAACAGGAGACAGAAGCAGTGGCCAAGCTTTTTATTTCCCTCACTCCGCGCCACTCGCGCCAGCCGTGTCAGAGACGGCCTCGTGGTATGTTTAAGTATTGAACAGCCACGTTCTCGTGCATGTGAAACCACCAGTGGCAGTGGAGAGGCCCTGTGTTCACAACGTGTGACACTAGCGTTCCATGCCACCCCTGTCACGGGAGAGACCACTGCTCAGGACTACGGGTGCTCTCCAGCAGTGACTCCCGGCAAGCCAACTCCTTTCCTGTAGGCCAGCTTTGAAAATGCGGCAGGGGTGGCAGGTTTCTCCAAAACGCGAGCACTTGGTGAAATGCCAGTGCTCTCCTGGCACGTGCCATTTGCACGAGGCCAAACCAAGTGTGGCTCGTGGGTCTGGAACACGATGCACTAGTGACCCAGTTCATTAAAACGTCACCTTCCAATGGCTTTCGCAGCTCAGGCCCAGGGAGAGGCGCTGCTCTCCGGATGGGATCCCAGGATGTCTCAGCGCAGCGTGAAGAAGATTTCTCTTCGGGCCCAAACTATTTTCAGGGAGGCCCCTACACAATATGCACCTACATTTTGTGGACACAGTGGCTGCGACAGCATGCACATATCAGAGGGCTGCATGCGTCAGGCAGTCAGCTATTTGCACGCATGAGCGAGAGAGAGACAGGCAGAGAGACTGAAATGGGCAGGCGAGACAGCTCTACTCTAAAAATTCACTCTCACCTCTAACTTTCCCTCGTATAGACCAACACAGAATCAGTGAGCTAAACTTTCCCCCACATCCTCTTATTAGAGTATTTCTTCACGCAGGTGAGCACCATGGCTTAGCTGGCTAACGTGCCTGCCTTGTAAACAGGAGATCCTGAGTTCAAGTCTCAGCAGTGCCTTGTTTGTAGGCCTTTGCTCTTCTCTGCTCATGTTGGTTGGCTGGCTAGCTCAGCTGGTTAGAGTATGGTGCTAATAATGACAAAATCGTGGGTTCAAGCCCTAGCCTGGCCATTGGATGCTTTTGGTAATGTGGACTTGGTTGTGGCATCTCCATTGTTGGAGATATTGAAGAGCGGGTTGGATAGACATCAATCAGGAATGATCTAGATGGTGCTTGGTCCTGCCGTGCCGGCAGAGAACGGGACCTGCTGACCTCTCAAGGTCCGTTCTAGTGTTCTGTGTTTAACTCCTTACCAGAAGATGTTGTGAAAGCCAAAACACTAACAAGGTTTTAAAAAGAGCTAGATAAATTCATGGAGGATAAGTCCATTGATGGCTATTAGCCGGGACGGTGTCCCTAGCTTTTGCCAAAGGCTGGGAATGGGCGACAGAAGAGGGATCACTTGATGATTGTCTGTTCTATTCGTTCCTTCTGGGGCAC
Source organism: Pelodiscus sinensis (assembly GCF_052426305.1). Taxonomy (NCBI): domain Eukaryota; kingdom Metazoa; phylum Chordata; order Testudines; family Trionychidae; genus Pelodiscus; species Pelodiscus sinensis. Next base: position 7,530,829 of record NC_143067.1, read on the forward strand.
CTGGCCTTGGCCACTGTCAGAAGACAGGAGACTGGGCTAAATGGACCTTCGGTCTGACCCAGTGGGGCCTTGCTTATGTTCCTATCCCTCTCTTGTATAGGAGTCATCCTCTATATCCTCTTGGTTGGGTATCCTCCCTTTTGGGATGAGGATCAGCACAGACTCTACCAGCAGATCAAAGCTGGGGCCTACGATGTAAGTACCTTTGGTTTTCTCCCCGCCTCACTCCTCTCTCATTCGCCCATCTCCTCTCTCCGGCACTCATCTTGTCTCCCCGCCATCACTTTGACAAATAGGACCAGTGGCTGAGAACCGCTGCTGGTTTGAAGGAGCCAGCTGCTCCAGTCCTTCCCTGTCTGTGATGGGCAGTGTGGAAGACCATATCCACCAATCACAAACAAGGCCATTTCAAGGCCTTGCACAGGCAGCCCTGCGACAATGGTCCCTGTGAGCTGACACACGTGGGTGGACATCCAGGAGAGATTCAGATGCTGCCCTGTTGATTAGCAGAAGCTCCCGCAGCCTCCCAGCAGCATGTGTGTCTGTTGGTGGTGCACATCTGCACATGCCTTGGTGCACATAACAAAATTTATTCTGCACCGGGGTGGAAAAATTAGAGGGAACATTGATGTGTGGTGCGCTTTTCTCTGTGGAAACCGCACAGCACAGAAGGGCTAGGGATGCTGCAGGCCACCTTGGAGAGCCCCTCTGAACTCTCTCGCTGCTCCTGAGATGTCAGATGGGAACAGCACGAGCACTCTAGCTGCCTGCCACTTCTGGGCTCATCTGCTTACAGCTTTCCTGCATCCAGCCTCCAGCCCTGAGCCAAAGGGGAATTCTGACAGCTGTAGGGTTGCTGTTCTCTTTGTAAGCTGCTGTTCCAGGCTGCAGGTGGGGGAACAACAGTGGGTCTGATCCTCCCCAGTAGAAGACAGACTTTCTCCTACTCTCCCTGCCCTGAGCTGGCAGAATTAACCCTTCCCTCTCCTTCGGCCAAAATACACCCCAGCCTCTCAGCACGAGAAGAGAATCCCCTTCGTGGCAGAGGACTGGGGTGGGGGAACGAGCCGAACTTTATCTGGGTGGGCTGGGCAGCAGAAGAAATGCCCCTGCTTCACTCTCCCACCTGGCCCCTTTGCCTTTGCAGTTCCCTTCCCCCGAGTGGGACACGGTCACTCCTGAAGCGAAAGACCTCATCAACAAGATGCTAACGATCAACCCCTCCAAGCGTATCACGGCAGCAGAAGCTCTGAAGCATCCCTGGATATCGGTAAGCAGGGCGCACAGGATGGGCCCCTCGGGGTGCTAGCTGGGAGATGTGGCCTGTTCTGTGGCGTGGGCATGCCTCTTTTAAGGATGACGGTCCAGGAATGGGGAGGTTTTATGCAAATGATGGGACACCTCACTTTGCATATTGGTGAACGGGCATCACCTTGCATATGGACGGTCTATCGGATGAATTAGGGAACCCTCTTCCCAGGTCTTGCCCCAGGATCAGTCACCCTGATGCAGCAACAGGCATTTCTCCAGATCAGCATGAGACATTTAGGTGTCGTTAAGCCCTAGTGCCTTTCAGCTTAGAAAAAAGGAGACTATGAGGGGATATGATAGAGCTCTATAAAATTATGACTGGTGCAGAAAAAGTGAATAAGGAAAAGTTATTTACTTATTCCCACAATATAAGAACTAGGGGTCACCAAAGGAAATTAATAGGCAGCAGGTTTTAAACAAACAAAAGGAAGTTTTTCTTCACTCAGCACACAGTCAACCTGTGGAACTCCTTGCCAGAGGATGCGGTGAAGGCTAGGACTTTTATAGGGTTCAAAAAAAGAGCTAGATTAATTCATGAAGGTTAGGTCCATCAACGGCTATTAGCCAGGGTGGGTAGGAATGGTGTCCCTAGCCTCTGTTTGTCTGGAAATGGATGACAGGAGAGGGATCACATGGTGATTACCTGTTGTGTTCCCTCCCTCTGGGGCATCTGGTATTGGCCACTGTTGCTCGTGCTTAGAGTCAACCAGCAGCTGGCAGTTGACTTGAAGTGCTAAGCCCCTTGCAGCATGGGGGTCAGGGGAGTGCGCAAAGTCTCCTCCCATCCTGCCCCCATCCTGCAAGGAGCGCCTGGTGCTTAGAAGCGCTGCGCTTCTCGCAAGGTGGGAGGAGACTTCACATGCTCCCACCTGCCCCCAGGCCAATCAGCTCTGTGCACTCCTTGCAGGGCGGGGCAGGGCCGGAGGAGACGTTGCATGCTTCCCCCCACCCCCAGGCTCTGATTGGCCTGGGGGCGGAGGAGCGGCAGACAGTGCCGGCCCGAGCCGTTCTTGCATCCTGGGCGTGTGGCGCCCCTTACAACTGCAATCAGGCACCCCCTATAAGTTGGTGCCCCGGCAGCTGCCTGGCTAGCCCCCACACCTTAATCTGGCCCTGGTGGCAGGGCCTCTGCAGGCCAGATCAACTCACTTGGTGGGCGGATCTGGCCCACAGAGGCCCTTTTGCCCACCCCTGGTTTACAGCCCCCAGTCCTGGCGCTCAGTGTTCTGTGCTGTTATTTAGCTCTAATTTACTCCTCAATGTCTTCTAAGAGCCCAGTGAGCAGTGGGAGTGTTGGCAATCCTGCTGGACAATATTGACCTCCTGTGGTTGGGCAAATTCTCTGGTTTGACACCGGTCAGAGGGTGCTGGGCTAGAGAGGTTCAACCTGTCACTGAGTCCTGCCTTCCTCCTCCTCCTGCTCCCCTTCCTCCCCTCAGCTGCAGCTTCTGATGTAAACGCAAACCCAGCACGCCCTGCCCTCTCTTCTGTTCACAGTTCGGTTTCCAGCAGGCATAATATTGCCTTCACATGGTGTGACGGACCGGGTCAGGTCTGGGCACCGCCAAGGGCGTCCGCTCAGGGTGAATTGCTCAAACTCAGGGCTCCTTACAGCCCCTGACTGGAGACCCTTCCCAAACAGGCCACAAACCAGTTACACTCATGAGCAAAACCCCTCAGACAGTCCAGCTCTCCCTGTGCCACAATCAGCCATGGGCCTAACACACAGGTGAGAGGTTATAGAACCCAATCTCATCTACCGCGAACAGGTTCTTCCGGTCCCAAGAAACCAGCCACAGATCCCAGTAATCTTACACTCTGGATCTTACCCACAAGAGCACGCTGGGCCAATCCTTTAGAATCTAAAATCTAAAGGTTGATTAATAAAAGAAAGAAAAGCATGAGAGTAAGGCTGTTAAGGAGAATACATTACATGCATCGAATCGTCCAGTTCTCGATACAGGCTCTCAGCAGAGATGTTATAAACGGTTTTCTTAAAAGTCTCTGGTGTACATCCTGTGTCACGATGGGCCTATGATTGTTCCTGGCTCTCTGTTCCTCACAAGGCTGCATCTGGAATCAGAATCAGAATTGAAGGCCAGATGGAGTCTGTCTCATGGCATTTTATATCCATGCCTGGTCTCTTCCAAGCTGGAGCAGGTCACATGGTCCAGTGACCTACCCTTGTGTCCCGAGTCAGCAATCATGATACTAGCTGGTTTGCAGGTCCCAGACACATTCCTCAGGTGTGGACTAGCCTCTCTGAGAGCCCTGTCCCTGAAGCCTTGCTAATTAGCATAGTCACTGACTGACCATGCCTGGCACTTTGCTCCATCTGAAGACAGAGAATCTTCCAGCATCAACACAGAGTCCATATTTATAACCCCACGTAAAGATATCACACAAGCACATGAGTAGAATATATAGAATCAGTAGAACACAAGCTGTCGTTTGACACTTCACATGGCCCCCTTTGTACATACTTTGGAGCAAACACCCCCCCGCAATGAGTGCAGCAGTGACCTGTCTGATCCCCTTAAAATCCAGTAACATGATACATGGCAGAAATACTCTTTTTCTAGTGCCTTCTGGATCTTTAATGCTTCACCTCAGATCTGCAACATGCTCCTCTGCTTCCCAGTTACAGGGCCCTATTGTATAGGCTATAATAACAGTTAGGATGTGTCTACACAGAGACTCAAGTGGACCTAAATTAGATCAGCCTCCAGCCACTGGTGGCTGATGTGCACTTTACCTGCTCCTGTCAGTGGTGCACGTCCTCCTCAGGAGCGCTTCCCCTGACTGAAAAGGGACAGTGGAGGGGGCTGTGAGTCAGGGCGTATTTCCCCACTGGGAGTCCAGCAGTCCTCTGGTGTCTAGGCACCGGGGGCAAGCAACCTGGATTTCTCGCCTCTCCTGTCCTCACCTGGCTCTAACTGCCCACCTTCCTTGTCAAATTCACAGCTCCAGATTGGAGCCCTGAAATTGACAAGACAGCCAAGCACTGATTTAAGTAAGGCAGTGTCTACACAGACACAAGTCCTACTACGCCTCTCGTGTCAGCGTAGTAGGGGCTGGACCCTTATGTCAGTGGGACATGCTGACTAATTAGGTTCTAGTGTGTTGCCTTATGTTGACCTAACTGTGTAACATAGGCCAGGCCTTAGCCCATGTGTACACTTAAGCATGCTCTGGCAATCAGTCTGCTGGGGTTTGATTTAGCGGGTCTAGTAAAGACTTGCTAAATCGACCGCTGAGGGTGCCCCCTTCAGCACCAGTACGCCTCACTTTTGTCGACAGGAGCGTTTCTCCTGTTGACCTCCTGCTGTGGAAATGGCACCAATCTTGGCTTAAGGTACTTCGATTCCAGCTGTGTTATTTATGTTGCTGGAGTTGTATACCTTAAGCAAGGGGTTCCCAATCTGGGGTACGCGTACCCCCAGAGGGTATGAGAAGCTTCTCAAGGAGATACGGGGAATATTTGGTAAATAACTAGATTATCCTAATTGAAATATTCCCAAAGTAGTAGTGTTAGTGAAAAAAGTTGTGGATTCTAGAGTCTAGAATTTAGTTCCTTTCATATTGAATAGGGGGTACGGGAAGGTTTGCTAAAAGCCAAGGAGGTATGGGGACCGAAAAAGGTTGGGAGCCCCTGCCTTAAGCCAATCTTCTCCTGCAGCGTAGACTTGGCCTTAGAAATAGGAAAGGCCCCCAGGCAGGGGCCAGTAAGAGAGCTCCTTTCCACGGGAGAGATTGTACCAAACACGCACCTTTCATCTCATAAAGCTAATCTACGACCAGAGTGACAAATGATCCGTGAACTTCACCTCAGTGCCTTGTATAGTCCATGCCCCAAAGCCCTCTTCACGTCCCTCCTCCCCACCAGCTAGGAACTGCAGTGTTAATCAGCCAGACAAATCAGGCCGCCCAGGGCATAGCTAAGCTCTCGGCAAGCTAATTTACAGCCTGCTGCACAGCAGAATGAGGAACGAATGAGCGAAGAGGGTGACAAACTCACACTACCCATTAAAGTTTTATCTACTGCTGCCAGAGAGGCCTAGGCAGCTGCATGTAGCTATGGCCTCATGCCTCAGCCAGGAAGCCAGAGCTGTGCACGCAACAGCAACAGTGTGTGCGTGTATGTGTTTGCAATATGCCTTCCCCAGCTCCTCGGGTCTCCAGGTTTCTCCCCTTTCTGCTTCCCTCCCCTTCTGAGCGGACGCTCCTCTCTTCTAGCACCGCTCCACCGTGGCCTCGTGCATGCATAGGCAAGAGACAGTGGACTGCCTGAAGAAGTTCAACGCCAGAAGAAAGCTAAAGGTAATTCGCCCGGACCCATCCCTGCCGCCCAGGGACCTTTGAAAGCCCGATGGGAAGTGCACAGTGAGTTTGTTTTCCTGAACAGGGAGGGGATCTGCTTGGATTTCAGGGGAGCCAAACTGGCCAGGGAAAGCAGAGGATGAGCCGAGGGGCTGAACGAAGAAACTAGGCACAAAAAGATATAAGAGGTGGTGGTTCGCCGGCCCCACCTGCTGTGTCTGACTGGGGCCACTGGGTATTCTGAGGAAGCCATCTGTTGGGTGCATGAGCCGGTGGGTGAAGGTAGGGCTGGGAGGAACAAGGGGAACCCCCAACCCTGCCCCTCTACACAGGTCCCCGGAGCACAAAAGGGAGGAAGATGCACAGCTCCAGCCTCCCTGGCCCCAGAGCAGGGGGAGGGCGCACGGCCCCAGCCTCCCCAACCCTAGAGCACAAGGAGGATGGACACACGGGAGCAGCAGAACTCTGCTCCCAGTACGCCTACAGCAGGCATTCTGGGGGCTGTTCTAAGCAGTAATCTGCTACTGTAACCAGTTGCTCAGATGTGTTACCTGACTAGCGAGTAGAGTCGACTGGCAAACGGAATCCGTTCCTGGTGAACGTTTTTGTGGTATTTTTGTTTGTGTGTTTTTGCTCCAAGTTTAGTTTTGATGGACATTTTCCCGCTGCTCCCCAGCTGTAGTTAGTATAAGAAGTTCTTTTAATCGCAAAGAGCCTGATTCTGATCTCTGTCACCCCCATTTAAATCTGGAGTAATTCCACTGTGACAATTCACACAGACTAAGATGAAATCAGAGCATGGCCTTGCATGTCTGATACTCCCTTTGATCTCATGGGGAAAGGCAGTGTAGTGACCTGCCGGGGTAACCCTTTGATTGTGGTTCGAGAGGCAAGTACAGAAGAAAAAGCTGTTACCGAGAAGCAAAAGCTCGTGTTATTGGAATGACCAGAATCCTGGTGTTTGGGCCATTTTCACTATGGCAGAATCTCAGAAGGGCAGATGATGGGGCAAGGGGAAAACGTCATAGAAACTCGCAAGAGCAGTCTCTCTGCTGGCCTGTCTCAGTACCTTTGGCACACAGGTAGCGGTGAAAATAGTTTTAAAATTTCTTACGGGTACTGTCCTGTGGCACCCCGGGTCCCTGCCAAGTCTTTAAACGGCTCCCTGCTGGCTTTTACCACAGCCCAGCTAACTCTTGCTGGAGCTGTGCACCAGGACGCACCTGCTTCCTTTCACCTTGTGCACCCCGTCAGAGAAATGTTGCCACTGCATGGCGTATAAAGAGGGAATCTAGATTGCTAGGTGACCTATCATCGCATCCCTCCCATCCCCATCAAGAGACTTGGTATGTGGGGCCCTTTCCAGGGTACCAAGCACAGCCCTGATTCTACCGACTGTCTTCTGGGTCGTTCATATCATGCCCCTGTGCAATCTCCCCCCAGCTCCAGCTAGTTCCCTTTCCCCCCCTCCCGGTCCCTTTAGAAGGGCAAAGGGCCAGACCTGACTCCGAGCACAGCGATCTCTCTCTCCTTTCTGCCTCTTGTGTATTGCAGGGAGCTATTCTCACTACGATGCTGGCAACCCGGAACTTCTCTGGTAGGTGTTGGCGCCGCTCCTCACGCTCTTTGCTCGGGTGCGTTGCATTTATTGTGCACACGGGGTCTCAGGTGTTCGGTGGAAGCTGATCTGTACCCACAAGAGCCAGTCAAACCCAGAAGCCTCACTGGAAAAGGCTGGCATAGACTGTCCCCTCCGCGTTTGCACCCGGCATACCCCGTGGGATACCAACACTCCAGCTGTGTGTGCCTCATGCTGGGAAGCCCCACCCAGCCGGCAGCTGGCAGGTGACCTGGAGAAGGGAAAGGGGAGAGACGCACGTGCACAGGGATTGGGAGATCACAGTTCCTGGAGGGCTTTCCAGTTAACGGGCAGCAGGGTTCACACCTTACAGCGGTGGAGAAGGGGCCGCTTCTCTTCACAGTTCTGTAGCCAGTGGCTGATGCTCAGAGGAGAAAGTTTCTGCTGCTGTAGTAACCGCTCCCCCCGCCATGCCAGGATGGGCGGGCAGGAGAGCTCTCCCCACATCTCTGGGCAGAAGGAAAGGGGAAAAGCCTTTCATGAAGGGATCTGGGTTCAGGCTGTCCCCTCACCTGTCCCCACTAGGTAGGCTGTGGGTAATGAGAGGCAGGTATTTGGCCCAGGTCTCGTGGGTCTCTCTGCAGACATCAGCACAGGAAAGCTAATCACGGAAAGCATCCCCTGCGTAATCAAGGGTGCTCAGGGACGGGACCTGGAGTCCCAAAGGCCTCCCATGCCCATGGCTGGCTCCAAAAGCATGGGCCCTGTTGGGAGGGGGAGAACATGGCTCTCTGCCTCGCCCATGCGAGTTATTAGGTGGTTTTCCCTGAGCGGATGGATCAGCTGCAAGGCTGGTTTTGGAGTCCAGCCCCAAGTGAAAAGGTCTCTCTGTGGGCGGGCGGGTGTCAGAGAGTCATGGAAACATTGGAAGCCAGCCAGGTACTGGCAGAACTAGCCTGCAGCAGCCCCGGAGGCTGGAGTCTCGGTTTCTCTCTGGTGTATTTCTTCCTTTCCTTCGCTCCCTCTCCAGGGGAGCATCCTGGGATCAGTGTGTCAGGACGGGTTTAAGCTACTGGGAAGTCTGGTCTGTGCCCAACAGTTCTGCCTCCTTCCCTTACTCCCAGAGGCTCTGTTACAGCTAGCGGTGCGCACGCAAGCTGACAAGCAGGGAGCTGGGGAGGAGTCCGTAGCCCCTATGGGATGCACAGACATAGCTAGCCAGGCTCCTGTCTCGTGGGGTCTCAGCACCATTCAAGCAAACGCTACGGTGGGAATTCACATCAAGGGATCATGGATTCCCGGTGGATTTCCGAATGTGGTACCAACCGAGATCTCTGCCAATGAGTCTGAACTAGAACCCTGCGCAGGCCCTGAACTACAGCCCAGATCCGCCTGGCCGTGTGGCTGTACCGCCGCCCAACCTCGCTGCCTGCCGCGTCTCCTCTCTGGGGTCGTGCAGCCCCGCGGGGGGCAGCACAGCTGCATGGCTAGGAAAAGCTGCCGGCGTGGGTCTTGGCTCCTGGCATCATGTTTCTCTCCTTTGGCTACTGTGTCTCCTGGGAGTGGAGCTCTGCAGCTCAGCGGAGACTGATTTCTAGAGCCAAGGATATTTCTACCCATCCCTGGGTAGAAATCTGCATTTCCTCTCCCAGCACAGCCCCCTTTGCAACCTGCTCAGAGCTCCAAGAAAAGACAGGGGAGGACACTGGGGTTTAATATGCAGGACCGCAGGCCTGACCTGAGTGTGTCCCCCCAAAAGGGGGGAATCTCACGTCAGGGATCCAGCCAGGCTAGAGAAAGGGTGGGTCAGACTTGCTGTGGCCACTGGTGTATTTTGACCTGGCACCGTCTCAGGTTTGTTCCACCCTCCTCCAGCACGAGGCAGAACAAAATCTCTGCTAGAAAAACAGCTTGGTGACAGTAAAGCAGGTGAGCACATCTCGGTGCTAGACCGCAGGCTTTTCCAGATCTCTTCGCTTGGTGTCTCCGGCGGTGCGGAGGGCTCGGTCGCTGACTATTATTAGCCGTATTGTCCTCCTGAAAAGACAGCTAACCTTGGGAATCGGCTGAAGGGCGGATGGGGCCACAAAGAGTTTTCTGATCTTATTGTTCCTGTGTGATGGTTTTTTAGTTACATGGCACCCAAAGCAAGCTGGGGGCCTTGCAGGCAATTAGAAGGCACAGTTCCTACCCCAAAGTCTTGGCAATCTAAATAGCACGGCCGATTAGCTCTCGCTAATAACCCACATGCTGGGATAGCCCTGGAGCAAACCTGTTTCCGCAGGTCTGTGTGCTGGCAGTTGTGTGTGGAGATGAAGGCTGTGAAAACGCCCCAGAGCACAACGCTGACTCCCAGCTTCAGCAGCTGCTGGCAGGGCCAGGGGGGATGTTGAAGTCCTCACTAAATGTGCCCCACCCCCCGCTGATTGTAACGCCTCCTCTCCCAGGGCCGGTCGCTCCAGCTCCAGTACAAAACGCTGCCCGTCCGATTCACACTGTACTGGCATAAATGCGACACAAGGATGAACCCTGGCCGGGTTGCCTCGTGGCTGGGAGGGCTCAGCTGGAAGTAAGGCTGTTACGTTTAGATTCATCAGCTAATCGAATAGGCGACGGAATTTGCATCGATTAGTCGATTAGTCGATAAGGGCGCCTCCGCCTTTGAAACGTGGCAAGAGCCCTGCCGAGTCAAAGGCGGACCTGCAGCATGGAGCACGGCCAGCAGGGGACTCAGGCAGCCCCCTGCTGGCCGCTGGTGGCGCTTTGCTTTTGAAATGTACACGAGCCCCGCCCTGCTTTCGAAAGCAAGGAGCAGAGGACTGCTTGACTCCTCAATTCATCCCAGGCTCCCTGCAGCTCTTCTGCCTTTGAAATGGAGCAAGGGTTCCCCGCTGCACCCCAGCCTCTTCTCTCCACGGAGAGGATACTGGGGGAGCCGGCTTTTAAGACGGCTCCCCCCCAGCACCAGATCCTGCTCCCCTCCCTCTTGCTTCCTCTCTCTGATAGAAGCAGCAAGGTGGTGGGGAAGTGACTAGTTGTTTACATCCCTAGCTGGAAGACTGCTTTTTTGGGTGGGGTGGGCAGGGAAGCTGGAGGTTATGGTGGGACCAAATGGATTGTGCACATGGGAGGAGAGCTGGGGAACTAGGAATTGGCGGGGGGATGGGAGAAGGAATTGGATGCTGGTCTAGGGCAGAGGAGCTGTGACGTGTTCAGCTGAATGCTGGAGGAGCCAGGGTCTCTTCTGGGGCAGGTCTCTGGCCAGGGCTCTACAGAAGGTCAAAGCAGATGGTCACATGGTCCCTTCTGGCCTGGGAATCTGGGATTCTCTGAACAGGTGGAGGGATGAGGGCAGGGCACTGGTAGGTGGGAGGAGGCAGGTCACCTTTTCTTACAAAAGATCTTGGCATTGAAAAGGTTCAAAAAAGGGAAACAAAAATGATTTGGAGTGGCTGCAGTGTGAGGAGAGACTTAAAAAAATAATGAACAGTCTTGCAGCACCTTAGAAACGATCAAAAAATGTAGGTGGTATCAGTGTGGGCACAAGTCACTCAGACTGGGACTTTTCAGCTTAGAAAAGAGGAGACTAAGAGGAGATATGATAGAGGTCTATACAATCATGACTGGTATGGAAAAAGTCTATACAATCACCCTGGGGTCGGCACGGGACGGCCAAAAAGAAAAGTTATTTACTTGTTCCCATAATAAAAGAATTAGGGGTCACCAAATGAAATTAATAGGTAGCAGGTTTAAAACAAACAAAAGGAAGTTTTTCTTGACACAATCAACCTGTGGAACTCCTTGCCAGAGGATGTTGTGAAGACCAGGGCTTTAACAGCATTACAAAAAGCTAGATACATTTATGGAAGTTAGGGCCGTTAATACTTATTAGCCAGAATGATTAGGAATGGTGACCCCCCCCTGCTGGCTGAATCTCCCACTAGACTGTGTCTGTCAGAGGCTGGCAATGGATGAAAGGAGGGGGATCATGTGATGTTCCTCTGTTCTGTTCACTCCCTCTGGGACACCTGGCATTGGCCATTGTTAGAACACAGGACACTGGGCGAGATGGACTTTTCGTCTGACCCAGTCTGGCCGTTCTCATGTTCTTGCTGAGGGAGAATGGAGGGGGGTTTTAAGCTTGCCTGGGGTGGGGCCTTATGGGAAGTCTCGGGAGCTGGACAGAGGGTGGTTGGCACAGGCAGTTTAAGAGAAGCAGCTGCACAAAGTCAGCGGGTGGGTCAGAGAGAGCAGGTGAGCTGGGCGGGAGGAGGAGCCCGAGCGCTGGGGCCTGCAGGAGGCATTGGGAGAGGTCCGCGGCAGGGGGAGTATCAGCCCGGGCAGGTGTCATGGGGGTAGTTAGGGTTTTGCTGACACGGGGCACTTGCGGGCTGGCAGAGTGAAACACCCAGGAGGGATTCTATATCGGCCTCTGCTAGGGGCCTGCCCTTGAGCTTCAAGGGCCTGGGCGTTCCAAGCTCCACCCCATAGCAAAGCCACTTCCCTTCCCACGTCCTGCCTGGGAATCCAAAGCGCTCCCCCCGCCCCGCCCGCTCCTCTCGCCCTGCTGCGTGGGAGGGCGGCTGCTGGAAGTGCGTTAGCTCTTTGCCGAGGGCAGGCCAGTGGGAGGGTGCCGGAGCGGCCCGGGGGGATGGGGCTAGGCCTGCGGCGATAGGTGGGCTCCAGGGAGGCCGTCTGCTTTTCATCATCGTCAAAATGTGGGCTGCAGCTGTCAGGCCGAGGGAGCCGTAGCACATGACCCCGGCAGCATGGGGCTAAAATTAGAGAGGCAGGCAGGCAATGCCACCGCCTGCTGCAGATCGGTGACTGCCCAGCTCCCTGGGACAAAGACAGGAAGGGAAGCCCCGGGGGCAGGACCAAGGCATCTGCTCAGCCACAGAGGACACGAGCCCCACTGGCCATGGCACTGCATGACCCTTGAGTGCCGGCAGGAAAACCAGCCAGAGACCTCTCCCTCTGCCCGCCCTGCTGCTGCGCCGGCCCCTCCGCGGAGCTGGCTTGACGTCGAGTGAAGCGGCCTTTATTTCTGAGGGCCGGACAAGGCAGGGCTGGCGCTGAGCAGTGCGCCTCGCAGGCCCGGGGGCTGTGGAGGGGTGCTCGGGGGCGGGAGCGCAGCGCCAGGGACGCCTGAACCCCTCCCGCCTGCCGTCCGACGCCGTCCTCCCAGATGCTGCTGCTCCTCGCTCTGTTGGCCTTGGCGCCCTGCCTGGCCCTGCTAACCTCCTGCCTTCTCTCCACAGGCGGGAAAAGCGGGGGCAACAAGAAGAACGATGGTGTGAAGGTAAGCGCTCCCTCCCGGCCGGGACAGCTCCCCGAGGCCGCCGTGGGTTCAGCTCTGCCAAGGGTCCTGCTGGGGCCTTCCTCTGTCTGAAAGTGCCACGCGTGGCTGGCCCGGCGCCTGGGCACCATCCCCTTCTGCCAGGGGCCCTTCCTCTCCCTTCTCCCCGGCCCTGCTTTTGCTCAGCGGAGCTGCAACAAGCGCAGAAGGGGGGAAACTACAGTACAATGTGCAACGCTCTCTAGGGAGAAGCTTGTCAGCTTGCGGCTTGGGGAGCGAAGCACGTGGATGCGCCAGCTTGTGCCTGAGCAATGCCCTCCTCCGCCGCCACACAGGAAGGTGGTGGGAGGAGAACTCAGAAATGAGCCTCCGTCTGAGGCGTTGGCTGCTGCTCTCCCACTCGCAGCCCTCGCTACACCCCGGCCCTCCCCCAGAAGCGCAGGCGTGGTGGGGAAAGGGAAGGAGGAGAAGGGAGGGCGGTGGGGAAGGGGTCAGGGAAGGAGGGGGGCGGGGAAAGGCAGGCTTGCAAGGCAGGCCCGGCGGGGAGAGCCGAGGGTTGAGGCGAGCAGCCGTAATTCAGAGCGGAGGCGTTCCCCCGCCTCGTTAGCATGAGAGCCATGCAAATCCAGCCTCACCCAAGGGAGGCTGAGTGCAAGAGCCTGGAAGGAGCTGCCTGTCTTCAAATGAATAAATGAACCGCATGAGCCGGGCTCTCTGCAGAGAGCTTCACAGCCTGCCAGTTCCACGCCCGCGCCGCTCGCTTCCTTGGCGGGCGGCACAGGCCCAGAAGGGCAGGAGGGTGAGCCCCCCCCCCCCACCTCCCCGGCCCCCTCCAGCTCCAAATCCAAGAGTTAGGAATAATAAGAAGAAAATAAAAATCCCATTTTACTTCAAACGAGCATGGACCCTCCAGATCTTTGTTCCTTCTGCCGCGCGAGGGGGCCCAATGGCGCCCCATGTGCTTGTGGTACCTGCCTTGTTCCACCCCGCACCCACAGCCAGGCAGTCTCCTGGTGTGAGAGCCCAATGGAAATCCGCCCTCTCCATGAGCCACCCTTTGGGGAGGGGGCTGCGTCACCCTTCCTCCCTGGAGAAGGGTGTGTGGTTGGTGGGGAAGCCTCTCTGCATGATGCCCGGGCCGGCTGTCCCTTGCTCGCAGCTGAGGAGAAGAGGCTGACGTCGGCCCTCAGTCACAAGTGCCCATCCTCTCGCCGCACAGTGGTCAGGCCCCTGGGGCAAGGTCCAAATGCGCCGGACGTCACTGAGAGTCTTCCCACTGTTTGGGCTTGTGACCGGACGCCTTGGGGATCTCTTCCCTCTGGGGCTTTCTCTGGGCTCCACCGTATGAGCTGTGCAGGGTCACCGGGCTCTAGGAGGGTCAGAGAGCCAGGCCAACCTGCCTTCCCTTGTGGGGAGTCGCTAGATGCTCAGGGAGTCGGGCAATGAATTGCTCCCTCCTTCTCCGGTCCTGCTGGAGGAAGTCGAGCCTGGAGCGCCGACCGCATCAAGAGCCACCACACTCATCCAGGCTTTGCTGCCAGCCTCTCCCTCTCGAGATCACCTGCCAGCCAAAGCGTATGGTGTCCTGGCCTCCTGACCTCAGGGGTGATGCTGCAAGGTGAAGCTCCCGCTGCGTCCTGAGGGCCTGACACACGTAGAGGCGGCCTACGGCCACTCTCTCTGCACACTGTTCTTATGGGAGGTGCCATGAATCCATCACAATCAGGCCCCGGACCAGGAGAGCCACCAGAGCACCACGGGCACCTCACCGTCAGGCTGTGCCTCTCCGCGGCTACCCACGCACTGCCAGAGCGGCCAGCAGCTGACGGGGGTCACCTGGGGAAACAGGCCACCCGCAATGCAAGGGGCCGTGAGAAAGGTAAGACAAACTGAAAGGCGCTCTCATGCTGTGGAAAGCGGGCGATGGGCTGGCCAGGCTGAGAAAGGGCACTCGTCCGTTGGCTTGCCTGTGGCCAAGCCCTTCCGGTTCCTGGTTCTGTTTGTTCAAACTTTGCTGGGCATTTATTGGTGTTTGTTACAAACCTTGAAAAACCAACGAAAATCGGTGCAACAACAACTTGAGCGTTTTCTGGCTAAATATCAGGGTTAATATTGGGGGTGTGGGAGGAGAGAGACAAGGTACCAAATAGAGGGAAGAAAGGGCATGGAAAGTCAAAAGAATTGAATGCCGTGGTTTATTTCATGAGCTAAATCCTAACAGCGTGTACATATGCGCACATGCATGTGTGTATCTTCCACAACATTGTCTTACTCTACTAGACAGTCTCACAGTTACCCTTGGACTAATTTTTTTATTAATTTTATTAACATAAACTCATCTGCATAATGTATTTTTCTTAACATAATCAGGATTTTCGCCTACTTGTGAGGTCCAAAATTTGGGTGCAAAGTGATAAAACGATCATAGAACAATGGCTTTCGTAAAAGCCAGGAATGTTTTGGTAGAAGCCGAAAACAAAGGACCTTGATCACCCATCGGGGCAGTCTTGAATTACACCTGTCACTTCCCAAAGGTGGCTGTGCGGGAGGAAAACCAGGTTGCCAGGTTGCTGAAGGCTCTTCATGCTGCTTTTGGGGTGGCCGCGAAGGCAAACACAGTCCCGGGTATGCAGGGAAGCACGAGGGGACCTGTGGGTAGTGCGTTAGGAAAAGCAATCTTTGGAACCCGCACAGCGAAGGGTTTAGATTTCCACTGCTACATCAGTCACTTCGGCTTGTAACCTTCCGTTTTGAACTCACGGGCCTTGCTGAAAAGGGGAGCAGGAGATGAATGGGATCTGCCCTACATTATCACCCACCTGGCTCTGGAGAGCTTATGAACTTGGAGGCACAATGGGGAATGATTTTGCATAGGCAAGGCTGCATTTTCTAGGTGTCAAGGAGGGACAGCCTGGGCAGGAGCCCGGAAGCCCTTCTCCCCTGCCCCTGAGCCACGATAGGATTTGGTGGGAAAAGTGAGAGGAGACGGGGTGGGCGATAGGGCAGAGGAAGGACTCCTGCTGTAGCAACGCAGGTGTTAGTTCTTTCCCAACGGACTGATCAATTGCACCGTTCCCCTTGCTGCCCTGGCCAGCTGGGAGGCACCATTCCCTCTCGGGGGCGTGGCTTCCACCTGAGACCTGGCGGAGTGGGATGTTCAGCTGGCAGCTGGACTTGCCCCGGGGCGGAGCCGGCGCCACAGATGGCGGGTGATCTGCGGAAATCAGGACATGCGCTGGAAACGTTCGTTCCTTTGGTTTGTGGTTTTAATCTAGCTGGAAACGGGGGTCAGTGTCTTGAAAACTCTTCTGGGCTCTTTGGGGACCGGATGATGAGTCCCCTTCCCTCCTCTAAGTGCAGAGGGGGTTGCTGTTTCACTATCACTGTAATTCAGGCCACGTGGTCTGGTATGTTGCTGGATGGGTTGCGTCATCATTTGGGGGAACCCACTAGGTTAACCTTCCCTCGACAGTTCATAGCTCCCAGGCTGCAAACCCACCATTTCTGAGTTACTGTCCCATTCCTGAGCGACCACAGCAGCCATGCTATCCTGCACATGGTTAGAGAGCAGCATTCCTTCCCCTTCTGCTACCCCCCTGTCCTGCTAGAGCAGACGGCCAGCAGTTTGGAAACCCGGAGGTTCTTTTCCCAAGAAGCAATTCTCACCGTGCCAGAATTTCCCTTCCCACACTGCACGGAGGCCATTTTGGGTCCTCCTTTTCCTGGCAGATACGATACATTCACTGCCCTGTGTGGTGTCACATCCTGTTACATTGTAAACGAACGCGATCACTGCCCCATGTCGCATCCTGTTACGTCCTAAATTAACTAAGTCACTGCCCCGTGTTGCATCCTGTTACTGTGTGTCCTAAATTAATGCGGTCACTGCTTTGTGTTGCATCCTGTCCCGTCTGAAATCTCGACACTGACTGCCTTGTCTCCCACCCTGAATTGGAAGCTCTTGGCCCACCTTGCATCTTCCTGCGTCCTGAATCAAGGCAGCTCTCCCAACACTTTTTCCTCAGCTTTCATCCTAAATACGGCCATCGTCTCCATCTAGCCTTATGTCTATTTTTGCTGGGAGACTAAGTTAAGACATCCTGTGGTGTCAACAGGGTGGCGGGAGCTGTCCTAATCCAGGCTGGAACCCCCTGGAAAGGCTGGACCCATTTAGGATGCAAAAGGAGGAACGAGTGGCAATGAGCCATTAGTGGAGTAGAAGGGCTTTTTATAACACTGCCCATCGTGAGCTCAGATGGGACAGTGAGTGTGAGCTCACCAGGGGCAGGTGTAGTTTTGGCCGATGTTGGTCCTAGGAGCTATGGCTGTGCCCAATTCCACGTGCTGGCATGGAGCCTGCTGTCAGCTCCCGAATCTGATGAATTATGCATTGATCTTTCCTGTTGTGGGAATTCCCAATTCTTGCCTTCTTCACCTCTACCTAACCAGCATCATGGAGGTGGAAGCGGAATGTGCTCTCAGGGAATGGAGAACCCTGCCTCGCATGCTAGAACGTAGAGAAAGGGCAGTCGGTCGTCAGGTCCATCCCTTTGATGAGATCTCCGAACGAAAGAGAAAGTGACAAAAGCTGAGTGCACAAGGCTAGACTCTCCAGGAGGTGCCCAGCAGGATCTGGGGATAACAGTCAGGAATCCGCCCCAGGGGTCTTTTTATCCAAGGAGCCCAGAGCATTCTTGGGTAGGAGTCAAAGTGTACATGGGGCCTTCTCTTTCGAGGAGCGCAGCTGTATTCTAAGCAGATAGCCAGGATGCTAGAATTGGACCGTGGACCTCTTGACTTGGTTCATTCCAGAAGCTCTCTAGCACCCCTCCGGATGTAAAAGTTACTCCACTGAGGACCTGCAACTGAGCAATTCCAGGGTTTGTAACTGCAACTTGCTCACATGCAGGATCAGCGTAGAGGGAAATTTAGTCGAAGAGGATTAGCATAGCAGCATCTCCCCTCTGGAGACCTGGCTTCAGATCCTTGTACAGTCACAGGGAGAATGAGTTTGGCAGGTCTCAGGCTAGCTCCTAGCGGGTGTTTGTCACACTGCGCAGTTTGTCAGGGTTGGCTCTCGTTGCTCAGAGAGGCTCAGTTTTGGAATCGCCAGGCTAGGGCTGAGTCGCACAGGCAGAGCTGTGCATGGAGCCGGAACTGGAATAGCAGATGTGGCAGGAGATCGGGGCTGAGAGGCACTGGCAGAGCTGTGGCGGGGAGTGCACGTAGCCTTAGCTGCACTAGGTTTCCCTGTAGTGAGTGGCTTTGGTTTCTCACTCTGAGTGCCAAATTGACTCCCCTATTCGCCCCTGCTGAAGGACTGTGAAGGGTGGCTCTGGAGCTGCTGTCTCCCGTGTGCTGCTCTCTGCCTTTCTCACTCTGTGTCTCTCCCTGTCCCATCTCTTCTCCTTGTTTTTCCAGAAAAGAAAGTCCAGTTCCAGCGTTCAGTTAATGGTGAGTGTCCTTTGTCTGCCTCAATGCCGTGCCCGCTGGGCCTGTCACCCTGCGCCATCCTACCCCAGCCTTGGGACTTCCCTTTGACACGGGGTAGGGTTGAGGGAACGCCGGGCCTGAGGGAATATTTTCACAGCAGTATCTCCCCCATCCCTCGAACAGGGTTGGTGGTAGGGAGGTTAAATATCGGTTAACTGAATAGTCGAGTAACCTCATGAATTCTTATTGGTTACTCGACTATTCTGTAGTCCCCGGGGTGGGGCTGGCAGTCAGTGTGCTCCGGCCCCAGTCCCGGGAAGCCCCCTGCCACTATGCGTTGCTGCCTCTGTATCAGAGGCAGCTGTGCAGGGTGGCAGGCGGGAGCTGGTCCACGAGGGGAGCCAGTTTAAAAAACAGCTCAGCTCATGGACACCCCTGTCGCCCCACGCCGCTGCCTCTTTATCAGCCCCTGCTTGGGGGGCTCTGACCTCCCAGGCCTGGTGCAAGCTGGAATTGAGCTGGGCTGACCTGCCTAGCTCCTAATACACTTTAAATGCAGAGCTGCAGCAGGGGTCGGTCCCAGACCCATTGCAAGCCAGGACTGAGCCAGGCTGCTGGCCAGCCTGCTACAGCATGTACTGGCGGGGATGGGAGAGGGGGAATGAGTGTAGTCTATAGCATTAACCTATAAGCTTTTGCTTATCAGTTAATAGGTTAATCGACCACTCAATTACACCCCTAGTTGGTGGTGGCCCAGACCAACAGGAACCCAGCTTTGTTTCCTGCCGGCCGGTTGTCTCGGCATCGCTCCCTATTCTCCCGTCTGCAGGCTGCATCAGTCCAAAGAGACTTGAAAAAAAACCTCACCTTACTTGGCTCTGCTGGCACTGTACGGTCACTGGAGTCATAATAGCAATGGCAGCCTGCTGTAGTGGATTATGGGTAATACGTAAACACGCCTCGGCTGGCATGAGCTAGCAGAGCGGTTGCTCTAGCTCATTTAGCAGAGTCCTCTCCCTGGGAAGTTTGGAGAGTGGAAGGGTTCGCCCTGCCTCTCGGTGCCAATCTGTGTATCGCTCGGCTGTTTGTCTCAGCCTTTGGTAGTCTATGTGGGTCTCAGAAGCCCTCTCTGTTTGATTGTCCATTTCTCTCCCTATTACGCAATCCGTGTGGTCTCTCTCACTCCTGCACAGCCCCCTCGCTCTCTCATCGCAGTTACCTCTCTTTGTTAATTTGTACATTTCTTTTCCTATTGTACAGTCCACATGGTGTCTTTCACCCCCGCACAGCCACTCCCTGCCCCAGCCGGCTGCAGTCCTAGGAACCTCTGACCCTCCCTGCCACCCCCCAGACCTGCCCTTTGTATGTCACGGTAGACGTTTGCAGGAAGGAAAGGCACGTCCACGCCTACTGACGCCAGCTCCCTTTTCCTGGGCTGCAAGGTTTGAAAGTTAGGGAGGTCACTGCAGTTGCTATACTAGCGCGGTGGTTGATGGCTGGCTTGGTCCGCTGGTGTTTTACCTGATTTCGGTCCATTTGCAGATTTGGGTGCTGTGGGTAGAACCTGGGTGACGGATTGCGGAGCACACAGGATCCTCCTAGCATGCAATGTAGAGTGGGTCTTACTTTTCCTCTCTCTTTTCCGCTCTTTGCTCAGGAATCTTCGGAGAGCACTAACACTACCATTGAAGATGAAGACACCAAAGGTACAGTAGGTGGCCTCCAGGTGTCAGGGAAAGAGGTGCAGGATCCTACCCTCTCCACTGGACCCTCCCAAGTCAGATAGTTACGGGCCATGCAATAGAAACTCATTGCTGCCTTGTGCCTTAGGTTTCCCCACCTGTGAAATGGGCATAAGGAGACTGACATTCTTCGTGAAGCGCTTCAAGACTTAAGAGGAAAAGTGCTAGATCAGAATTAGGTGTTATTATTACTAGGGTGTCCGAGCCACTGTGAATATACTGGGGGAATTTCATTCTCTTCATTGGTTTACACCGAGAGAGGTGGGCTGTTGTATCTGCACATCCACTGGAGGAGAGGCTAACTGGCCTCAGTTTTGATCACCCTCTAGTGGTCAGGAACATGACCATGGTATGCCGTGCTTTATGCAGCCCTTGAATTCATCCCATCCTGCCAGAATCCATCCCAGCGCTTCACTGAGAATCCTCCCAGTCTTTGCAAGTGCTTGCGCTCAGCAATCTCCAGCCCTGCGAAGCACCTGCCCCTTCTGACGCAGCCCTGGCCCCTAGAGACAGTCTGAAAAGTGAATCAGCCTTTGGGGAGAGCCCGAGGAGGAAATACCTCCCTCCCGCCTGCCTGGGCCAGCGCGCCCAGAATAGCCGGGGGAATAATTGTGCAGCACTAATTTGTAAAGTCGTCCCGATAAATGAACCCAGCAGCTAGTGATGTGGACTCTGGCCTGACATTAAAGTTAATTGAAAATCCGTCCTCCCGGGGAACAAGTCCCAAGAGCCAGGGAATGGAAATTAACATTTCAAAGGGTGGAAGCACTTCGGGCCAGGCATGCAAGAAAGGCCTGGAGCTACATATTCATTTTTATGAACGCCCTGCTCTCACTCTTCCCCCTTTGGCATAATAAAAAATTAACTCCGCTTTCTGAGTCACACAGATCCCTGAGCTGCCTCTGAACTGGGCCTCATTAATAAGCCCAGGAGAGCTCTGACAGGCTCCTTCTAAACCTCTGTTCTCACGGGCCAGTGAGTGTCTCTGGACTTGTCCCAGGCAGGTTTAGGCCTCTCCGAGGTCCAGCTGGGAACAGGTGTGGAGATGTGGGAAGACTGAAGGAATTGGGGTTGTTTAGTTTGGAAAAGAGAAGACCGAAAGGGGACAGGAAAGCAGCTTTCAAGTGCCTAAAAGGTTGTTACAAGGAGGAGGGAGAAAAATTGTTCTCCTCAACCTCTGGGTGTGTCTAAACTACATGGCTCCGTCGATGGAGCCATGTAGATTAGGCTGATCGGCAAAGGGAAATGAAACCGCGATTTAAATAATCGCAGCTTCATTTAAATTTAAATGGCTGCCGCGCTGAGCCGACAAACAGCTGATCAGCTGTTTGTCGGCTCAGTGCGCTAGTCTGGATGCTCCCCTGCCGACATGAAAGCCCTTTATTGACCTCCCCGGTAAACCTCATCCTACGAGGCATAACAGGGAGGTCGATAAAGGGCTTTCAGGTCGGCGCGGGAGCGTCCAGACTAGCACGCTGAGCCGACAAACAGCTGATTAGCTGTTTGTCAGCTCAGCGCGGCAGCCATTTAAATTTAAATGAAGCCGCGATTATTTAAATCGCGGCTTCATTTCCCTTTGCCGATCAGCCTAATCTACATGGCTCCATCGATGGAGCCATGTAGTTTAGACACACCCTCTGAGGGTAGGACAAGAAACAAGGGTCTCAAATTGCAGCAAGGGAGGTTTAGGTTGGACATCAGGAAAAACTTCCTGTCAGGGTGGTTAAGCACTGAAATAAATTGCCAAGAGAGACTGTGGAATCTCCATCACTGGAGATACTGAAGAGCAGGCTGGACACACATACCTGTCAGGGATGGCTTAGATCAGGGGTGGGCAAAAGGCTGCCTCTGGACCTCACTGGGGCTACGTCTAGACTGCATCTCTCTGTCGACAGAGGTGTGCAAATCAAACACGTTGAAATTGCTAATGAAGCAGGGATTTAAATATCCTGTGCTTCATTAGCATAAACATGGCCTCTGCTTTTTTTCCGAAATGGAGTTTTTTTAAAAAAACGGCAGTCTAGACGCGGATCTGTCGAAAACAAACCCTTTCTCGACATCCTGTAAACCTCATTTTTTGAGGAATACAGGATCTGTTGGAAAAGGGTTTATTTTCGACAGATCCCTGTCTAGACTGCCGGGGGGAGGAGGGGAGTTTCGAAAAAGCTCCATTTAAAAAAGAAAAGTGGTGGCCATGTTTATGCTAATGAAGCATGGGATATTTAAATCCCTGCTTCATTAGCAATTTCGACATGTTTGATTTGCATCTCTCTGTTGTTCGAGGGATGGAGTCTAGACATAGCCTGGGACCCTTAAGCCCTGCACAGCTGCATCCGCTTTAAATGTGGCTACTGTATTCTGGGAGCGAGGAGAGGGCTTTGTGCTCTGTCCAGCCCTTCTGCAAAATCTCTCAGCTCCCATTGGCCAGATTCCAGCCATTAGGAGCTGAGATATTTTGCTGGCGACGGGGACAGCCAATGAAGCCTCCTCTCTCCCTCAATTCCTTCCTTCCTCCTCTCTCCACTCTGCCCAGAGCAGAGCCACATGGAGCAACTTGCACTGCAGCCTTCAGGTTCCTGCAGGGCTGCTGGCTGGGAGACACCTAGGTAAGCACCTCCCAGCCAGAGCCTGCCTCTGGCACCCTAATGCCCCTCTCTGCCCCCAACTATCTGCCCCAAACCACCACCCAAACTCCCTGCACCCCTTTCCCCCAGGTCACAGCTCCCTGCACCCCCTCCTATACCCTTCCCCCAGGCCATGCATATCTCCTCCCTTTTCTACACCCCATTTCCTTGCCCCAAGTCATCACTCCGATCCTCTGCAACCCCTTCACCTAGGTCACAACTCCCTCCCACACCCTGCACCCCCTCCTAGAGCCAGAATCCTTTTCTGGTCCCATATTCCCACCTGTATTCTGCACCCCAAGCCTCTGCCCCAGATCACAACCCCCTCCTTCACCCAGACTCCCTCTCAGGCTCCACACCAACTCCTGCACCCCAGTCCCCTACCCCAAGCTCCCTTCTGCATCCAACCTCTGTCCCAGATCCCACACAATCTCGGAAGAAATGCGGACCTTGACCATTTGCAAAAATCTTGGAGTGGCCCCTCATTAAAAATTATTGCCCACCCCTGGCCTAGATTGTGCATGGTCCTGCCGTGAGGACAGGGGACTGGACTTGATGACCTCTCAAGGTCCCTTCCAGCTCCAGTGTTCCATGATTCTATGCAAAACATCAGCCTGGCCCCTGTTGAGAGCGGTTTGCTGGTTCTCTCCTTGGGTGTGTCTAGACTGGCAAGATTTTGCACAAAAACTTGCCGCCTGTCTACACTGGCCGTGAGAATTTGTGCAAGAATTCTGACGTTGTAATGTACAAAATCAGTGCTTCTCGTGCAAATACTTTGATGCTCCCACTCAGGCATAAGCTCCCTTGCACAAGAGGGCCAGTGTAGACAGGGCCGTTCATTTCTTGCGCAAGAAAGCCCGATGGCTAAAATGGCCATCGGAGTTTTCTTGCACAAGAGAGCGTCTACACTGGGCAAGGATGCTTTTGCGCAAAAGCAAATCTTTTGCGCAAAGGCACATGCCAGTATAGACGCTCTCTTGTGCAAATACTTTTAATGGAAAAACTTTTCCGTTAAAAGTATTTGTGCAAAATCTATCCAATCTAGACGCAGCCCTGGTGTTTTCTGTGGGCAATGGAGCAGAGGCAGTTGGGATTCCGAGATCAGACCTCCCTCTGAGACATGCAAGGAGAACCTACCTCTTCAGGGTGAGCCCAATTTAGTGCACCTCCTCCAAACTTGGGCAGAAGCCAGGGATGTTCTTTGGCTTGCGTGGAAGAAGTCTCACCCCCGGACTATGACAATCCCAACTTAAGTCTCAGCGGTGATCATGAGTAGGATGGACACCCAGCCACCAGATAAGGGATCAATTAACTGGTTACATCCAGCCAAGCATTTGAGTAGGAGTCCGTAGCACAGGATTCTGGCTAGTACGCTGGATAAAACGTCTTGGAGAGTCAAGCAAAGTTCTCTTGCTTGAAGGTAACTAAACTGGTCACTCAAGATGCCTTGCAACCGTTTTACACCACACATGGGCTATCAGATGGGACACTGACCCTTTCTGTACAAAGAGATGAACATAAAGAATTCCTGTAAGTTCTCCCGGATTCTGAAGGAGCTTCCCACAAGTTGTGGTTAGAACTTTTCCATCTCATTGTTCCCTGTCCTTTTCCTGCTCCCATCGGAAATGGTTTCCAGCCATGCAGGAATCCCCATTGTCCATCCTCTGCCCCTGACAAGTTTTCTCAAGTGAACGGGTGAATGGGGGTGCCGTTTTGCTCACGGGGACCTGAATTTTTGCACTTTTGTTTTTTGAAACCAACAGTACGAAAACAAGAAATTATTAAAGTCACAGAGCAACTGATCGAAGCAATAAGCAACGGGGACTTTGAGTCCTACACGTGAGTGTACCTGGGGTGGGGTCTGACTGTGTAACGGGGGAGGGGGAGAGCTTGGCTCAGCTAGTTCAAAGGGGTTGTGAAAACAAGGTGGGTTGGTTTGTGTGGCCATCCAGTTCGAAAATAGCAGGTGGTTGTGATGGTGAGTGAGAAAAGGAAAGTGTCTAGTTCAAGATTCTAGAGTGTTGGTGTAACCTGCACACCTGCTGGGTGCGGTTCACGGTCCCATGTCGTGGCACTTAGACCACTTACAGAGAAAAAGAATGAGTTTGCTCTACAGTCTGAGGCCAGCTCTACACTGGAATTGGCAGCTCAGTTTAAGGTACACAAGTATGTAGCGGGAGTCGGCTTACCGTAAGCTGAGCTTGGTGATGTCCCCTTAACGGGTTTTGCTCCCATTGGCTTTCTTTACAGCTGGCAAGAGCAGGAGTACAGGATACCGGCGGGGTGTGCTCTGAGTTGGATTTAGCGAGTCTTAACTAGACTCACTAAATTGAACTCTGGAAGATCAATTGCGGCAGCAACAATCTTGTGGAGTGATGACATGCCCTTAGCTGAGAGCCAGCTGGCTTTTAGCTCTAGCTGTAGTGACTCCTGCACTAAGCTCCAAGGGTCTCAGGTTCGGTTCAGGCTGTTGGCATTACATCAATATCAGAGCTGGGATGGGAATTCAGATCTGATTTCCCAATCCCATACTCACACCAAAACACTGGACCATGCCTCTCTTCCATCCTCATAATGGATGGGTGCATTTTATGGAGTGCTCAAGGATGCATAATTGTACTTGTGATTTATGATGGAGAGAGGAATGTTAGTTCCACACATTATCACTCGTCATTGCCTTGTGGTACTTTGAAACCCAGCAAGTTTCTACTAGCTGAGCAAGTACGTTCCAATGCCATTCCTGCCTACAAGTGCTTATGTCCAGAGCTGATTTAAGAGTGACTGCTGAGCTAGTACAGATTTCACCTCCTGCCTCTGGGCACAAGAGCAGGAGCAGAGCTAAATTTTTATTTGAGTTTTAGTTGATCTCTGAAAAGAGAGGTGGTCTATTCTAGCTCTGCCAAAGCTTAGATAGGGTAGCACAAAGATCCAGCATCATAATCCTCTCCCTGAATTCCTGGGATTAGCTGGGAGCACACGGTTTTTCAGTAAGTCTTTGGTACCTCGTGAAGGGGGATGCGCAAAAGGCAGCTGGAGTCCAGACGGAGGGACCAGCGAGCAGCTTCAGGACAAGGGCTTTGCATGTGCCTCCTTTATGTGAGCCCTTTGCAGCTCAAGGGGATTTGGGTAAATGGATCTGACCTCAGCCCACCTGCATTACGGAACTTCTCCCCTGCCTGGTGCCAGCCACAAGGTAGCCTTTTATGTCCATGGCACAAGGATGAATTGTGACTGGCCGTGCCGTGGTGCTTTTCTGTACAGTTGCACCAGGGACTCTGATGCCAACACTACAAGTAGCAGAGCTCGTGACTACCTAAGGTGCTTGGTGCTTTATTCCAACAATTCCTGTCATTAACTCCCACCCTGGAAGTGTGAGGGGAATCCAGGGACGCATATGGGAATCTTTATGTCTTTTAAAGAGCTGGGAAGTGGTGCTGGCATCTGTGTAGCCCTTGGTCTGTGCAGAGGGTGCAGTGGGGCATGTTGTTCCTGCTGTCAGAGACTGACATTCTCCGCAGGTGATGGGGGCATGGCAAGGTGTTGCTGTTTGTTTCCTAATCCAAGTGCTGCTGGTGGTGGTGCAGGCCAGAGGGTATTAAAGCACCCAGGGCAGCAGATGCTGGTGAAGTTTAACTTAAGAACGGCCATACTGGATCAGACCAACGGTCCATCTAGCCCAGTATCCTGTCTGCCGACAGTGGCCAACACCAGATGTCTCAGAGGGAGGGATCACAACAGGTGATCCTCCCATGGTCCCTCCCCTGTCACCCACCTCCAGAGAACCAGAGGCTAGGGACACCATTTCATTGATGGACCTAACCCCCATGAATCTATCTAGATCTTTTTTGAACCCTGTTAAAGTTCTAGCCTTCTCCACATCCTCTGGCAAGAAGTTCCACAGGTTGACTGTGTGCTGAGTGACGAAAAACTTCCTTTCCTTTTGTTTGTAAGCTTGCCACAGCTTATCATCTTTGGGATGCAAATTCGGTGATACTGAAATATTTTGCAAATTCAGGTTGGTTTTGCTGAATTATTTCAGCTGAAAAAAAAAACCTCACCCACAATCCTAAGGGGGAAAAAGTAATTTTGAGGAAAATTGAAATGTGTTGTTTTGAAAATGTTGCAATTAAATGTTTTGATTTCTGGAAAAACGAGAAATCCTGTGGCACCTTAAAGACTGGCGCCATGTCTAGGAAACTCTTTCAAAAGTAATTCGACTGAATAATTCCTGATTTAACAAAATCGAACTAGCATGTCCACACTAGATTTCAAAATAACTAGATTTTGGAATTAGCATTACTTCTGATGAAAATCAGGAGTACAGATTTGGAATTCTGCAACTCATTATTTCGAAATAACGGGCTTGGTAGTGTGGACGCTCTGCTTATAAATTTAACTGTAGAGGCAGGGGTCATTTTGAAATAAAGTCCTAGGCTATGTCTAGACTGCCCCCTCTTGTGCCAAAAAATATGCAAATGAGGCAAAGCGTGGAATATTGGTGTGCTTCATTTGCATAATTAATAAGGCTCTGTTTTTGTGCAAGAGGCTTTTGCGCAAAAAGGGGCTGTCTACATGGTTCCTTTTTGTGCAAAACCCCTCTCTTGCACAAGAGCTGTTCTTCCTGAAAAAAATGCAGAAGAACAGCTCTTGTCCAAAAGCCTGTTGTGCAAAAACGGAGCCTCATTAATTATGCAAATGAGGTGTGGCAATATTCCATGCTTTGTCTCATTTGCATATTTTTTGGCTTAAGGGGGGCAGTCTAGACATAGCCCCCCCCATCGCCAATGCATATGATGGAGTGGTTTTTACCCTCAAAAGATTATGCCCAAATAAATCGGTTAGTCCTTAAGGTGTTGCAGAAGTTCTCAGTCTGTATCTGCAAAAACAACAACACGGCCACCCCTCTTGATTTCTGGATTCAAAATGACATTTCATTTTAAAATTTCGTTTAATTTTATTTTTTTTTAAATCCAAGGTTTATAACTGATCAGCATTTGAAATGCAACCGTTCGATTTTGTCAACATGAAACACATTTTTCTTGATCCAAAGCAATGTATTTGTTCTTTGATTTGCTGAATTAAAAAAAAAGTGATATTATTTTTGGTTTGACCCAAAATGATTGTTTTTCTCCAGTGTTTTAGATTTGCCAGAGCATTGAAAAATCAGTTATTCACTAGGGATGTTAGATATCGGGTAATTGAATAGTCGAGTAACCTCATGAATTCTTATCGGTTACTCGACTATTCTATAGTTCCCTGGGGATGGGGCCAGCAGCCAGTGTGCTCCGGCCCCACTCCCGGGGAGCCCCTGCCACCCCACGGTGCCGCTTATGAATCAGAGGCAGCCGTGCTGGGTGCCAGGCGGGAGCAGGTCCATGACGGGCGCCAGTTAAAAACCAGTTCCCCTCGGAGACTGTCTGCCTGCTGCCCTGTGCTGCTGCCTCTGATATGGAGCAGCCTCTGTCCGTGGTAAGACTGATAGAAGCAACAGTGCGGGGGAGGGGCAGGCGGCACTTCAGAGTCGGTGCTGAGGGGAACCGGCTTTTAAGCTAGCTCCCGCTTTCCTGATGCAGATGCAGCAAGGGGGTGATGTGCAAGTAGTTGACAAGATGAACTGATAAGCCTAGGCTTATGGGTCAATTGTATAGTCAACTACTTGTTTACATCCCTATTATTCAGCCTGCACTAAGTCAAGCAGGTGTGTTGTGAGCAAGACGCGAGAAGTCATTCTTCCACTCTACTCTGCACTGATTAGGCCTCAGTTGGAGTATTGTGTCCAATTCTGGGCACCACATTTCAAGAAAGATGTGGAGAAATTGGAGAGGGTCCAGAGAAGAGCAACAAGAATGATGAAAGGTCTAGAATACAGGAGCTATGAGGGAAGACTGAAAGAATTGGACTTGTTTAGTTTGGAAAGAAGACTGAGAGGGGACAGGATAGTGGTTTTCAGGTATCTAAAAGGATGTTACAAGGAGGAGGGAGAAAAATTGTTCTCTTTAACCTCTGAGGACAGGACAAGCAGCAATGGGCTTAAACTTCAGCAAGGGAGGTTTAGGTTGGACATTAGGAAAAACTTCCTACCTGTCAGGATGGTTAAACACTGGAATAAGTTGCCTAGGGAAGTTATGGAATCTCCATCTCTGGAGATATTGAAGAGCAGGTTAGACAGACAGCTGTCAGGGATGATCTAGACAGTACTGGGTCCTTCCCTGAGGGCAGGGGCCTGGACTTGATGACCTCTCGAGGTCCCTTCCAGTTCTAGTGTTCTAGGATTCTAAGCCAGGAGGGCGGGTGTTCCCCTGAGATCTGAGCAATACCGTGTGAGAGAGGGGATGTAGGACTCTGTATTCCAGAAGAGGCTGGGATGAATTTATAGTTACACAGCAGCTTTCCCCTAGACCTTTCAGGTTGAAGAGAGATAATCTCTCCCCTCTCTCTGTGCTTTGGCTTCCTCAGGAAGATGTGTGACCCTGGAATGACTGCCTTTGAGCCAGAGGCCTTGGGAAACCTAGTGGAAGGATTGGATTTCCATCGATTCTACTTTGAAAACTGTAAGCAGCTTCTTTCCCCCCAACAGGCTTTGGCTTCTAGTAAGAGCAGGGTGGCTGGGCTGGGGTGTCTCCAGATCCCCTAGGATGGGATGTTCTCAGTGGTCCCGTATGATCTAGGCAGGAAGGAAATCAAATTTGGTACATATTTGGAAAGGGGGAGCCGCTGGCTCATGGAGTGTTGCTTTGGTTAGCTGTTCGGTGAGTGACGACTTGATTTGTAGAGCGACCCCTTCCCAGTCCGAGCCAAGCTGATTCAGAAATGACCCCATGCTCCATAGCCCAGGCAGGACGTTTGCTTGCTAAGGATCCCCCTTTCTTGTGGCTAGTTAAGGAGGGAGGAAATTGCTCACTCACATAGGACCCCTGCCTCTGTGTAATGCCCCCTGCCTTTCCCCATGTCCAGTGTGGTCCAGGAACAGCAAGCCGGTGCACACCACCATCCTGAACCCGCACATCCACCTGATGGGAGACGAGTCGGCCTGCATCGCCTATATCCGCATCACGCAGTACGTCGACGCGGGCGGCATCCCACGCACGGCGCAGTCTGAGGAGACCCGCATCTGGCACCGCCGGGATGGCAAATGGCAAATCGTCCACTTCCACAGATCTGGAGCACCTTCCGTTCTACCGCAGTAAGCCATGTCGGCACGGAGACAAGAATAGCAGGGGAGAGGAGGCCTGAAGGGATAAAGGGCCCACGAAGGGAGTTGAAGACTGAGAGGGGACATGAGAGCAGTTTTCAAGTACCTAAAAGGGTGTGACAAGGAGGGTTGAGGAAAATTGTTCTCCTTGGCCTCTGAGGACAGGACAAGCAGCAATGGGCTTAAATTGCAGCCAGGGAGGTTTAGGTTGGACATTAGGAAACACTTCCTAACTGTCAGGGTGGTTAAACACTGGAATAAATTGCCTAGGGAGGTTGTGGAATCCCCATCTCTGGAGATATTGAAGAGCAGGTTAGACGAGAACCTGTCAGGGATGGTCTAGATGGTGCTTGGACCTGCCGTGAGGGCAGGGGACTGGACTCGATGACCTCACAATGTCCCTTCCAGTTCCAGGATTCTAGGATTCTATGAATGAATCAAGGGTCCATTCAAGTCCCTGCCTCTAACCGAGGCTGATGCCTGATGCTTTAGAGAAGCTTAGTAGGCTTCACAGGTAATGCCCCTTCCTGTGCAGAGCTCTGCCTCGGGGAGGGAAGTTCACGATCACCCTGGCCCCAGCAAGGATCGGCTCCCAGCTTGGTGCTCTAGGACCGACACCTGCGTCATTTCATCCTAGAGCACATCAGGGCCAATTCAGGCAAATTTGCCCTCTCCCTCCTGCCTCCATCCTCATGCTGAGCCATTCAGGTGGGTTTCCCAAGCAGCTAGGTCCGGGATACGGGGTGTGATGTACCCCACACTCCTGTGTCAAGTTGGGTGCAGCGGGGTGGGAAGGGTCAGCGCCAGCAAGAAAGAAGAGAGAGATCCAGGACTGCAGTGTGGGTCTGTGGAGGGAGTCGGGGAAAGCTACCAGGCCCCTATTGCTCAAGAGAGAACCTGCCCCTGCCCTGGGCAGAGCTGAGATGGGGTGGGGAGGAGACACCCTGTCTATCCAGGGGATGCTAAGCACAGAGCTCTGGCAGCACCATGTAGCTCGCACCCCAGCCGCTCTCCCCTCCGTCCCGCCACACTGTGACGGCAGGTTTGGAAGCGTTATCCGGCCTGGCCCTGCCATATTTGTTAAATGGCCTCATGCACCCGACCCCCCCACCTGCTAATCTTGTTTTATACATCCAGCTTGTGACGTCTGCCTGCTTGATCCATTCTGCGCTGCGCGGGAACAGGGGCAGGAAAACCCATCTGGGAGGTGGGATGGAATTCTGTCGGGGTTCTGTGCACCATCCAGTCATGAGCTTTGGGGCCCCACGCTGATGGTGCCCGTCCCCTGCAATTCCCACTGCAGTCGAGTGTCTTGTGTCTTCCCTGCTGGGAGAGGCAAGCGCTGCGCCCCCTCTGGATCACGCGTGTGGGCGGGATTCTCAATTCGAAAAATCCGAGTCGGGAAAAATCAAATGCAGGCTCCATGAGGAAGTGAATGATGGAGGGGGCGGGCGCTGGTTAGCGCCTGCGGAGGGGCGGGGCAGAGGCAGACTCAAGCGACAAGCCCTAGAGGCCCTGTGGCAGGACAAACGGAATGAGACGTCTTTCCCCTGACTTGTGTTTTCCAGCTGAAGCCTTGGCCAGTCGGGCCAGGTTTGTCACTGCCTCACTGCGAAGGGAAAACCCACCCCCATCCTTCACCTACGGAACTTGGCTGCTGGTTCTACTGCTTGGCTCTTGCTGGAATTCCTCCCGCCCACCAGACTCCTCACCAAAAACGAACAAAGGACAACCAGGCTGGAACGAGCTATGAATTGACTTCTTTCTCTCTCTCTCTCTCACTCGTCACCTTTGGCACCGCGAGCGCTGTCAGGGCCTGTGCGTGGGCCCCCTGCTTCTGCATCAAGCCACCTGCTGGAAAACAATTTGAAACAAGTGGCCACTACACAGAACGTGTCTGAGGTGAAAGCCTCCACCCGCCGCCTCACCGGAACTCACGGATCCCTGCGCATCCTTCTTCACGGCTCGGAGCATTTCTGACCGAAGGGGATAGAAATCCAACTCCACCTCTGCACGGGAGTCTCCGGGGACCAAGGCAAAAGAGAGGAGTATGTGTGTGGGGAGGGAGGCGTTTCAAGCCACTTTGGGCTGACCAAGGTCTGGGGCCACCGCCTCTCAGCACCAGTGGGTTTTGTCTTATTGGTGTCTAAGTACCTGGTGTGATGCCCTGGACCTTGGCCGTTCCCCACACTGCTCCCCCTTGGGACTCCCAGTTCTTCTCTGCAGCTACGGCCGAAGGACATCAGTTTAAACTCTTTCAAAATCCTCCTCCCCTGCTACTCTAGGGCGAGTAGGGTTTTAATGCGATGGGTGAGTAAACGGCATCCTTTGTTCCTCTTCCTAGAAATGGCTGGGTGGACTGGGTCCTAGGACCTTTGGAGCAGGGATTAGAGATTCTGGGAAAAGAGAGAGAGATTAAGAAATCGATTTCCATGGCTCTCTCAGCTTGCTAAGGTATCCGAGTGAAACTAAAGTGAGATCTGCTCTCTGTGCAGGGAGCATGGTGATAGATTGGGCGTGGTAGCTGGCTCTTCTTCCACAAGCAGCATTGATCTGTTCCTGTCTCAGTGGTGGGAACCGTCCCACTAGGAGACAACCTCCCGTCATGTGACACATTGCAGGTGGTCTTCTTTACCCTCCGTTAATTTAAGAGACCAGCTGCAAACATCTGGTGTTGAACCTGCCCTTTTGCCGCCTGCCCCATTCTTCCTTCATTCTGCCCTCCAAGACTCAATATTCTCTCCATTTTTAAAGGCCACCCAAACCCAGGAACCAAAACCCTTCCCCGTTAATCAGCTTCAGGAAATTTACAGTATTGACCGCACTGGTGCTTAAGGAAACAGAGCTGGTTCATGTGAGAGAGAAAAATCAACTGACCCTACAACACCTTTCAGCAAAGATGGCGAATGTACACTTTAGTAATAAAACTTTGAGGAGTCTGATTATGCTTTGAAGAAACAAACAAGCCTTTAGCTATCTCTTCTACTTTGAGCGCATGCCTTTTTATAGGAAAAAGAAACCTACCATGTATTTCGTAAATTGATTTTGAGTATTTGTTGAAATGGATCTTTATGTAATTAACTAGAAATACTGAATGTGGGGATGGGGGGATTTTTGGGGAGTTGTTGGATTTTGGGGGAGGTTGATATTGTTTTGTTTACATGTGGGAGTGGCTTGACAACAGAGATATTCTCAGTGAAGGTGGCCCTGTCCGGGTCTGGTTCCAAGAGGGCAGGGAGGGAAAAGTTACAAAGCCAGTTATTGTGGGAACCACGCAGAGCCCCTTAAAATACATGGGACTGGTAGTAACATGGTCGTTTCTATTTGCAATGGTAATGTTTAAATGTCAGACGTGCCTGTTTCAATGGAGACAGCTGGACAGCGAGGCATTCCTGGACTTGCAGGTCCGCATTCTGCAGGAGGAATGGCCATCTTCACAGGACATCTGAGCCAGCTGGCAGGAAGACAGGCATGTGCCATTTCTGAGCCTGTACCTTTTCTTGAATGATAAACCACCATCCGGTGGTTCTTCCGGTGCCACCGTTATGTCAGTCTCGTGACATGGGGAGGGGCTGAAAGACATCTATTTTTGGTAGAGGTATGAGGGGCGAGATCTGGTTATTTTTTGGCAATCCTTCCGTTTCCTGTTCTCTTTTTTCCAACTGCAACTTCTTTACTCTTTGATGTGAGGTTACTGCAGTGCACTTCTTCTGCCTGGGGACTTTCTAACTGCACTTTCTTCATTTGCATGATGTTTAACTTTATAGACAGCGCGTGTATTTAGAAACAAACAAACAAACAAAAATGCTTGTTTTGGACAAAAAAAACCAACCACCACACAGTGTATTCTCAATGTAAATTCTGAATGGTGTATTTTTGCCTTTTCCGTGGTTTCAAGTGCTTAGCTCACCATCGAAGCAGGACAGCCGCCTGCTGAAACACAGCCATGCTAGCAAAGTGCGAAAATCTGTTCCTGTTGGACCAGAGGGGAAGAAATCCAAGCAGCTGGAGCATTTAACAAGCTTCAGGAGGCATGAGATTCCAACGACCCCATTGTGAGCTCATTATGTGGAATGGGTGTCGAATGTGCCTTTTTAGGGACATATCAGCCAGATTCTCTGCTGGTGGAAATTAGTGTCAATCCATGAAACTCAATGAATCGATACAGATGTACACGGGAGCGACACTGAACCACCAACTGAGGATCTGGCCCAGAATCGTCTCTTAAACAGGCTAGGGAGAGGATCGGCCTTCTCTGGTTGCTTTTCCACAGTGTTTTTCTTCCCGTGTGTGCTTAGTGCCAAAGCGATTTGTGTTTAAATGGGGGCGTTGGCTCTTTCACAGCTTACGATGCTCCTCTCGAACCTACTGTGAAGCCAGATCTGAGGAGGTGTCTCATCCACCTACTGATCACCAGCCCTCTGGGCATCAGCAGTATTTTGGACACTGTGGGCATCCCTGGGGCACTGCCCAGATCACGATTTCATGGCAGGATCAGCCCTGGAGGCTGCAGCGACACTGTTAAGTCCCATAGTTGTAATCCGCCCCCGGTGTAACTGCCCGGGGAAAGTAGCCTGAGTCCAGCCGGCACAGAGCGCTTCCAGCTTTGCGAGGGAGCTGCGCCCCGGTGAGTTCGGACGACAATGGCGGCTTTGGCACCCAAGCTGTAAGAGCGGCCGGCCTGGGCAGAGGCAGAGCGACCTGACATCCTGAAATTAGGGGCTTTGTCTTACATACGCAGCCATCCCCACCCCCTCTCCCCAGAAAAGCCCTGGCTCTCTGCTCACCCTCGGGGAGGGGGTGCTGGAGGCCGGGCGCAGAACACAAGTACATTCGAGCGCAGAGGTGCGCAATGCAGCGTTGATCTTTGCACGGAAACGTTCTCCTTTCCCTCCGGGAGCCTCCTTTGAAGGGGTGAAGCTGATTGGATGCCATGGCGGCCACACCCACCTAGGCTCCGCCCATTTTGGCATGCAGCATGCTGATGACCTGACTTCTCAGAAGCGAGGGGCCCCCCCTTCCCCGTTCTGACTGTTTCCCCATGGACCTCTTGCTCAGGGGAAGGCTCATCCCCTCTCATGGGTTGGATGGATGCCACATGACACCCCCAGGACTTTGATCACAAGCGTGAGCCGCTGGAGCTTTTCCAAGTGAAGTGGTTTCTCTGCACAGGCTGGGGGCTTTGGCTCTTTTGCGTCTTCCAGGGAAGGAGAATCCTGAGAAGGCAGAGGGGCTCCCGCCTTTCACACCCTGCCCCCCACCTCTGCTTTTAGCAGCCACACTTCAGGGCTCTGCTACCACACATGTGCCCTGGTCTCCGTTCCCAGTCTGGCCGGGGACCCCTAGCACAGGTCTTTGGCTGAGTAAGCCTTGACTAAGCTGCAGCCTTCCTTTCGCAGCCGTATCTAAATTCCTTTCACCCTGGGCGGCTCCTGGATGCCTTGGTCTTCCCCGAACTCTCCAATTCCGCCGGGACAAAGTATCTTCCATCACAGCCGCAGGGCTCTTTGGGTTACAGGACCGAGGGCGCTGTCTCTCCCCTGGTAGCCCGGCCCTCAGGGCTAAGCCACACTCCTTCACCCTCCTATTTCCCACGTCCGTCACAGGAGACCACACGCAACAGCTGCGGTGACAGCATTTGCCGCTGGGCTGGTGGGGTGGGG
Organism: Pelodiscus sinensis; assembly: GCF_052426305.1. NCBI lineage: Eukaryota > Metazoa > Chordata > Testudines > Trionychidae > Pelodiscus > Pelodiscus sinensis. The sequence goes on from NC_143067.1 coordinate 7,565,992, forward strand.
ATGGCAATTCCCTTCTGACCCGGGGGAAACCGCCAGCTTCCGTCTGCAGCGTCATCTCTCATGTCCCTGCTGACGCCTCCAAAAGAGATGGGCGACTGTAGCCCCTTCCCATTCCTCATTGCCGGCCATGTGTGGGTAGTGATGCTCTGAGGGGTGGAAAAGGCCTGATTCCCATACAGTTTGGCCAGAGGTGCAATGGAGTGATGAGATCACGTCCCAACTCGGCATAGCCCTGTCTGTCCCGAAGCAGCACTGACGTTACCACGCCTTTGGAGCAGCTTCGGCTTGCATCTTGCCATGCCACGGAAAGAAAATGGCCTCCATTAAACCTCAGGAGTCCTGTGCCTGGTGCATGAAGGCTCTGTAGTCTATGAGGAATCCGCAGGGTTCAAAAGTCACCTCCCTGGTCATTTATTTAGGACATTTCAGGCTCAATTTTCTCAAGCAGAAGACAATCACTCTGCCCAATATGATGAGCAAAGAACCGGTTCCTGACCCAACTCCACCATAACCATCACCGACTGTAGCCTCATTCGGGAGCTGGACAGGTTAGCAAACAGCTGCCGCCGGTGGGTGGCCCATCCTGGTGTGTGCAGGATGGCTTTGCTGTGGCAGGCCAGCTGGTGCAAACTCTCATTGATCGGGCGTTGAAGAGTGGTGACGCAATAGCTGAGGTTTGCACTGCGGCACCAGGACAGCAGTGTCTGTGGTGGATGGTGATGTGTCTATAAGACAATCCAGATACGGTCTTGTGAGCCAAGGGTAGCTTTCTCTGAGATGCTGCAGATCATGCACTTAGCCCTTCCAGAGCATGATTAACCCTTGGTTTTAGCCCAGAGAAACACATCTATTGGTGTTTGTGCCCACATTGGGGGTATATTCGGCTGGGTTTCGGGAAGTTCTTTGGAGGTATACACCTACATTCTGGTAGCTTTGGATCCAACCCCAGATTGCCTGGCTGAGGATCGGGAGGGCGGGGGGTGGGGGAAGAGACTTGCCAGGACCCGCACAAGGTAAGCACACTTGGTGTGAGCCCCAATTAACCCTCCGCAGACGCACCAGCAGTGGTGCAATGCAAAGCACAAGCGGTCCCGTATTTACAGACCGTTTATAAAGGGATAACAAGTGACGGCGGACAGCATAAGCATCACAGATGTGAGCAAGAGTACCCCAGCAGATTGTAGACCCCTCCTCGGGAGAGGCGATAGATGCTTAAAAGATACCCGTGGGATTCTACAACTGATGAAAACCATTTACTGAAACACCTTGTAACACCTCAGAGTCAATTGGTACAGGGAACCTTAATATAACATGTCACAAAAACACCTTCCTTGCCGTGGACGGAGGAGCTGGGATCAAAGGATTTTCTGTCTGTCCTCACTTCCATTCAGGGGACACAGGTGGCCTTGTAGACCCACCTGGCTCCCCTCCTTCGGCCGAGTTTCCTTCCTTCTCGTCAATTCTCGCATGGGGGCTGTGAATCATCCACCCTTTTTGTAACCGTGACACCAGTGAGGGAGGGCGGGGGTCTGGGGGAAGTGGGGCGTTGTTTATTGACTTATTTCTTTTGGATTGTTGTTACTTTTTTCTAACTGTTGCACAATTTTAGGGCTTTTGTAACATTTTTTGAACAAGCAGGGAAAACGTTAACAGTGGTTTAAAATATAACGAGATATATATATAGAGAGAGATATATAGATATATACATACATGAAATCTCTATGGAAATATTTATTTCACATGACTGCAAAAAAACAACAACAACCCACAAAATAATTAAAAAAAGGAGCTTTTTCATGTAACGAATTAAAACTCCAGAGAGAGGCTGCAACATGGCCTCTCCTGATTGTAACTCCGTGTGGTTGGACTCTAAGCCTTGTGGTATCTTTTGTAAGTGAATCCGATCTGTAAAGCGGCGTGTCCGTGTTGGATTCTTTGTTACCGTTTTTTGGAACCTGTGGCTGTGAACAGAATGATCACTGCTCAAATTTTATGCTATATTTTTGGGGGACTTGGATTGCAGGGGAGGGGGAGGGGAATTGTCAGTTTTATTCTCGGTGTTTCAAGTGCAATAAATAGCTACAAACTTCTGAGCATGGAAAGCGCTGATTTCTCCTGCAGTGACACAGATGCTCTGCCGCTTTGTCTGTTTGTTTTGTGGAGTCCAAATGTTGAGTCTGTCAGAGGGGAGGGCAGAGCTGTCCTGTGCATAGGACAGTTCAGGGGGGCTGCCCCAGGCCTCATGCTCCGTGAGGCCCTGTAGCGGCCACCTCCCCGTGGGACCCAGGGCAGCCAGGGGGATTATCAGGTGGCCTGGCTGTTGGATTGCTCCAGCTCCTGCCACTGGGGGGAGTGTGTGGGGGGCACCCCTGCTGCTACCCCATGCCATGTCCCCCAGCTCATGGTGCTTGGGAGAAGGGGCTTTGGTCACGTGGTGCAATGGGGAGCAGGGCTTTGAGGAACAGGTGGAGTGAGGTGGGGTGGAGTCTGCGGCATGAGGCGTTGCTCTGGGCCCCGTGCCCACCTAGGGATGGCCCTGGGAGAAGGAGAAGGTTTTTATTACTTGTTTATTTATTATTTATATTACCATACCCCCCCCGCCCAGGAATCCACCTGTGGGACTCTTTGTTGCGAAGGCCAAGACAATTTGTCTTTAATAAGGACAAATGCAAAGGACTCCACTTAGGAAGGAACAATCAGTGTCACTCATATATGAATGGGAAGCGACTGTCTAGGAAGGAGCATGGCGGAAAGGGATCTAAGGGTTATAGTGGACCACAAGCTAAATACGAGTCAACAGTGTGATGCTGCTGCAAAAAAAGCAAACATGAGTCTGGGCTGCATTAGCAGGAGTGTTGTGAGCAAGACACAACAAGTCATTCTTCTGCTCTACTCTGCGCTGATTAGACCTCAGTTGGAGTATTGTGTCCAGTTCTGGGCACCACATTTCAAGAAAGATGTGGAGAAACTGGAGAAGATCCAGAGAAGAGCAACAAGAATGATTACAGGTCTAGAGAACATGACCTATGAGGGAAGACTGAAAGAATTGGGCTTGTTTAGTTTGGAAAGGAGAAGACTGAGGGTACGTCTACACTAGCCCCCTAGTTCGAACTAAGGAGGCTAATGAGGGTGGCCGAAATTGCAAATGAAGCGCAGGATTTAAATATCCCATGCTTCATTAGCATGTTCCCGGACGGTTGCCATTTTGGGAACTGACTAGCCCGGAATAACTGCCCGCATCTACCCGCAGCAGTGAAACTGGAGTTCGAAGTAAAGCCCTTAATTTGAATTAGCTGGTAAACCTCATTCCAGGAGGAATAACTGCTCATTCGAGTTAGGGCTTTACTTCGAACTCCCGTATCACTACCACGTGTAGACGCGGGCAGTTATTCCAGGCAAGTCAATTTCCAAAATGGCGACCGCCTGGGAACATGCTAATAAAGGGCGGGATATTTAAATCCCAGGCTTCATTTGCAATTTTGGTCACCCTCATTAGCCTCCCTAGTTCGAACTAGGGGGCTAGTGTAGACATACCCTGAGAGGGGACAGGATAGCGGTTTTCAGGTATCTAGAAGGGTGTCACAAGGAGGAGGGAGAAAAATTGTTCTCCTTGGCCTCTGAGGATAGGACAAGCAGCAATGGGCTTAAACTGCAGCCAGGGAGATTTAGGTTGGACATTAGGAAAAACTTCCTACCTGTCAGGGAGGTTAAGCACTGGAATAAATTGCCTAGGGAGCTTGTGGAATCTCCATCACTGGAGATATTGAAGGGCAGGTTAGATAGACAGCTATCAGGAATGGTCTAGATGGTGCCGGGTCTTGCCATGAGGACAGGACTGGACTCGATGACCTCTCGATGTCCATTTCAGGTCTAGTGTTCTGTGAGTCTAAGACTATAACAGGGTTCAAAAAAGAGCTAGATACATTCATGGAGGTTAGGTGCATCAATGGCGCTTAGCCAGAATGGGTAGGGAGGATGAACCTAGCCTGTTTGTCTGGGGCTGGAGATGCACCACAGGGGAAGGATCACTTGATGATCCCCTGTTCTGTTCATTCCCTCTGGGGCATCTGGCATTGGCCACTGTTGGAAGACAGGAGACTGGGCGAGATGGACCTTTGGTCTGTCCTAGTCTGGCCGTTCTTATGAGTCTCATTCATTGACCCAGTCCCCATTATGCTAGGTGCTGTACAATCAGAGAACAAAACAGAAGTATCTGACTTGCTCTCCTTCTATTTGGTTGTTTTTCTTCTCTGGGATTGCAAATGAAAGCGAGGCAATTGACTTCAATGTATTAATTAGTCAATCTCAAATAGATAAATATTTTTAAATTACCCTTTCTGGAAAAGTGATAGAAATGTAGCCGTGTTAGTCTGGTGTAGCTGAAGCAAAATACAGGACTATGTAGCACTTTAAAGACTAACAAGATGGTTTATTAGATGATGAGCTTTCGTGGGCCAGACCCACTTCCTCAGATCAAGTAGTGGAAGAAAATAGTCACAACCATATGTGTTCTTTTTTTTTAATTGTATCCTTTGGTATATAGGGTTGTGACTATTTTCTTCCACTACTTGATCTGAGGAAGTGGGTCTGGCCCACGAAAGCTCATCATCTAATAAACCATCTTGTTAGTCTTTAAAGTGCTACATAGTCCTGTATTTTCCTTTCTGGAAAGGCTTCCTTAAACACCATTGGCTGTGATTTATCCCCAACCCCAAATAAAAATGTTAGAAAGCTTTCTTTTCTTCTCCCTGCAGATATCGACAGAGATCTCGTTTGTATTTAGGCCTGGATTCAGCAAAGCCACTTTTAATCGGTTAACTGGTTAAGCACAATGTTTAACCAGTTAACCAATCAAATGGGATTTTATATCCCTAGCATGCTCACTTTTAAGTTAAAGTTATGAATGTGCTGAAGTGCTTTACTGAATCAGGACTTTGTTCAGTTTTCCCCCTTAACTGCCTCCCTCTCCAGGTTTGTACTCACCCCTGTAGCATAGAGAGAAATATTGAAACTGACTACGTGCAAAGTAAAGCAGCTGAAGAATGGAGAATCATTCCCTCCCCCTGACACTGATTCCTTTCAGCAACCGTCTCCTTGGGAGCTAGTCATAACAATCACAGGCACAACATTTTCCAGGAGAAATGCAAAATGCTCAGGCTGATGGTGTCCCTTTAAGTCACTTCTGTCTTAAGCTACCAACCAACAAGAATCAGTCATCTATGACAGCTGGTTCAAGAAAGAACCAGATAAATACATGAAGGATGGGTCCATTAATACTTATTAGCCAGCCTGGACAGAAATGGTGTCCCTTGCCTTTGTCTGTCAGGGGCTGGAGATGCACCACAGGAGAAGGATCACTTGAAATTTACTTGTTTCTGTTCACTCCCTCTGGGGCATCTGGCATTGGCCACTGTCGGCCGACAGGACACTGGGCTAGATGGACGTTTGGTCTCGCCCAGTCTGGCCATTCTTACATTCTTCTGTCATTCAGGTGCCCTGGCAAAGTTGGGGGCTACTTCAAAGTCATCACTTTAAACCGGAGGTTGCCTAGAGGAGGTGGGATGATGGCAAAGGCAGTTTTCAGTGTAACAAGTGCCTGATCGGATAAGGAAGCAGCATAATGCAGGGTAGGCCCAGGCAAAACATCTTCTGTGGGCCGGATCCAGCCCGCCAAGCCAAGGGATCCGGCCTGCGGACACAGCAGGGAGCCTCAGGCAGACGGGCCTGCTTGCCCCGCCTCCCGCATGCTGCTCAGAAAAGCTGCTGCCGGGCTGGTTGTGTTTCACAAACTGTGAGAGGGGGAGTGGGGCTTCAGGGTTGCTCCTGCCTCCCCGCCCCCCGCGCAATCCCATTGGCCAGAGACTGGCCAATGGGAGCTGTCTGTTCCCAGAACAGGCCACATGCAAAGCATCCCTCCCCCCTCACATCAGGCTCTGCAGCATATGCAGGAGCAGGGCAGGCTCCTGCCTGAGAAATGTGCTAAGTGTCTGGGCAGGAGTCTCACAGGTAAGTCTCCCGGCCAAAGCCTGCCCCGGCACCCAGCCTCTCCCTCCTCACCCCAGCCTTCTGCCCCTCCCACTCTTGCCTCCTACCCCACATAACCCAAACCCTCTGCCCCCCTCCTGCACCCATCTCCCCTCCCAGATCCTGCACCCCAATCCTATGCCCAGGTCACAAGTCAAACCCCGGCACCCCAATCCCGTGCCCAGGTCACAACTGCCTCCTTCACCTAAACTCCCTCCCAGATCCTCCTGCGCCCCAGTCCCTTACTGCAAGCTCCCTTCTGCACCCAACCTCCAGCCCAGACTCCTGCACCTCCAGTGCCCTTACTGCTTCCTCGCCGAATGCCTGGGGGCTGCACCGTTCCTGCTGCCCCCTCCTCGCACTCCCAAAGCCATGAGCTGTGCGTCTGCTGGAGCTGCACCTGCACGTGCCGAAAACACGCGGCGGGAAAGCGTGGTCATTTTTATTCCCTGGCAGGATTGTGTATGGCTCCGGGTTCCCGGAATGACCCAGGGAGCCTCCCACATCCAGGCCCTTAGAGCAAAGCTGCCCTGGCTGAGGAGTGGCAGAAAGTCATTATGAACGAGAATTTGAGCTCGGGGGGCCAGGGAAGCAGAGTTTTCCAGCTGCTGGGAGATTCTGGGTGAGTTCCTTGGCCTTTGAGTGCAATCAAACATAGGGAGGCCTGGGGTGGTCTCCTCTGTATGTACCATGTGCTGCCATTAGGCAAATGTGAGAACCAGGTGGTCTCAACCAGCAGTTTTCAAACTTTTTGTCTCATGACCCAATTGAAGAAAATTGTTGATGCTGCAACCTAACATCATTTGACTGGAGTGTGGGCTCTGGGGGTGGGGGGGGGGGGGCTGAGGAGGAGCTTTGGAGTGTTGGAAGGGGCTCTGGCTTTGCGGGGGGCAGGATGGGTTTACTTTGAGCGGCTCCTGGTCAGCGGTGCGGTGGGGGGGAGGGGTGTTGGCTAAGGCAGCTTCCTGCCTCTCCTAGCACCATAGACCATGCTGCGCCCCAAAAGCAGCCAGCAGCAGGTTCCCAGCTAATGGGAGTATAGAGCTAGTGCTAGGGTAGGGGCAGTGCACGGAGCCCTGTGCGCTCTTCCCACTCCTGCCCACCTAGGAGCTGGGCCCCATTGTCAGCCACTTCTGAGGCGCGGCGCAGCCTGTGTGGCCAGGACAGGCAGGGAACCGCCTTAGCACCCCCACTGGTCACCTGATCCCCCTGTAGCCACAAGGCCCAGCGCCCGACATCCCACCCCCCAGCGCTGGGTCACGCCCCGTCGTTCGAAACCCGCTGCTCTAGACTCTCGGCATCCATCCTGCAGGGCAGGGAACAGGCTAGACAGGCCGTGTGCTATAATCTAATATCGAAGCCAAGGAAAGCTGCAGGAACGGCACTGAAAAGCCCTGTGCAGTAATGACTGCAGGGCCCCCACTGGGAGACGAGACAAGATCCAGGGCATTGGACGCTGTCTATGGGAGGGAAGTAATAGAGATGTAGCCATGTTAGTCTGGGCTTGCCGAAACAAAAGACAGGACGATGCAGCACTTTAAAGACTAACAAGATGGTTTATTAGGTGATGAGCTTTCGTGGGCCAGACCCACTTCCTCAGATCTAGCCCACGAAAGCTCATCACCTAATAAACCATCTTGTTAGTCTTTAAAGTGCGGCATCGTCCTGTCTATGGGAGGGGCACTGAGAGCCATGAGCACGACTGTAAACTCTGCACGTGATGAAAAAACCCACATCAGGCCAGCCCTGGGCCCAGCGAGCCCTGCGCAGCCCTCCTACCAGTGACAATGGCGTCTTCAGAGAACAGATGCCCAAAGCCCTCGCTTGCTACACGGCAGTCTGGCCACCAGATGGCGGGGAACGACCACTGCTTGCACCGCAGCTTAGTTCAGGGAGGGAGGGAAGGAGAGAGGGGAACTGGGAATTCTCAGGAGGGATTTTGGGACAGGAGCTGACCAGGACGGGGCTGACACCTTTGAATCCTCAGTGACACGGGCTGACTGACTCAGTATCTCAGAGACTTCCCTCCTTCAGCTCCCACGTTTCTGCCACGGGACATAGCCCTTCACCCCCCTTCCGTCACCACCACTGGTCTCCCACGGAGGCATGGTCTGGATTGAATTCTGCTCGGCCTTTTATCCAGAGCGCGAGGAGGCTTCGCCGAGAGGGTCTCGTTTCCTGGCTCCTGGGAAAGCACAGCTGCAGGGCTGGCGTGGCCTCGTCTGGCCTGTTTGCAAGAGGGGTGCGCAGGGCCCCCGGGAGAAAATGAGTCCCCACAATCCTTGCAATCCTGCCCTCGCACAAGGCCGGAAGCCTGGCAGTCTGGGGAGACGTGTTCCCCCAGAATCCTGCCAGGCAGAGGTTCTGGTCAGGAGCAGAAATAATAATAATAATCCTCACGTATTTTCTCAACTATATGTGGCTGAATGCAGCCACCTCTGGAGGGCAGCGTGGTAGCTGACCAGGACAGAGTGGGTTGCACACAGAGAGCGGGGGTGAACATTTGGCCTAGCTCAGGACTCTGGGGCAAACCCCTATTCTTAAGGAAATTGCCAAGGGATTTTTAGGGCCCAGAAAGAGTAGGAGGGGGGCTTCACCTGAAAGACCTACACCTAGTTAACGAAGAACAAAAGAACAGCCAGACTGGGTCAGGCCAAAGGTCCATGTAGCCCAGTGTTCTCTCTTCTGACAGTGGCCAATGCCAGGTACCCCAGAGGCAATTAACAGATCAGGCAATCACCAAGTGATCCTTCTCCTGTCATCCATTCCCAGCTTCTGACAAACAGAGGCTAGGGACACCATCCTGGCTAATAGCCATTGATGGACCTAACCTCCATGAACTTATCTAACAGGCTTTAAAAAAGGGCTAAAGTCCTGGCCTTCACAGCATCCTCTGGCAAGGAGTTCCACAGGTTGACTATGTGTTGCATGAAGAAAAACTTCCTTTGGTTTGTTTTAAACCTGCTACCTGTTAGCTCACCTACCTGAGCTGGGCTGAGACCATTGTGAGACAGGTTAGTTTTACTCTACTGATGGTGTGTTGTTGCAATAACTGACTGACCCCGCTGTGCGTGCCTCACAAGGACAGAGGGCTGGGCCAGCCCTGCCAGGATTTGCTCCAAACCCGTGCTGTAAATAGGAGCCTCGGCTCAGGAGAGCTGCAGTCAGAGTCCACTTTGCTCTTCAAATACAATCAAGCCTCATGTCTTCTTTCTCTGGTACTTCAGCCAGGACAAGAAACTGCATCAGGATTTGCAGCATGTCACAGAATTTGACATGCGGGACTTCTTCTGCACTTTGAAAACCAAATGTGAATAACCCAGTTCCCTGGGACCGAGACATGCGGCAAGTCCTGACGCAGTTTCTTGCATCAGAATCTCCATCCGTAAGGGTTTTTAAGGCCCGGCTTGACAAAAACCTGGCTGGGATGATTGAGTTGGGGTTGGTCCTACTTTGAGCAGGGGGTTGGACTTAGTGACTCCTGAGGTCTCCCCCATCCATAGGATTCTATGCTTCTATGCAGTATACATCGCTGCATAGGGCACCTGAAAATCTGGGGCATCCCTGGGTCTTAATGTCCACCCCCCTGCCTCTTCCTGCCTAGTTTAAAAGCACTGAATAGGGCCCCATAAATCCTAAGGCTGGCCCTGCCTGCAATTCTCCAATTGGGTGTCCAAGCACCCTGTGTTCCTGGTGCGTGGGCAGCCGTGGGTGGTGGGTGTGAAACAACCTCTAAGTCACACCAAAGCCTGGGGCCTGGGAGCCATAAATGCCATGAGGGTGTGAGCCATGGGGCCGGCTGTTGGCATGTGGTATTTGCTCTCCCTTCCCCGCCTCCCAGAGGAGCAGCGACGTGTATTTAATTGACAGCTGAGCCTGGTTCTGGGTAAAGGTTTTTATCGCGTCTTCCTTTGCAGGGGGGCAATGTTTGCAGCTCCACCCTATTCCCATGGGAATCAAACTGTAGCAACAGCAGAACTCGGCTGGCAGCCACGGTGTTTGCCCAATCCCAACCTGGATACCGCCCAGTTCCCCTGAACCTTGTCCCCCCACCCTGCCTTTCTCCTGGCAGGCCTCCTCAGGTGGTGGGGAAGGGCCAGCGGAGCGATGGGGTGAGGATGCCTGGGCGGGGCTGTCAGAATGGAGGTAGGGTGGGGGGCGTCCGTCTTGGGTGGGAACAAGCAGTGTGAGCCTGACTCACAGGTGAGAGGGGGTGAAATGGGTCACCTGACCAGTGTAGGGTCCCTGAGAGGCCAGGCAGTTGTGCCCTTGTGTCGCCTATGGGGGGCCCCAGCCTGCAGTGCCCTCCCCATCCCCACAGCACCCCCCCCCCCCAGCTAAGCCAGAAAATTGGTTCAACCCCTTTCTTTGCTTCCCTAACCGCCGACTTCCCCGGCCAATCAGCACTTGCGCCGTTACTTAGTTCTCTCGCTGCTAGCCAATCAGCTCTCGGGCTCTTTCTCCTGGACCCAATCAGCTCTTGGGTGCCTGAGCCCTCACCCAATGGCGGGCGGGCGGGGTAAATAAAGCTGCACTCGGATGCCTCCTCTTGGGTAAACAGTGTCAAGGGCAGGGCACGGTGTGGGCGGCAGCTGTAAATCTTTATTACACCCTCTTCCCAGGCCCTGCCAGAAGCGGAACTTTCCATACCCTGGCCCTTTATGACAGGCCTGTAATGATTAACTCCGCTGCTGGCTGCTGGAGTGGGCTGGGGGGCAGATACGGTAAGGGGGGGGGGTTGCTTGTGCACAAAATAGCAGCCTCCCTTCCCTCTTCCAGGGCATAAGCTGCCCCAAGCAGGAGAGGGGTGTGACGGCGCGTTGGGGTCCCCCGTCTCCTGCACCCCGAAATGGCACAAACAGACTGCACCAGCCGGTGGACTAGAGGAAGTTTATTGCCTCTCCAGGATACAGCACAGCACAGATGTAGTCTGGTCACAGAGCTGGGCTAGGATGCCTCAGGCCCCCTTGAGATGGGGGAGACTGGGCCCCTAAACTCCAGCCTCTTTCCCTAGGCTCTCCTCCATGCTCCCAGACAGTAACTAACTAAATTCCCTTCCAGCCCTGCCCCCCAGTCAGGGCAGCATTCCACCTTCCTTTGTTCCTCTCCATGGGGGTGTCTGGCCACTGGTTCAACAAGTTTGGCACTACCTTTGCATAGTGAGGTTTTCCCTGCTGGGTCTTGCTCCAGACAGCAGGGGTCACCACAGCCCAGCAAGTACCCCCACTACGTCACAAGGGGACGCTGGCTCTATGTGGGGAGAGCACACCCCAACCACCCCCTAGGGGGGAGGAAAGAAGGCGACAGCTCTGTGCGGCTCCCCCCTCCACATACAGCCCAAGTGGGCCTCGGACAGATGTTCCCTGGGTCCCTTCCTCTCCGCTTCCCCAGCCCTCTTGCCAAGAGCCCCGCCAGCAGCCTAGCCCCATGTGCACCTCCCACCGGAGCGTGGCTCACGCCATTCAGGCAGCTGCAGGGAGAGGGGCTATTGCAGGTTTTCTAGCCCCGGGGCTTGTGCTGCAGGGAGCCCGGAGGAGGCAGGAGCTGGCAGGTGGCAGCCGTGGTACGCTCCCCTGCCGCCTCGGCTCCAGAGCTCGTGTGGCTGAGCGTGGAGCTCCTGCCCAGAATGCCAGGGTTCGCCCTCCGAGCGGAGGGGCTGGTCCTCGGGGCTGTAGTTCCCCCTGGGAGGGCCGTCCGCGCAGCAAGGAGACGATTTCATTCTCATTTCGGTGTAATGTGATCTTATTTCAGTGCATCCAGCAGCCCCGGTCATAGGCCAACCCCACCTCCCCCGGGCTGGGTGCTGAAGAACCCCAGAACAAAACGGCGGGCCTGGCCTCAAAGAGCGGACGCGCTAAGCAAGCGGGCGCCTCCGGAAGAACCGCATCTCCGGTGTGGGACTGCGCGGCCTTGGGCCTGAGCCTGGAATCCAGGCACTGCTAGGCCAGCGTGCCGCGCCTGCGTCACGGGGGCAGCCAGCGAGGAAGCCTCCCTTCAGTTCAGCCTGGTCCACGAGCTGTGCCCTGCAAGGGGAGGCCAGGCCTCAGGAGCCGTGGCGGTGAATGGCCCGGTTGGCGCAGAGCACTGGTAGCGAGGGGCCCGGCTGTCGGGAGAGGAGAGGGGAGACATACCAGCCGCAGGGGAGCGAAAGCTATTTTAGTCTCCACTGTGGGAGCTGCGTGCTGGGGGCCTACTCCAGGGGGTGCTGAACCCCCTCGACGCCGCCCAGCTCAGTGGAAATGCAGATGCCTGGAGCGGGAGGCCAGAAAGAACCATCCTTGTGCCTAGGTAGCCAGCACCCCAGGGCAAGGCCTGTCTTTTGGTCTGTGATCGGCGACTGGCCATAGGCCTCTGAGAACCCAATAACCAACATGAGACCCTGTGGTCTGACTTGTCCCTCCCAGGCGACAGAATCTCCCGCCGTGCCCCCCCGGGGGAGCCTCATTCTGTGTGTCTGGCCAAAGCCTCGCTCGCAAGCTCAGGGTTCTCTGCTGACCCCCACCATGGCCATGTGGCACAGCCCCTCTACGGTGCCTGCCTGAGCTATGGCAATTGGGATGGGATTCAGCCGGGAGGCGAAGGGCAGTCTCACCAAGGCCCTGCCATCCCTGGGCGCTGGGGAAAGCCAGTCCGATGGAACGAGAGGGTAGGACAGAAAGCAAACCGTGACCCAGAGGGCAGTGGGGCAGGGTGGCCCTGACACAGAGCCACCCGCCCCTGAGTCCCTCGCTCTGGGCACCGACGGCTGTTGGAGCGGAGAAGGGAAGGGGAGGAAAAGGCAAGGGAGCTGGGGATGGCGGCGTGCCTTCTCGGCACAGCGTTGCGCATTCCCGACCGGACAGCAGGAGCCCTTAGAAGCGTTCCCGGGGCTCTCTCCGTATCAACAGGGGAAGCCATTAGCAGCGTCCCCTCCATTAGGCACCCACCATAAAGGGGGAAAACACCGCTCCGGGTGTGGAATAGCTGCGTCACTCTCCAGGGCCCGCCGTTCCCCAGCCTCGTGCGCACACGGGGGAGGACGTGCAGCCGGCCAGCGCTGGAATGTCTCGCTCCCCGCCGCTGAGGCTCGATGGCTCCAGCCGCAGGTACCAAGCGACCAGGGCCTCCAGCGGGAGAAAAGAGCTTTCCTTCATCCTAATGGTATTGACACTTGTTGGCCTCCCCTCCCCTGTACCCTGCACACAAAGGCCCACGCTGACACACGCCCTACGGGTTTCACGTGCATTTGCTCTGGCACCGGGGAAGGGAGCGCTGGGGGGAAAGGGGTATGCAGAAGGGGCCCCGGATGGTGCAGGGCTCAGTTAGATGCTGTCTCTCAGGGGTGGGTAGCTGGAAGGGGGCTGTCAGTGTCTCGCAAGTCTCCCGCCCACAAAGGACCAGAGATGAGGCAGGCCTGCCAGGCTGGCTCTGGCCTAGTTGAGGAAGGGTCGCCAGGCTGCTGCTTGGCTCACAGAGCGCTCTGCTGGCCCAGCCACTCCGAGAGCACATCCCCTTTGACACCAGCTGTTGCCTGCCTCTTCCTCACCCCACCCCTATTGGATTCCCTCAAGCTCAGGAAGCTGCCTTTTCCTGGACGGCCAGCACTGCCTCGTGTGTTTTCACCTCCTTTCCGGGGCCAGCAGGATGTCTGCAGGGCTTTGGTCCGCGGGGGGCTGTGCCCGTGCTCAGGGGTGGAACAGCTGTCCGCACCATGGCCACGTGTGCTAGAAACGGCCTGTAGCACTAAGGATGTGGTACCACAAAACTTTGTTTGCCCATGAAAGTGATCCTCAATCAAACCCAGTCTGGGCCAGGATAAACCTGGGGAAGATACCGCCCTTCAAACCCCCAGGCCTGATTGCTCAGGAGGCCTGGGGATGCCACAGCCCGGAGCCAGGAGAAGGATCATGACGGTACCACAAACCTAGCACAGAAGCAGCAACCGTTACAGGATGCCTCTGAGCCTATGACACACAGACCGGTCATTGGACAGACAAACAGACATTCCCCACAGGACACACAGGCACCGTGTCAATTGCTGGATGTTCGGAGGTATGATTTGGATACACACACGGGTGTTTCTATGGAGAGCTGAGCTATTGGAGCTGGAGGCAGACTCAAACCATAAATTCCAGATCCAGATGGAGCCTTGAAGTCCACGGGGAGGTAGTTGAGACTTGGGGTTTGGCTGAGCCTATTGTAACGATAAAGGGCCCTTTTGCAAAATTTTGACGTGCTTGGAGCCAGGATTTGGTTCTGACTCATCCCTAATACAGCCCTGGAAATCTGGGTGTCTAGGAAGAAGTCCAGCTTTGGGGGCTTCCCATCTGGAGGGACCCCAAGCACAGCCTCGCTACTGGTTACATTGGCGTAGCTGGGTATGTCTACACAGGAATCAAGGACCCCAAGCAAGACCGCAGCAGCCTGAGTCAGCTGAGTCTGTGTAGACATTAGGACCTTGTGGGGTCGCAGCACTCGGCTCCAGCTCATGTCTAAATGCTTACCCAGTGATTTTTCAGCTCTGCAGCCCAGATCAGCTGACCTGAGCCACCAGCTCAGAAGCTGGATATGCAGAGGATCATGATGCTGAACATCGATGGGCCGAAGGCCTCCAAGGAGCAGGTCTCTGCGTGATGGTGGCCTCTAGGCAGGGACAGGGAGTTTGGCACCTGTGTTCAGGTTGGCTTGAGCTCAGGTGAAGGGAGACGTTTAGGCCGGTCCGTGCTGTGTCTGAAACACGCTGCTCGAAGTGAAAATCCCCCTCCTTCCCCACACGGTGGCGCTGCCCACTACCGAATGGTGCCAGGGAGCCGCCAGGGACCACCCCATGTGGCCCAGTGCGCAATGAAAACAGCACGCACAGAAGGGTGGCTCTTCACTTTGTTTTCAACGTTACACCAAGGACACGGGCGCACTCGAGAACACACGTCACCACACACAACACACCACCCGGGAGGCCGCCGAGGGTCTGAACGGCTGCTCCTTAAGAAGGAGGGTGCCCGGCCCCCTCCGTACACCACAGCACCTGCAGGACATGGGCTGCGGATGCACAGGTGCACCCATGCCAGCGGCCAGACCCCACCGGCTTGGAAAGCTCAGGCCACAGAGCCATGCTGCTGCCAGGACTCTCTGGCCTCCAACACTGAGGCCGTGGCTACGCGCTGAGGCCTGGCGACAGGGGAAGGTCTCCCAGCCTGGGCGGGTTTCAGCGGAGCCTGAATGTGTACACGGCGAGTCTGCTCTCCTCAGCACGAGCCCTGCAAGCCCCACTCTGCGGGTGGAGCGCTCAGCCTAGCTGCCACCGAGTGTTTTTACTGGGTGCTGTGCAGATGTCCCTGCGGTGGTGACAGACCCGCCGATTGCTGGTGGAGGAAGGTGTGGAGAGCTGCGTGTGGAGGAATTGCAACAGAGCAGATAGGGAGAGGATTGCCGGGGGGCAATCAGGGCACCCCTGGAGTTATACTGCCAGTCTGGGACTTTCCTATTGCCGTGTGAGATAAGGGGAGAGCACCCTCCAGCCCCCTCCCACCTCGCACTTTGAGAGCAGGGACTACCAGGGAGCTAAGGGAAGATGTTCGGTGCCCACCTCAAGTGGACTCTGGTACCGGAGATTTCTGTCTCCGCATTTCTGTGGGGCTGGATTTCTGTCCTTGACTGGAAAGGACGTTGAAGGCAGCCCCTCAGCGGGGCGGGGAGTAGGGGGGTTCTGTGCCCAGCAAGCGGGATCTTGCTGAGCGCCCGTGCAGAGAGGTTTTTTCCATTCCTTTCTGCGGAGTTATTTTAGTAACACTTCCAACGTCTCCTCATTCATAATTCACAGGGCAGTCAGCTCAGCACAAGCGAACCAAACCATGGCGGGTCTGGCGCATCCTTCGCTCCAGGGCTGAGATGGCCGAGGCCACAGCATTGCAAAGGAATGGAAGAAACAGAGCAATGGCAGGAGAAGTAGGGGCCCTCGGCCTGCACTCTGCTCCCAGAGCTTTCCTTTCCCCTAGATTCACTTATCAGGAATGGCCACGCTGGTCTTGCTGGAGGATCTCAGTAGGAGTGGCACCTACAGGCACCGGGAACTCACAGCGCTCCACTGACAGGGCAGGGTCAACCAAGACCTCCTTTCTCCACAATGTTTGTGCGTCGTTGGGATTAAATAGGAGTTAGCAACAACAAACAACAACAACTGGCCTCGTTCGCCAGTGTCTGGCTCACTGAGGCCTGTGCAAAAGGAGTGCAACGTGGGTGCATGTCACCGTCTTTACACAGGAGTCAATAAGTCATGACTCTGGGCGGAGACCACCCAGGCTGGGGGAGAAGGGGAGGCCTGGTGAGGGTAGGGTCCAGGTACCTGGTCCCAGACACTGGGGTGCTAACACAGAGTCATTACACAGCTTGCCACACTAAATGGAAAACTCAGCAACACTGGTATTCTCAGCAACGTTCTCCTGGAGAGGCTGGGACGTCCCGTGGGACTATGGAAGGTCAGCAGCTCGCAGCTGCCTCTAGAGAGGCCGGTTCACCAGCCCGAAGTGCCTAAGTGCAACCATGGAAGTTCAGGGGTGCAGCACAGTCCCCCATTCTCTGCTCCACACAGGGCTCGTGGCCTCCTCACATCATGGACTCCTCTTCTTCCTCAATCTCCCGGTCCACCTCGATGGCCGTGTTCTCGAAGCTGGTAATTCCCCCGTATTTCCTCATATGGACCATCAAGGGCTTGGGGGACTGGCTGCCAGCCAAGGTAGCCACATACATGCCGGTTCTGTTCTCCTCCAGAGAAGGGCCCCAGTCCATGGTTGGCCGGCTGGCTTGCTGGATTCTCTGTGGTTGGGATCGGGAGATGAACAGTCGTGTTACACCTGCTACCTGGGGCCACGGGGTACATGAGCCCCTTTAAGCCCATTGCTTCTTGTCCTCGCATCAGAGTTTAAGGAGAACATTTTTTCCTCCCTCCTTCTTATAAAAACCTTTTAGATACTTGAAAATTGTTATAATGACCCCCCCTCTTTTCCAGGCTCAACAAACACATTTATTTCAACCTTCCCTCACAGGTCATGTTTTCTAGACCTTTCATCCTTTTTGTTGCACTTCTCTGGACTTTTTCCAGTTTGTCCCCATCTTTCCTGCAGTGTGGCACCCAAAACTGGACATAATACTCCACATGAGGCCTAATCAGCACAGAGCAGAGCGGAAGAATGACTTGGTGTGTCTCGTTTACAAGACTCCTGTTAACACATACCAGAATGATGTTTGGGTTTTTTGTTATTTTTGCAACAGTGTCATCCTGTTGACTCATATTTAGCTTGTGGCTCACTCTGACCTCCCCAGATCCCTTTCTGCAGTACTCCTTCCCGGCACTCATTTCCCAGCGTGTATGCGCGCAACTGATTGTTCCTTCCTAAGTGGAGTCCTTTACATTTGTCCTTATTGAACTTCATCCTATTTAGCTCAGACATTTCTCCAGATCATTGTGAATGACAATCCTATTCTCCAAAGCACTTGCAATCCCTCCCAGCTTGGTATCACCTGCATATTCTACAAGCGTGCTCTCTATGCCAGTATCTAAATCGTTGATGAAGATATTGAACAGAACTGGTCCCAGAATTGATCTCTGCAGAACCCCGCTTGTTATGCCCTTCCAACCGCACTGAGAGCCATTGATAACTACTCTCCAGGAATAGCTATCCAAGCAGTTATACACCCAAAGGCTACGTCTAGACTGGCATGATTTTCCAGAAATGCTTTTAATGGAAAACTTTTCCGTTAAAAGCATTTTCGGAAAAGAGCGTCTAGATTGGCACGGACGCTTTTCCACAAAAGCACTTTTTGCAGAAAAGCATCCGTGCCAATCTAGACGCGCTTTTCCACAAAAAAAGCCCCAATTGCTGTTTTTGCGATCGGGGCTTTTTTGCAGAAAACAAATCTGAGCTGTCTACACTGGCCCTTTTGCGCAAAACTTTTGCGCAAAAGGACTTTTGCCTGAACGAGAGCAGCATAGTATTTCCGCAAGAAGCTCTGATTTCAGACAGTAGGAAGTCAGTGCTTTTGCGGAAATTCAAGCGGCCAGTGTAGACAGCTGGCAAGTTTTTCCGGAAAAGCGGCTGATTTTCCGGAAGAACTGGCCAGTCTAGACACAGCCCCACCTTATAGTAGTTCCATCTAGGTTATGTTTCCCTAGTTTGCTAATGGGGTCACATGAGCCTGTATTCAATACCTCACTAAGTCTAGATATACCACAGCCTCCACTTCCCCCTTGGCCTCAAGGGAGGCAGCTCTTGAGCTGCTGTGCTCTGTCCATCAGGCCATGGCCTGACACACCTGCAGGCTAACCAGCAGGGTGAAGGGCTTTGAGAGCAGGGACACTGGGTGGGGTAGAGTGAAAGGTGGGGAGGGGCTTCCCCTGTGAAGCAGCTTCCCTTGGTGCTGGGAAAATCTCCAGCTTCCCCCACCAGAGTTGATTAAGCCACTGCCTTAATGAGCAATCAGCAGCTGCCAGCAACCAGCAGAAGCATCTGCTTGCATAAGAGAAGAGGGGCGGGGGAGGAAGGGGGGGTGGAACACTCAGGCACAGAGGGCAGGGATTGGCTGACTCACCCTTCCATTAAAGACTGGAGAGGTGGGGGGGTAGCCCTGTCCCAAGGCATGATGGGAAGGAAGCTCAGTATAAACCCCCCCTGCAGTGTGCTAGTAACCTATTGGTCTATGGGGATGGGGCAGGGTGTCTTGAATTAAGTGGCTGCCTGTGTTATGGTGGGTCCTAGGGGCTGTGGCTTTGCTGTGCAGGAAGTAGGAACTGATGGGGGGGGGGGGGTCCTTTTATTTTATCACTCTATATGCGAGACTGGACCAAAGCAAGAACCCAGCTTTATCCCTCCCCGGCTGCCAAAGCTGCAGAGACACCTGGATCTGGGTGCAGCTTTGCCTCTTGAGCTTTCTCAGCTGTGTGTTTCCTTCTGTCAGGGAATTAGAAAAAGAAAAAAAACCTGAAAGAATCAGCTTTCCCAAGGACACGCGCCTGTCGCTGTCTTGGGAATCAGCTTGGTCATGCTGCCTTGGGAGAGCTGGGATCTGTCTCGTTGCAGCGGAGTCTCTGGGAACTTGGCTAGGGTTCCCCCTGGTCTAGGGCACAAGCGAACTAGAGTTCTCCTCCTACCTCCTAGGGGGTGGTGGCTGGAAGCCACCCATCTCTGCTTCTGGGCCAGGCAGGAGGGATCTAGGCTTCTGGGGTATGTTAACATGGGAGTGGGAAAGGCTGTTGCTAAGGTTTAGGGGTGTTTTTCTACAGCACGAATGCAGTTCCTGGCAGCAGGGAGAGAAGATGCTGCTAAACATGCCAGCTCTGTCTACACTGGCGAGTTCTTGAGCAAGAGCTGCCGTTCTTCTGCAGAGCATTCACACTGCCCGCTGCTCTTGCGCAACAAGATTTACAATAAAGCGTGGGAAGAGAGGGCTTCTTGTGCAAGAGCTACGCTCTTTTCGCACCAGTGTAAGCCCTCTTGCGCAAGAAGGCAATGTGAATGGGGGGCAGGGGTTTCTAGCGCAAGAAAGCCCTATGGCTAAAATGGCCAGCTGAGCTTTCTTGCGCAAGAGAGCATCCACACTGCCGTGGATGCTCTTGCGCAAAAGCACATGGCAGTGTGGACGTGTTCTAGTACAAGAGTTCTTGCGCAAGAACCTTTGTGCAAGATGTTCTTGCACAAGGACCTGCCAGTGTGAACAGAGCCACACAGGGCTAGCTGAAACTTCAGAGCACCAGCCAGAAGCTGGTCTGCCGCACTCCACATACCCCTGTCCCTAGCTGCTGTCCAAAACCCGAGGCCACGCCAAATGCAGCTAGGGCCCTTTGTAGGCCCATGTGCTCAGTTGTTGATCAGAGGTGCCCTGGGCTCAGAGAGGTGGCTTTTGAGGGAGTCGGTGGGGAGCCTAAGCACAGACCCATTAAGACCCAGCATTAACAGTTGTGAAGGAGCATCGCATGTGACAGTGCTACAGGCACTTATTATTTCTATCCCTTCCCTCTTCGTTGTGCATCATGCAGGACGGTGGAGACGAGGGTGAAGCGCTGCCCTGCGGAAGGGAAAAGCACGGCTCCAAAATGGGGACTTGCTGGCTAGGCAGCTCTACTGCTGAAAAGGATCTGGGAGGGACAGAGGGTCACCAGACGATTCTGTTAACTGTGGGATGCTGCAGTGTCAAAAGTCCCTCAGGGAGGTGTAACAGGGGTCTCATATGTCAGCCAGGGGAGGAGGTAACTGTCCCAGCCTGCTTGGCAGGGGCAAAGCCTCAGCTGGATTCATGCATTTTGGGAGCTGGGCTTGAAGAAAGACGTGGGCAGACTGGAGAGTCCAGAGGAGAGCAACACGAACCAGCTGTGCAGAAAATTCTGCTTTAGGAGGAAAGGTTGAAAGAGCCGAGCGTATTTAGTCTGGAGAAGAGAAGGCTGAAGGGCTACGTAACAGCCTTCAAATAAACAAACAGTGGTTCTAGAGGGGGCGGTGATCAATTGTTTTTGTCCACCAATGGCAGGGCCATAAGTCATCAGCTTCGTTTGCAGCAGGGAGATTTAGGTTAGAGATCAGCGTAGGCAGCAGGGCCAACAGCCTCGCTAGGCCCCTGGGTAAGGCGGGGGGGGGCAGTTCTGCCCTCCTGGGAGAGGCGGAGCCTCATGGGGAAGGGGCGGGGCGGAGCCGACCAGCCCTCAAGTGCCCTCACAACAGCCCAGAGCATGCTCTGGCGGCGATTTAAAGAGTCTGGGGCTTTGGTTGCCTTCACTAAATCACCAGGCCCCGGGGCAATTACCCTCTTGGCCCCGGGGCAATTACCCCCTTTGCCCCCGTTGCAGTTTGGTTCAATGACTCTCAGTGCCCTCGCTGTACAAAGAGGCCCAGCACCCCTGGATAGTCGGGAAAACGGTGTAATGAGGAGGACAGTGAAGTGCTGGGACACGTTCCGGGGGAGGCTGTAGGCCTGCCCCCACGGGAGAGCTCTACGAACGGGCTGGGCAAACACTTCTCAAGGATGCGCCTGGTTTTCTCGTTCCTGCCTCATGCCAGGGAAGCAGATTTGATCTCTGGCGGTCCCTTCCCGTCATAGGCAACTAGTGGGAGGGACACAAAGGGGGCACTGGCCACGGGACCTCCCCACGGGACCCCCACGCTCACCCCGTTACCTGGGGTGGGGGAGTGTCTGTCCCACTGCACTGCACCGGGGACCAAGCAGCACCCCAGCCAGCATGGCCAGAGACGGCCTGGGACTTGGGAGAGTGCTGCTGTGCCACCCCCTCTCCTCCCCCCATTACCTGGCGGGGGTGAGGGGCTCCATCCCTCTCTTGCTGCTGCGTGGCTGGGGGCTGCTTGGGAGAGTGCCGCAGCCGGGCAGCATGGCTGGAAGAGGAGAGGCTCTGGCCCTGCCAGCTGTGGGTCCCTTGCCCCGCCTCACCACGGTGGGGGGAGGGGAACAACCCTTCCTGCCCCCTCCCCCACATGTCGCCCCTGCTTCCAGGCCTACGTTTCTGTGACTCAGGGCCAGCCCACGATGGGACCACGGAAGGCCTGGGCGAGCCACGTATGGGAATCTGTTCCTCCGGGTGGGCTCTAGCCTCTGTTGTCGGAACTGCGGTTTCCCGAGGCAGATCCAGGGAGTCTCACTGGTTTCGTCGTGCAGCTCGCAATGCGAACGTCCCAGCCGTCGAGCGGCTCAGCGAGACGCAAGCACGCCCAGCGCGGCTGTGCAGTGTGCCACGGGAAAACCCCTCCCCAGCACGCTGCCTCCAGACCCCCTCCCAGCCCGGAACCGGTGCCCAGGCCCTCTCCCGGGGAGAGCCACGCTTAGGGATGTCCCAGTCTGTCGCCCTAGGGCCTGGCAGAGAAATGAGGCAGGGCCTGTTTCCTCTCGGGATGAGCATGCCAGTTCTGCAGCTGGAATAACCAGGACTTCTCCCGGGCAGACCACAAGAGGGGGCCCCACACCAGTGTAAAGACTGGTGCTGTCCTGTTCACCAGCTCTTGGGATTCGCTGACCGGGAGGGCGGGAGGAGAACCGGTGGCTACCCAGGTGAGGCCTTGGCCCGGGCTGGGGCAGCTGCGTTAAATCCACTCTGTGCTGGTTGAACAACACAGGCCTGCCGGGACTCCTGACATTCTCCCTAAGGCTGGGCAGAGCTGGGAGAGGGAGGGAGCTATCAGACCAAAACCGCAGTGAGTCCGGAGGGAAGTTCCCCTAGACACGCTGCAGTGAGAAGGCGCCGGATGGGCAGGCTGCATGGTCAGAGTAGCTGTGTCAGGCCCCTGGGGTGGGGGTGGCTCCTGGAAGGAGTGGGGTCTTGGGGTGCAGCGGGAGGACGGGGAATAGCTTCCCCCAACTGGCCCTTCAGCACCTCCGGGAGCACACCACCCGGGGCTCCAGCGGCGATTTAAAGGGCCCAGAGCTCCAGCCGCAGCCGTAGGAGCATTGTTGGCTCCCAACACCTTATAAATTGCCAGGCACCAAGGCAACTGCCCTCCCCCGCTCCCCTTCCGCCAGCGTGTGATAGCCCAATACGAAAGGAGGCCCCATTCTCAGCTGTCAAACCCGGGATCAGCCCCCAGAGCCGATGGCTAGAAGACTCCCAAGCGAGTCGGAAGGGTTGTCTTTTACCCAGCGGGACCCAGAGAGCAAGACGATGACACAGAGAAACGCCGACCGGGGGGGAGAGCTGGGGAACGCTGCCAGGGGAAGAGACGCCCTGGAGAGGTCGAGTCCCGACCCTTCGTACAGGATCCCCGCCTGGATCCCTGCCTGCCCCTTACCTCCCACAGCGTCCCTTCTTCTCGGAGCACTGCGACCACCATTCCTGCGGGGATCATCAGGCAGGAGAACAGCCCCATCAGGATGCCCAGGACCTCGGCCCAGTACGGGAAGCGGTAACTCCCATACTCCGAGGGCTGGTACTTGACTATATTGTACACGAGCAGGGTCTGCAACACAGGGAGAAAGTCCTTGCTGGGGCTGTGTGAGCCCCGGCCCCGCAGTGCGAGCTGGCCAGCGGGTGACAGGAAAGGCCTGTCTCTGGGACGCACAATCTGGTTCACCAACCAGCATCACGCGAACTCTCAAATGAAAGCCGGGGTCACATGGGTCACTTGTGATCTGTCGGTTCCGCGCTGTGCAAGGAGCTGGCTGCTCTCGCTGCCGACACACTCGTCGCCTGTACCTGTCTGTGTTGGCGAGGCACGCTGGGGGAGGCAGTAGCTTTTACTGGACCAGCTTCGGCTGGTGAGAGCAGCAAGCTCCGTGGAGCTCTTCCTTCGGCCTGGGGTAATAAACACGCTGCTCTTTTCACTACCAGCGTGTCTTCGACACCCACTTAATCACAAGCAAGACTCTCATGCTGGCAGCAGGAGGGAAACAAGGTGATTCCCAGACCTAGCTACCCTGAGGATCATCACAGGCTGGCATCCAAAATCTGCTGAGGATTTCACACTCAGACCCAGCCTCAGAACATAGTGACCCCTCCCTGGGCCTCAGAACATAGTGACCTCTCCCCGGGCCTTAGAACGTAGAGACCCTCCCCGGGCCTTAGAACGTAGTGACCCCTCCCCGGGCCTTAGAACGTAGTGACCCCTCCCCGGGCCTTAGAATGTAGAGACCCCTCCCCGGGCCCTAAAATGTAGTGACCCCTCCTGGGCCTTAGAACATAGTGACCCCTCCCTGGGCCTCAGAACATAGTGACCCCTCCCCGGGCCTTAGAATGTAGAGACCCCTCCCCGGGCCTTAAAATGTAGTGACCCCTCCTGGGCCTTAGAACGTAGTGACCCCTCCCGGGCCTTAGAACGTAGAGTCCCCTCCCCGGGCCTTAGAATGTAGTGACCCCTCCCGGGCCTTAGAACGTAGTGACCCCTCCCCGGGTCTTACAACATAGTGACCCCTCCCTGCGCCTTAGAATGTCGTCACCCCTCCCCAGGCCTTAAAACTTAGTGACTCCTCCCCAGGTACCTGGGCTCCTCAGGGTGGGATGGGAAGGGGCTGCACAGCCCCCACCAAGACAACGCAGATTAGAGGCCCGTGCGGATACTAGCGTGTAAGGACCACTCCATTCTGCCGGCTGAGAAGGAGATCCAGGGATTCTGGGAAATGTTTTGCCCCAAAGGGACTCATCCAAATGGTGTGGTGACCATGACAACGGGGCGTGGGCAGAGTAAGGGAAGCTCAGTTACCAGCATCATTGCCGGCGACAGGCACATCCAGCAGGCTTTGAAGTACAGCCCGGGTTTGAAGCCCAGCATCATGTGAATATCCCGGCAGAACCTCTTTATGCCTAGAGATAGGAGGAGATGGCATCAGAAATCACCCAGTCCCTCCTTGCAATCCCCTGGGCTCCACGGAGCCCCCATCCCGGGACAGCTCAGGGACTGGGCTGTGTCTGCCATGGGGCCAGAGAGCCAGCAGCACCAAGGGGGTATCGTTTCTCCTGCCTCACAGAGAGTTTCTCTGCTCGGAGCTGAGAGAATAAGAAAGGGGGTTCACTTAGCTGGCTCGCTGACCCAAACGTCTCTGGCTTGATCTGGATAACACCAGGGAAGCAACAAGAGCTGAGGGGTCTAGCTGAGGGGTCTAGCCCTCGGACATGGCGTTCATCTGCACACACTAGACATTACACCCGCTCCAGCAGACACCCACTGAATCTACTAGTTTCTCCTCCCAGGCTCTGACTCCCATGGCCTTGTTGCCCCACAAGCTTTTGCATGAACCTCTAGGTATTTCACCATGTTCCCTGCTCCGGAGAATCCATGGAGGCCTGTTTCCCTTACCATAGACACGTGTCACCACCAGGCAGGTTGTAATCACCACTACCATGAGTCCAAACCCAGCACTGTAGTCATCCAGCAGGACTAGCCAGTACATCCCTCCCTGGAGAGAGAGGACAAGCAGCCAGACTCAGGGAAGGACCCATTATTCCCTCACCTTTTGGGACGTCTTCTCTTGGGGTCCTTTCCTGGTTACATATGGGAGGCTGAGTTTCAGCCACCTGACAATTATGGGGCAGCTAATGCGCAAGTCACCTGCCAGTGCATCTACCCTGTCTGCGTGCTTGTCCAGTCAGGACAGAAGTAACGTCCTGTCACGTATCAGGCCAAACGCAGCTGAGATTTTGAATCTCAAGTGTGGAAAATTCACGCTGAATTGATAATTCCCTGGCTCTGCTGGCTGAATAAATTATTCCCTGAGACTGAGTCACGGCTCTGTTATTAGCCTCTCTGCTCCGTTGGCCATATTCGGTGAGACAGACCCTCCATCCATTTTTCTTCCCAAGCCCCCTCCTCCTGCGTTGGTCATATTCGGTGGTGGACCTGACAAACATCCCCCTGTAAATACTCCTCTAAGTGAGCCCTTCAAATCCAGTCGAAGCTGACTCGGCCACGCCGGCCGGTGGGACGGATCGCCTACCTCTGTCGTGAGAATGAGCCCCATCAGGTACATGGCGATACAGATGATGGCTGAGAAAAACGCCTTCTTGGGCCGCAGGTAATAAGGAAACTCGTCTGTCACTGCAGTAACGATGGTCTCCAGGAAGGCGAACTGCACGTGAGGGAAACAGGCTGCTTAAAGCCGGGGGCGGTGTGCTGGGGAGAGGTAATATTCCTGGGACTCGCACGCTGTGTCCTTACCTGGCTGTCCAGGCCCAGGGTCAGCAGCATGAAGAAGAAAAGGAAAGACCAGAAGGGAGAAAGAGGCAGCATCGTCATGGCCTGGGGGTACACGACGAAAGCCAAGCCGGGACCTAGGGGACAGGCCGAGAATGAGCCGGTGAATGGGACTGTACAGCATCCACGTCCGACAGCAGGCTGAGGGAGCGGGGCACGGGTACCCCGGCAGGTGGGGGAGAGGTGTCTTACAAGAGGTGTTCTTAGGCGTGGGATCTAGCCGAAGCAAGGCGGGGCTGGCGCAGTGGGAAGGGGCAGGAGTCCAGACTTCAAAGCTTTTTAGAGAAACAAGAATGTTGCGCATGGCACGATGGGCACGGCGAGCCCTTGGCCCCCGCAACGAGCACATCGACCCCTCCCCCCGGCCTGAGGTTCTCCACCCCTGCTCTATGGGAAGCCCTGCTGGTGGCTCCTAGCTGCTCCGTCCCAGCCTCCCCAGCTGGAGGAACAGCAGTAGCACGGGCTGAGGATGGAGGAAGTCCCCTGCACCTCAGTTCTCCCCACTCACTGCAAGAACGTAAGCCCCCGACGGCTGGGGAGGAGCCGGCGTGGAAACGGCCATTGAGAGGGGAAGCGGCAGGATCAGTCTCCGGAAGCCACTAGAGGGGGGCCCTCTGCCCGGCCTCCTTCGTTATCCACCCACCAAGGCCCTGTCTGAGTGCTGCCTGCTCCGCTCCCCCCAAACCTACTCCTCTGCCTCCTGCTGCACTGATGCAACAGGCAGTGCCAGCCCGTGAAGCTGTGTGGCTTTATTCAGCCTGGTGTCTGTCTGGCGCTGCTCCCCACCACCCCTCTGCCACCCCGGATGCGGCCTGGTACGGCTGCAGCACGTACAGGAGCCCCGGGGGGGGGGGGGCGAGAGGGGGCTCAGCACTGAGCGACAGGGGATGTCACGCAGGGCCGCTCCTCTGGGGCTTGCCACAGGAGCTCCTGCACCGCTGTGCTTGGGTGGCTGACGTCTCTCATACAGGGCTTCCCCCCGGGCCTGCCATCAGCCAGCGGCTTCGCAGAGAGGGAGCGAGAAGCTGGCTCTTCAGGCTGGTTATTGCTTCAGTGCTCTGGCCTGGTTTTGGGGTAGGGGGGCTGTCTAGTGCCTACATGCTCAGGCACTGTGTGTGCGGCTCAGTGCCTCCCCCCTGTAAGGAACACCAACCCCTCCTCCACCCATGACCTGGCAGTGCTTGGTGCCCATTGCACTGGGCACGGAGCGTCCCAGGGGCTCCCAAGCCATCTCTCCTGCGTGGCATCTGACCCCCAGCTCTCTGCCTCTTGCCAGGCCTTGCTTTCAGTGACACCTGCTATGGGTTTGCCTCAGTGCTGGCTCATGGGGGCCTGCCGGTGTCCCTGGAGAAATAGGTTCCACCTGAGCTTAGATTCCTCCCTGGGGATGCCTGAGCTGGCTCCGGCTGCTTTCTCCACCTAGACCCCCCCGTTACAGTCCTGACACAGCAGCAGCTTAGACTCATGTCAGGGATGGAGGGATAGCTCCCTGGGAAAGGCTCCGGGCCCAGCGCCGGCTGCACTGGTGGAGACAGTGTGGGCAAAAATGCCATGGAAATGGCCCCTGTTAAAGGCTGATTTCAGGCTCCATCAATTGGCTAGTTAAACTGTGCTCCCAAATTCTGAACTCCTGCGCTAATGCCTGCTCAGTCCCAGGCTTGCTATGTGGCCTTCTGTGTCTCTGTTTTCCCACCCACCACCGGCCAATAACCACCCCCCACACACACTCACACACCTTGTCGTGTGTTGCGATCGTCCAGTGAACAGTCTTTACAAGTGCAAAGCCATTATTGTTTTAAACTATTATACCTGAGTCTTATAAAGAACTACATACGTACCCCAAACAGCACATGCCTCCCCCCCCCCCCCACACGCATACCCACACGAAAAAGAAGGAAGGTATTTTTATTTATCTGACCTGCTTTTGCCACTTGGTTAACAGGGACGCCCAGCTCCTCTGACATGTAGCCCAAGACGGAGAAGATGGCAAATCCGGCCAGGATGCTGGTGATGGCGTTGCCCAGGGTGACTATAAACGTGTCCCTGCAGAACAGACAGCAGCTGATCTGAACGTGTCCCTGCCACAGCCTGAAGAGACTGCGCTGCTGAGAGGTCACAGGGGGTCCAGAGAAGCGAGAGAAGGCAGATGCTGACTGCTGCAGGCACCAAGAAAAGACCCACTTTGGGGGCACAAGCTGACCCCGGTGCCAAGCTGAGATGGGTGCCCTAGTTGGACAGAGAGAGGGCGTTCTCTGTTCTCTTTGGCAAGCTCAGCATTGAGGAGCCGATGGAGAGGTGGACTCACAGAGACGCCAGAAAAATGGAACCATCACTGGGCACCTTCCCAGGCTGCTTTGGGGTTTTATTACTAACATCAGGGAACACCAATGCTGGGGGCGGAAAGTTCCGCTCTCACGCTTGTTCTCAGCCCAGCTCGGCTGTGAAACACCCCTCTCAGCTCCTCAGCGCCTGCTGGGGGCAGGAATCCGGCGGGAGACAGCAGCCCTCAGTGCCTGGCTTTTGCTTCTCCTGCATGGTTATGCAGACGTGGGCACCTCTCCTCACAGGCTGCCACTGGGCTCCATGCATCCCTGTCTTCCCTGTGGTTCTCACCTGCTTCTTTCTTGTATCTGCCACTCTACACCAGCATTTCTTAAAGTGTGTTCCACAGAACACCTGTGTGCTGTGAGGCAGAGTTGCTGACTCAAGTCCCACGACTTGAACTCGAGTCCAACTTAAGTCGCCTAGGTGACTCGACTTGAGACTCGACTCGGGTTCATTGTTTGTGACTTGAGACTTGACTTGAGACTTGCTAATTTTGTTAAATCGACTTGGTGAAAAAATTGTCCAAAAATGCCGATATGGATGGCTTGTACCAAAGCGACTTGACATTTTTTAAATTAAGACTTGAGACTCGACTTGACACTTGACTCGAAAGTGACTTTAGGGACTCGAGACTCGACTTGAGACTTGGACTGTAGTGACTTGAGACTCGACTTGGACTTGACAATGACAACTTGAAGACAACACTGCCGTGAGGCAATTGGAGGTGTGCCGCAGAGAACAGAGTTCAAAATGGCTGCCCTCTCCTGATAAAAGGGCAAACTGTTCAGGTTTTGTTTTGCTCAACAACTTTTCCCTTGGGAATGGCTGCCCTTAAAGGGGCAAGTCTCCTTTTTTTTTTCTCTCTAAACAAAAAATCCTTGGTGTCCCCCATAAAAAAAATATTGTTTGGTGTTGCTTGGTCTTAAAAAGTTTAAGAAACACTGCTCTACGCCATGATATGCAGCTTCCGTTCTGGGAAGAGGGGCTGTATCTAACGAGAAGGACCTGGCTCAGCTTGAACCCCTCTGTGAGGGCCACCCTGAGGCTCACCTCCATTTCCCATGTGAAGGCTGGAAACCCACCTGTAAATATTCTGGTGGAAGGTGTTATACGACGCGAAGGTGAGCAGGCCCCCAAAGCCCACCCCGAGGGAGTAGAAGATCTGCAGAGCCGCCTCTATCCACACCTGGGAAGAGGGAACAAGCAAGAAGAATTCACTGCACTGAAAGGAGGGCAAATCTCCGCTCCCCTCCAGAAAGTGCTGGTCACTTAGGTAAAGTGAGGCAGCTTCCAGTGCCCTTCACTGCTGGGCTTCCTTCCCCGAGAACTACAAAATACCGCAGTGGCCTCCTGCCCTGGCCTGGTGCAACCAGCCTCGGAAGGTGTTTGGAGTCCATGCTTGGACTTCTCCACTTGCTCTGAACTGGAGAGCCTATCGGATCTGGGGGTGCCCACGTGGAAGAGGGAAGTCAGCCTACTTGCATATTGGTTACATTAGATGGCCCCAGCAATGGGCCATCACCCCAAGGAGGCAGAAGGGAATCAGCCCAGGTGTTCCTGCACTGGCCACAGGGGGCCCAAATCCAGAGGAGCTGGCCGGCCAGGGCACTCAGCTGTAGCTGCTCACGGCCGAGCTCCCTGGCTGCCTTGCTAAGCAGTGGGTAGCCAAGCAGGTGAAAGGGACTGGCTGGGGGGGTCCCAACCCCCCTGCCTTTAGCAACCCCCCAGGGGGATGTGATACGATAGTACCCGTAAAAAATTTCCACTTCTGCAAATTACTAGGCACAATTAAAACTACGCAAACGTATTCAATCGCTCTTTAATACACTGAGACGATGGGGTAAAATAATTAACGTTAGCTAAGCAGTAATGCTCAAGAAGTGAGCAGTGAGAGGGGAGGGGCAGCCAAAGTCATATCTTGCATGCCTCTTCCCCAGTTTAGTTGTGCCCCGGTGAGGGTCTGGCTGCAAGGATCTGGCTGCAAAGAATTCCATAAGTGGGCATTTCCCCCTACGATCAAAGACAGGAAATGATATTACATCTTTTTGGCAGGCCAATCAGCTACCCAGAGTGTTAATTAGAGCCACTAATAATCGGCTTGACCTACTGTGACATTAAACGTCCTTATACAATGGCAGCTTTTCTTTTCTGCACACGTCAGATTGGGGGGATTCCCCTGCTTTGCGTGTTGGCATCACTGGAAAGCAGCCGTCAAAAGCCGGGATCCCAGACTGATGCGGTAACGGAACCTCGCTCTGTAGGGGAAGTGCCCCGTCCCCGTCCCCATCCCCTTACCTTGGAAGACAGCAAGTGATCAAACTGGGGGGTGAGGTAGAACTCGATTCCTTTCCAGGCCCCCTCCAGCGTCACGCCCCGGATGAGCAGCATGATCAGGATGAAGTACGGGAAAGTGGCAGTGAAATACACAACCTGCAGGAAGAGCAGATGGAGCTGAATTGAAGACCTGTTCTTATTGCATTGACCCAATACACAGGGAGCTTCACCTGATGGCCAGCAGCACAAGCCCATGCTGAAGAAGGTGCCCTGCAGGGAGCGTCTCTGTGCAGCTAAAAGTCTGCTTTATCTTGCCCCTTGCTGCTGTGTGAGCTTACGAGCTGGGCAACACAACCTTGGACAGGCCACTGTGAGCGTAGAATCACAGAACACAAAAACTGGAAGGGACCTTGAGAGGTCATTGAGTCCAGTCTCCTGCCCTCACGGCAGGACTAAGCACCTTCTAGATCATCCCACACAGGTGTCTGTCTAATCTGCTCTTCAATATCTCCAGAGTTGAAAATCCCACAACCTCCCTAGGCAATGTATTCCAGTGTTTAACCACTCTGACAGTTGGGAAGTTTTTCCTGATGTCCAACCTAAACCTCCCTTGCTGCCATTTAAGCCCATTGCTTCTTGTCTTGTCATCAGAGGCCAAGAAGAACAATTTTTCTCCTTCCTTCTTGTAACACCCTTTTAGATACTTGAAAACTGCTATTCTGTCCCCTCTCAGTCTTCTCTTTTCTAAAGTAAACAAGCCCAGTTCTTTCAGTCTTCCCTCATAGCTCCTGTTTTCTAGACCTTTCATCATTCTTGTTGCTCTTCTCTGGACCCTCTCCAATTTCTCTACATCTTTCTTGAAATGTGGTGCCCAGACCTGGACACAATACTCCAACTGAGGCTTAATCAGCCCAGGGTAGAGCAGAAGAATGACTTCTCGTGTCTTGCTCACAACACTCCTGTTCATGCATCCCAGAATCATGACTCATATTTAGCTTGTGGTCCACTATGACCCCTAGATTCCTTTCTGCCGTATCCTTCCTAGACAGTCACTTCCATTCTGTGTGTGTGAAACTGATTGTTCCTTCCTTAAGTGGAGCACTTTGCATTTGTCTTTATTAAACGTCGTCCTGTTTATCTCAGCCCATTTCTCCAGTTTGTCCAGCTGATTTTGAATTCTGTGATAGATCCATGCAATTGACTGTGGCCCAAGTCCATGCTGCTTTCATCTGAGATGTGGCATTAAACACATTCCAGCCCTGAATCCTGGGCGGCATTTGATGATGTGCAAATTGCCACCCTCTCCAAACTGTGCCTATTGATAGCCATTGCAGTTAGCAAGAGAGCTAATTCCCCTAATTGGTATTTTCAAGAGAGACATATGTTCACCCACGCACACACCAGTACTGTAGATCCCTGCAATTGAATGCTTAACCCCATCAAGTTCATTCTTGTGCAGCAAAAGCCGACGGGCTGCAGGAGAAGGACTCGTGGTCTTACCTTGCCGGAGGACTTGACTCCCTTGAGGATACAGAGATACACAATGACCCAGGACAGCAACAAGCATAGGCACAGATTCCAGCGGATTCTCCCAGGATCCCCGATCCCAGAGCTCCCTTGGATATGCAGAACATAACGACTAGGGCAAAAGGAGACCCATTAATAAACAGGCAGGGCCCTCCCTTCGGTAAGGTATCTGGGACCACTCTCCTTGTTGCGATCCCAGACTTTACGCAGCAGCAGCAGCACAGAACCTGAAGCTAACGGGGACTGTGCCAATAAAAGTGAGCCTGAAAATCCCTTTGCATATAAGGGCAGCCAGGGATGTGACTCTGATTTGGGGGGCCTTTAAGTGAATTCCTGACCACTCCTTAAGGAACCGAAAGGTCCTCAGAGAAAGGCTGGATTTTAGGTGAATTGTCTCAAACGATGCAAAAGAGCTATTTTCAATAGGCTACAGTTCCAGTGTCCCAAGGCCATGTACATTAACCCGACTGCTGAGTCACATGCTTCTTCCATGGGAGACTCCATCATGGCCGGAGAGCACAGATGTTCGTGACCTAGCAACTGAGAACATGACTCCCAGACTTGCCTCTGCCACAATGGGCACCTAAAGGGTCAGAGGATGAATTTTCTATGGCCTGGTCACCCAAGTGTTTGGAGCCGCACCTCCTGTGCTTAGCTCAATGCAAAATGAGGCTCAGGGGGTTTGTACAGCCACAAAAGCTGTTCAGATTCCAGCCTTGAAGAGTCAGAGAGACCCACTTCTCCCACCCCATAAAGAGAAGGACTGCTTTGAAAACAGTCCATGGAACCATCACTAATGGTCATCCACTAACCACAGCCCTGCATCCCATGAGACAGCCAGTGAAGCATCAGTCTCTGCGAGTGACTAAACTCCCAAGACTGTGCAGCCGCCTGTTAGAACAGCCAGCAACAAACCCAGGCCGTTGCTGGCACCGGGTTCTGCTGAATCAAACAGGCACACGTCACATAGTACAAGTGCACACATCCCGGCTCAGACCCAGGCCCCTCTGGCCATCACCGAGCGCCAGCGTTCTGTATCTGTGAGTAAACAGCAAACTGTCCGTCAGCAGAGCCAGCCCCGAGCAGGCGCGTGATCCCAGCAGCTCAGCTGGGGTATTGCGTATCCCCCCCAGTGCAGTGCCACAGGCCAGGCTGCGACAACAGCCCCCAGCTCCTCATGCACTTAGCGAGTGTGAGTGTGCCCCATGCCACAGTGCGTGTGTTGTCAACCCGTCGCCATGGCGCCTGCCTCAGTTTCCCTCACTCCGATCCCCGCCCCGCTCTGTCCCCCTCGCTTGCTAGCCTCCTTACCTCCAGTACTCCTCA
This sequence comes from Pelodiscus sinensis, assembly GCF_052426305.1. NCBI lineage: Eukaryota > Metazoa > Chordata > Testudines > Trionychidae > Pelodiscus > Pelodiscus sinensis. The sequence continues at coordinate 7,599,120 of NC_143067.1, forward strand.
CTAGGGCTGACCGTGTTCGTGAGATTGAAGGGGGTGGCAGCATTCGCTGCCTTGATGACGTGGTGGTCCAGGCACAGCTCGGTGTTCCACCAGTTGCCGCAGTGCTGCCAGGGCAAGTTGTTTGTCAGGGACGCGAAGAGGTAGAAGAGAACATAGGCAATGATCATGTTATAGTAAATGGCCACCAGCGAGACAATCAGGATCGTGCCCATGCCGACACCTATGGGAGGGGAGACGTAAACACAGCTCAGGGCCACGGCAGAGATACAACACCCACTCGCCCTCCCCACTGGCATCCAAGGGGGCCCAGGCCTTGGTAACAACAGACCAGCTGTTAGGAATCGAAAATGAACCCTAAACCACAGCCAGGAGCTGTCAAAGCTGAGCCACATGAAGGAATTATCACCCGCTATGCGGGGGGGACGGGGGATGGGGGATTGCACAGGGCCAGTGTGATTATTTGTAGGGCCTAGTTTGAATACATGGAATAGGAGAGGGGCATATCCATACCCATACCTATCTATCCCCACCCACCCACCCATATATATATATATATCTGTCTCTCTGTCTCTCTCTCTCTCTCTGTGCCGGGAGGGCAGGAGGGAGGAGAGGGCGGGACTGGGGTTGGTCACACACCTTTGAAGAGCGGGCTTATTCTCCAGATAGCCAGGGGCCCGAGGCTGGAGAACTGGCCTAGGGAGAGCTCCATGAAGAAGATGGGGATGCCACATATTGCCAGCATGATGAAATAAGGGATGAGGAAAGCTCCTGGAGGAGACAGAAAAGACAGAGAGGGTGAGACGGGAGACTGATGCAGGGACAGGCGATAGATACAGGTATAAAGCTCCCGGAACCCTGAAGCATCTCAGAGTGACCGGAGCCAATGCCTGGACGGTGATTTGACCCTGTATCTGTGGGATCCCTCCCCCACCGCTGCAATACAGCCCCTTCTGCGGCCAACTGCAGTTCCAGCGAGGCTAAGCATCAGTTCTTAGGTCAAGCTTTCAACGCTGGGGGGGATTTCAGCTGGCCGAATGGAATTATTATCGCTGGACTATGGTCAGGACCCCAGGGCTAGCACCTTTACATGAGGGAAAAGGTCCAGCCAGCAGGCCTGGCCTTCATTTTACATCTCTTTTGCAAAGGTGGCACCCCAACAGCAAAGTGGCCCCTTGCATCAGGTTCCTGTGCTGGCCAGGAAGCCTGCCGCCAGCTGAGTCTGAACTAGAGATGTTTAACCAGTTAACCACTTAAATTGAGCCTGGTGGGGGGCTGTTCCAACTCAGGCTGGAGCACTTCCTCCCCTCCCCCCCATCCATGGTGTGGAGAAGTGGGCCGGACTCCCTCGCCATGGTTTGGGCTACTCCAGCCAGGTTGGATCTGCCGCAGGCGGGCGCTGCCCTAGCCGGGCTGGAGAACCCCCCTACCCGCAGCACAGCGGTCTGCTCCAGCCAGGCCAGGCCTGTTGCGGATGGGGGCTGCTTTGGCCAGGTTGGGCCTGCCATGAGTGGGGGCTGCTCCAGTTGGGCTGAAGTGCCCCCCACTCACATCAGGCTGCTCCGGCCTGACTGAGCCCGCCGTACCATGCTGGAGCAGCCTCCCACCCACGTTAATAGGGTTTCCAGGTGTCTGGCTTTGAGCCGGACAATCCAGTGTTTGAGCTTTCTGTTCGGGAAACAAATTGAGAAAATAGAAATGAGAAAATAGAAATGTCTGGTATTTTCTAAATAAGACGTCATGTAGATTGTGATGTAATGTCAAGTGTGTCCAGTATTTTTGTTGAGACCATCTAGCAACCGTACTGGTTAACCGTACCTGGTAACTGGTTAATCGGATAACCTTTCACATCCCTCATCTTAACCACTTCCTGCAGCATCTGGGGAATTTATTAGAGGCACCCAGGCCCAGCTCTGACTCAACGTAGCTTTTAGAATCTGGGCCAATGAGAGCTGGGCAAATAACGCCTCAAGAACGGTTTATTTCCTGTCCTTGAATTCTCTGCAAACAGCCTGTTATAGTCTCCAGTTTATTTACTGTTCCAAATTACTAGCAAATATCTCTCTGGAGTACCAGTAATTCTTCATCTGCAGGCTATTTGCAAATGCCCGACTGAGAAGATTTGTGCAGGATGGCCATAGGATGATGTGTCCCTTCCTGCAATGGGTGACACGTGTGAGCAGACAAAAGCCTGAATTTCAGGAGTCAAGTTGGCAATTGTCACTGGTGGTTAATTATTGCCTTGTGAAGAGTCTGTGACATCGTGGGTTTCACCCATATTCATGCTGGGGAAGTCTGTTGGGTGGATCATTTGTAGGGAGTGATTGCACAAAGGGCAGGATTAGACAATGCCAATTCGTTCCGTGAGTGGGATGAATATTCAGGGGAAATGTTTGCTCTACAGAGATCTGGATGGGACCAACACCAAGACAAGGTGGCTGCAGAGGTGGTGCCAAAGACCAAGAGGGATTCATAGACCTTAAAAAAACAATGAGTAGTCCAGCAGCACTTTAGAGACTAACAAAATATATATATCTACAGCATCGTGAGCTGTATATCCTTCCAGGGCATCATCAGATGAAGTAATCTGCAGTCCAGAGTAAGACACCGTACGGAGATACCAAGCCTCACAGAAGTGGACTAATCTACTCAGGTCAATTCTAGGCTGCCTTTTCAGGCCAATCTGAACAGAGACCAGGCAGAGGCAGGTCTCTTGGGGCACGTTTAGACTACATGGCTCCGTCGACGGAGCCACATCGATTAGGGTTGTAGGCTAAGGGAAATGAAGCGACAATTTAAATAATCGCCGCTTCATTTAAATTAAAATGTCTGCTGCGTTGTGCCGATCAGCTGTTTGTCGGCACAGCGCTGTAGTCTGGATGCTCCACGGTCAACATCAAAGGCATTTGTCGACCTCCCCGTTATGCCTCGTAGAATGAGGCTTATTGCCATCAACAAAACTGCCGAGTTCTGTCGATGTTACGTCGACAGAACTCGGCGGTAGTGTAGACGCAGGTATAGTTTTGTCGACAAAAGTCCACTTTCTTCGACAAAACCCTGTAGTCTAGACACACCCACACTGTCCTTTGCATCTACACTTTCATGTCAACAAAGCGGCTTGCTTTGTCAACAGAACTGGATGTAGTCTAGACGCTCTTTGTCGACAGAAGCTTTGTCGACAGTATCCGTCGACATAGCCTCTGTTGACAAAAGCCTGTAGTCTAGACGTACCCTGAGAGGGGAGGGGAGAAAGGGACATAAGCAAAGCTTCCTTCTGTCACGAACCCCTCTCAACAAGGGTACAGAAGTGGCATGACTGAAGAGGGGATGATGGAGCACGTACCTCCTCCATTGGAGTAAACTCTGTACGGAAACCTCCACACATTCCCCAACCCCACGCAGTAGCCGATACAGGAGAGAAGGAAATCCAGCTTCCCGGTCCAGTTCCCTCGGTCTTCTGGGTACTCCATCTCCAGGTCTCCATCGCCTTGGTCGCTGGGGCTCATCAGCAGGTCTGGAATTATGGGCTGGCAGTGAAAGAGAAGAAGGGGAGGCGGGGAGAGGGAGGCAAGGGAAGAAGGAGAAAGAGAGAACGAGGAAAGGTTGGGAGAAGAATGTGCAGGCCCCAGCCGGGAGGATGAAGAGAGGGAAGAGAGGCAGAACGGGTTTGTTGTGGAAATGGAGACAGTAGGAAGGAGGAGGCGTGAGACACAGGTTAGAATTCGCTCAAAGGGAAAACACAAACCCATGCCTGGGGATTCTCCGTGGATGCCCAGAAACCCTCTCCCAAGCACTGGGCGCCACCTTGGTATAATTTTTGACGGTGCCCAGAACAGGTCCAAGTAGAGTCATCATGTCCATAGGATGCACTGGGGCAACCACCCTGGGCCCACGCTTTGGGGATCCCTGCACTTCAGGAGTCCAGGGCAGCCTGGGGGACTACCCGGGGGCCTGGATCCTGCAGGAGTGAGCCACCTGGCTCCAGCCTACGCAATGCCCACTTCACCCTTTCCTCCAAGTCACTGCTCCTGCTCCACCCCAAAGCCCTGCCCTGCCTCTTCCCAGTTTTGCCCCCTCCCTCAGCAACGCCACGAGCCACAAGGCCAGGCGGAGCAAAGTGCAGCAGGCTGGGCCAGGTTGCTCATGGCTGCCAGTGCCAGGCCCACTGCAAGCCCCCCACCCCGGTTGCCCTGGACCCCATGTTCCACTGAAGCCTGGGGCCCCCAAAGTGCGGGGCCTGGAATGGCTGCCCCGGGATGACTCTGAAAATATAAACTCAAACATCGGTGGACCTGGGCCCACGTTCCTAGATCCTGGACCCTGAGGGCCCATATAACAAACCACCTATACCCTAGCACCCTTCTGCCTGCTTTTCCCACCCAGAAAATGCTGAGGTTGTAGAGCTGGAAGGGCCGATGAGGCACACCTAGTCTGACCCCTGCTTAGCACAGGCCAGAGCACGTCAGGGCCAGCGTGAGAACAATGACCCCACTGTGACACCCACAGAGCCTGTACTGGCGAAAACCAGGACTGACCCTGTTTGTACCCCCTTGCCGAGTGGGACACCCCAGGCTGCTGCCTTGATTTCACAGCTTTCTGCATTCCTGTTGGCTTGCAGCACAGTGATGCAGTGGTAACCCCGTGCCAGGTGTAAGATCCCTTTCATGCTTCGTGAATCTGACCCCTGATCTACCGAGGGCATGCTGCCATCGCAGGGCAGGATATTAACCCTTTCCTCCCCCCTCCCTGGGATGAAAGAGCTCTTCCGCAGCTCAACAGGATTGGGGGGCAAATCTTCCAACACAGCTCAGTTTGGATAAGCTTCCAGATGCCGGCTGTTTAGCTGGAGCTCATGCTCTTTGATCTGAAAGTCTGGCTGGGGAGCTGGCTTTGCAATGAGATACGCAGCCCTTTCTAGTGAAACATGCAGACCCCTTTGGAAATCTTACGTACAAGCTGTGGACCCCCAGGGGTCCGCAGACCACGAGTTGAAACCACTGGGCTAGAAGATTAAGGCTGGTCCTTACTTTATCGCAGCAGTTCCAACCTTTTCCAGATGGGGACCCGTTTTGACAATTCAGGAAGACTTGGTGACCCAGGGCAATTCAAAAAATGTGTGAATGGCTCCTTAAGAGCCACCTGGGGAGACACCTGGTGACCCTTTTGAAATATAATGGCGACCCATAGGTTGGGAAACCCTGCTTTATTGGAAGTCATGCAAGCAAAGGACCCAACCTCCCTGACAAACCATTGCCAGCTGAGGTCCCTGTGCTGGGAGGTCCCCTACCGAGGGACCTCTGCAGACCAAATGTCGCAAGGCCAAAGATCAGTGCCGTGATGGAAACAAAGACAGTGAAGTCGAGTAAGTTGACAGGTGTAAGGGGCCCACCGTCCGACTCACCTCACTGGCCAATACAATACACGTCAACCAATGGGATCATATGTCCTAGTTCTGGCCTCTCCAACATTTGTACAGATGGAACCTCTCTAGTCCGGCACTCTCTGGGCCAGCAACATCCATGGTCCGGCATGACGTTATTAGCCAGATGTCCACTTATCATGGGAGTAGCCAAGTTTCCTGCAGTCCCATTAAGTTTGTTTACAGCCACCAGTCCTAGCTCTCGGTGTTTGTGCTGTTATTTAGCTCTAATTTACCCCTACGTGTCTTCCAAGAGCCCAGTAAGCAGTGGGCATGTTGGCAATGCTGCTAGATAACACTGATCTCCCACAGCCTGGAAAATTCTCTGGTTCGGCACCAGTCAGGTCCTGAGGGTGCCGGACTAGAGAGGTTCATCCTGTCGTCGTTTTTTCAAAGAAACAAACCCTTGTCGTATGAGGGTTTGAGACACATCAGCATGAACAGCTGTCACGTGGGCAGCGTCTGTAGGGGGCACCTGGTCTTAGTTTAGAACCTGCCCTGGTTGGGTGTTTTCTGCACAGGGGTAAGATGGCAGAGACCTTTCGGGTCTGCGGCCCAGAAATACAGACAGACCAGCAAATAAAAGGTGGCTGGAAGGCTGACCGTGCCTCTAACCTGGCCAAACCCGGCCAGACTGCAACCCTCTCAGCAGGTGAAGAGCCAGAGAAGCCCCCCTTACTGCCCCTCTTCCATTTCTCTCCCTCTCTTGCAGCTGCCCTTTCCCCTAGCGCTGTGACTGAGCTACAGCTGCTAAGTTCCTGCTGCTCAGTTTCCATGGAGACGAGGAGTTGTTCAAAGGGAGAAAGCATGTGTGATGTAGCCAAGCGGATCATTAAACACAGACCCGCCTGGTATGCGTGTGTTTGCCCAGATGGTTGCATACCTATACGCCTTGCACCTGCCTGCCATGTACACATACTCACACCCGGACCTATTTACCCCCTTGCATGCATCACGCACCCCCCCACTACACCCTTGCATGCACAGGCCTGCGCATCCGTATGCAGAAACACACATGGACTGCCCTTGCCTTCTGGTAAACGTGCAAAGAATATAAGCCTCATAAAAAGAAGCAGCAGCACCCTGCAGTTTGGACAGAGCTCTTCCAAGCTCTCAAAAAATCCAACCTGAAGAATCTAGAGCAAGACCAAAATAGAATCATAAAAAAGAAAAAAAAAATCAATGAGTATTGCTGACACCATTATAACCTACCAGTGCCCATGGCATGCACCTGTAACAATACGAGAGCTGAATGAGAACCTGCAGAAATCCAAATCTATCAGGCAGCCTTGCTAATGCCAAGTGGCTTCACCCCAGCATTGACCACATCAAGAGAGCTGTTTCACTTAGCCCCCGTTCAGATGAATCCTCGAGATGTGGCCACACAGACTAATTACCCCAATACACGCCAGCCGAGGTGACTTTTACTCCCCGTGGCGCCTGTGTTTGCAGTAAAGCCAGCACGTTATTCTATAACCTCCTTCATGAAAGATTTGACCATTCACACTGTCAGCCAGGAAAGTTGAGCTAGATTTCTCCTTAAGAGCCAACCTCCCCCTGCTTTCCCCTCCAGCCACATCCTTACCCTCCATACAGCAAATTCACCAACATACCCACTAGTGACAGGACAAGGGATGTGTCCAGGGTGTAGATTTTTAACAAGCCTTCACTCAGTCTGGCACACAGGGCTGAATCTTAAACAAAAGTGAAGTGCAGCAATACATGACCCCGTTAAACTGACAGATCAATCCTCAAATAGAACAGAAATAAGCAACACAAGAAAGAGACGCCTTCGAGCAGGAAAACAAAACAAAAGTGTCACCTCCGGCAGATCTTTTCCATCACAAATGATTTTTGAACTCAGTGGCATGCAGGTGATCCATGAGCACCTCTGCAAGACAGTCGCCAAAGGTGACAGCCCCCACCAACCAAAGTCTGTCTTTTGCCCAATCCAGAATCAGTGGCCATACACCAGGTGAGGAAACCAGGGATAAAACAAATGGGCCCCCAGTGACCAGGGTCTGCGACCAACGTGGGATGGAGACGAACCCTCTCCTGCCATGCACAAAATGCCAGAGAATGGGTGAAAGAGATTCCCTTATATGACTACAAGTAAGAAGTGCATCAGAAAACACCGTGGAAGAAAGAAGAGACTTGGCAGAGCTGCCATCAGGTATGAAGAAAGTGAATAAGGAAAAAGTTATTAACTTGTTCCCATAACACAAGAACCAGGGGGTCATTAAATGAAATTAATAAGTAGCAGGTTTAAAACAAACAAAAGGAAGTTTTTCTTGACATAGTCAACCTGTGGAACTCCTTGCCACAGGATGTTGTGAAGACCAGGGCGTTAACAGGGTTAAAAAAAGAACTAGATAAATTCATGGAGGTTAGGTCCATCAATGCTTATTTGCCAGGATGGGCTGGGACGGTGTCCCTAGCCTCTGTTTGTCAGAGGCTGGAAATGAGTGACAGAGGAGGGAACACTTGATCATCTGTTCACTCTCTCTGGGGCATCTGGTATTGGCCACTGTTGGCAGACAGGGTACTGGGCTAGATGGACCTTCGGTCTGACCCCCTCCAAACCCCACAACTCTATAATGGGGCAAACCCAACCCCCAGCTCTGGCCCATCTCCAGCAAAACCCAACTCAGACCTTTGTGGAACCACTGTTAAGGAAAACAAGGCACAGAAGCCATCACACAAGAGAGATGTCTTCAGTTCTGTTACACTGGAGCTGCCCTCCGTTTCAATCATGCCTGGGGAAAAGATCTTAAACTTAGGGATGGAAAATGGATCCAAATCAGAGAGAAAAGCTCTTGAACTCTCCAGGATGGGGGCCCCAAAGCCAACTGTGTAAAACCTTCCAGCAACTGTATTGCGCTCCTAGGAAGAAACTTGACTTAAGAGATAATAAGAAGTGTTCAAACGTTCTAGGCAGCGTCCCTCTAACCTCATCCATCTGTGTGCAGAATACATTTGATTGTATGCACTGAGGCATGTGCAAATGTGCACCACCAGGAGAAATACAAACCTGGCTGTAGGAGCTCTGCTAATCTGAGCGGCCGCACAAGTACACAGCTTACAGGGAACACTGGTTCTAGGTGACTATGAACATGTGGGATTGTGGAAAAGCTGTTCTCTATCCCCCTGCCATTGACTTCAATGAGAGTTTTGCCAGGATCGGGCCCAAAATGTTCTGTAGCAAAACTGCATGAATAATGGGGAAAGCAAATCTGGAAACATATGTCTCCATTTGAGCTGTTATTTCAGGAACTAAAAGTACCCCTGAATCAAGGTTAAAATGGATCTCTAACAACTGCAGTGATTGCTCATAGGATCTTACAGAGACTTTGGAAGGGGTGGGAATAACTTGCCAGTGTGAGGTAATCCAAAGCAGTAATTTATGGGCAAATCAATGAGAGGTATATACTATGCATATTATTTCAGGGAAATCTGTGGCAGGAGGTCAGACTAGGATTTGGCAATGGTCCTACTTTCTTTGGAGTCTATGAATCTAGATTCAAGTTATGTCTACACTGGCAAGATTTGGTGACAAAAGTACTATTGACACGCAAGAGATGCCAAAAGTGAAAAACAGTTTTTCTGCCTCCCACTGTCAACATTTCATGGCCACAATGCTAGCTCCGGGTCGACAAGAGAAAGCAAAGCATTGTGAGTGAGCATCCCACCGTGCAGCATTGTGGGAAGGGAGATGTGATCCCTATACTTCTTGGGAATCCCTCCTAGCTCTGGGAGCTCTCCCTGCTAAGAATTGTCAAAGCAGCACAGCCATCTCCCCAGCCCTCCCCTGCCACAGCAGAACAGGAACGTTCCAATGATTTGTTTTGTGTTTGTTCCCCAAAACAGACCAGCTCACTCAGCTGTCAGATACCTGCCTGCAGGGCAGCAGAGATCACAACACACTGAGCAGAGCCATCAGAGTGGGCATTGGGGGATACTGGTGGAAGCCAGTTTTCTGTGACAAAACAATCAGCAGAGTCCACCCTGGGCTCTTTGTCAATAATAAGGGGAGGGGAAAAGACTAAAGTCTCTCACAGGGCTGGAAGTTGTTTGCTGCCAAAACAGGGCATTTTTCCTGACAAAAGTTTAACAGTAGTGCCAGTGCTCTGACTGTTTTGTCACCAAAAGGCAGTGTTTGGCGACAAACCATGCCAGTGTAGACAAGGCTTCAGTTACAGGCTGCAGCAGGAGTCTTCAAACCTTTTCATGGCACTGCCTACATTTCAGTAGCCAGATTATATCCTGAACCCCTCCCCTTCCATTCACTAGAGTGCAGACTCCCCTCCCTTCCCATTCCCAACCTTACAATGTCCCAGGGCAGCTACAGGAAGTAACACTTGAATGTCCGTCTAGCTGTCTTTTTAAATGTGAATTGAAATAAAGAGAGACTTGAACCAAGCAACTAGCCCAATGGAAAATTGGTCCATTAAAGTCTAATGGACAAGGATGCAGTCCTGTGTTCTGAGTGTCCCTAAACATCTGACTGCCAGAGATGCATCACTCAGTAACTGCCCTGCAGTGTTCCTTGTAAACTGAGTCCATGAGCAATGCCCAGGAGAGATTCAAATGTTACCCAGCTGAATAGCAAAGTGCCCACTGCCGGCAGCATGTGTTTCTACTGGTGGTGCACATGATCACATGCCTTAGTGCACATAACAAAATTTATTCTGCATCTAGGTGGAAAAAATTAGAAGGAACATTCTTATGTTCTCAGCGGGCTCTCTGCAGACCATGAGTGATCAACAGAGCACAGTGTGAAAGGCTATAAATGGCACCTCTAGGATATAACAATAACAGCAGCATGTGTAAAGAGAGAGAGAGAGACTGAAAGAGAGAGTCTGGAATGAGAGAGCATCTGTGTAGATCATTCATTTACCGAGAAGAATTTAATTGTCAGTAGATTCAACTGTCATTATTTGAGCCAAAATCGCTGAAGAAATAATGATATGTTCTGAGCAATAAGCAAACCTTCCACGAGAGCAGAGCGCAACAGGGCCAAAGCAGCCAAGGCTGGCACAGTGACCATACGTCTAGGTTTTACTCGGGTTTTACTCCTGGTTTTTCAGAACCTGTCCTGGTGTCTTAGAAACAGGAAATGCCTTATGCCCGACATTTTCCACTTTTTCATTTCAGCCACCAGGCAGCCTGGGCTTTTAATAAATCCAGAATACAGGATCAAGGCCACGTTGGAATTCCCTGGAGCAGGCAGAGCCGGGCAGCGTGAGCACCCAAACAACGTTTGGCTGAAGAAAGAAGTTCATGACCTGGGTAACGTGTTTTGTGATAAGCTCGGAGAGGCACTACTCCAAGCACTACAATTAGCAGCAGCGCGTTTGAAAGTGCAGCCTGGCGGGAGATTGATGAGCAGGGAGCCAGGACAGAGAGAAGGGCTTGGTGCAGGCAGAAAAGCACCACACGCTCTGGAGGAGAAATAGTGGAGAAGAGAGTGAACCCAGAAGCAAAAGGAAGAAGCATGGGAGGAGAGTCTGCGAAAGCCGGGCCTGAAAGCAGAAAGTTAGTAGCAGGTTCCTAGCTATTGTGGCTGTGAGTTCCAAAGGGCCCTGCAAGGGAACTGAGGCCTAGAGCCAATTGGATGAGAGACTCCCCTCAGGTCCCTCTGAGTTCTCACTTTATGTGGAGCAAACTCCCTGTGTGAGACCCAGGGATTAGGGCAGGAGGGTGGGAGAGATGTGGGAGGGTCACAGGTCCCTCTTCCCTTTACTCGTGGACCCTTGAGGCTGGGGCTGCAAGCCGCCCCTTGCTCCTGGTGGGAGTGCCACTGCACCAAGGCAACGGCTGCTGTGCGCCTCGGTCTGTAGCACAGCACCCTTGCCCCAGTTGCTCGTATCCATTGGGAGGCCAGGGAAGAGAGGAGAGCTGAGGGAAAAGACTGGGTTTCTGAGGGATTGGCAGGTCTCTGAGAAAGGTGGGGTGCCTCGTAGGGAGGAAGGGGCCATGAGGGGATGGAAGAGCTGCGGGGAGGATTCAAAAAATGAGACGGGGTGAGACAATGCCGGTTTTATTTGCAACTGTTCTGTAAAGTGCCCCGCTGCTTGGCCTGTGTGTCTCATTAGTGGGATCCGTTTGTCAAGAATCCCATAGGATTTCCCTCCAGCTCTCCAGATGTTCCCCGCACAATGTGGAAATGGCAAAGAAGCCAGGCCAAAAACACTGGCCAGGGGCCACAACTTCTACTAAAGCCAGCGCGGGGGAGCTTGCTGGGCAGAGAGACGGGGCCGCCGGGACAGAAGGATGAAGGAAATCGTGTGTGTGTGTGTGTGTGTGTGTGTGTGTGTGTGTGTGTGAAGGAAATCGCGTGTGTGTGTGTGTGTGTGTGTGTGTGTGTGTGTGTGTGTGTGTGTGTGTGTGTGTGTGTGTGTGTGTGTGTTGGTTTTTCAGGACACAGGCAAGGGACTTACTGAACCTGACAGGAACAAGCCAAAGGGCTTTGAATGTGCGTTTCCCTTTCCTCCCAATGTGACATTTCACCTCAGAGGCCAGACTCGTATCCAAGGCAAATGGTAATTTTGTGCACTTGACCCTGTATGGCAGGGAAACTCCAGTCTCATGAACTAGCCTGGGGATGTGTGTGTGGAGGGGGTGGGGGGTGGGGAGCAAGTCTCAATATCAGCAAAAAAACCAGCGGCTGGAAACGGAGGCACCTGGGCCAAGTGCAGGGGAGCTGGCTGGTACATGCCAGGGAGACGACACCCTCCCCATCCTTCTGGACTGATCTGAAAGGGCTTCTCCTGCCGCAGGAACATATTCTTATGCGGGCAGCACCCTCCCTCCCCCGACACGCCCATGCATTTCTTTACAACACATTCCTTGCCCCCTCACACCAGAATTAGCCTCCCTACACTCCCTTCCTAGCCCCCCCTCGCCCGCACAGGGTGCAGAGCATCCCAGAGGGACAGGATGGACACCTGCCATGCGGCGTGGAGTTCCCTAGGGCAGGAGAGAGCCCCCACCAATCACCCCAGACCTCTCCATTCCCGGGAGTGCAGGAGCTCTCGGGATCCCTCGTAGAGCTGCGGTTCTACCGGGGCCCAGTCCTTTTTCTGCCCAAAGAGGAGAGGCCCCAGAGGGTAGAAGCAGGGGAGGAGCCAAGAGAAGGGGAGGAGCCAAAAAACAGAGAGAAAAGAGGGGGGGCCCACGAGGGATCCGACTGCTTCCTGTCTTCTGTCCAAGCTCCTGATCCCCATGAATGTTAAGTGCCCGCAGCTCCCAAAATATAGCTCGGGGCCTTCTCCCTCCCCGGAGCACCTGTGCCCGCCCCACCTCCTGCTGCACCTGCCCCACTTTGGGTGGGGGGCCAGGCGTGTAAGCCACACAGCACCTTGAGGGACCTGAGCACCCGCCCCCGCCTGCCCAGACACAACATGAATCATCCCACCAGAAACACCTGCTCGCGAGGAAAAGCATCTCCACAGCGCGGCTGGCAGGCCAACACGGGACCAACCAATTAGCTGCGCAGCGCCGGGCGTCGATGTTTACTGAACTTGCTAATTAAAGAGAGCGAGAAGAGCTCGTTATGAAATGACAGCCACCCACCTGCTTAATCTGCTGCTGATCCAGCCTCGGCTCCCGGGATCAGAAAACCCTGGGCTCCCCATTTGCAATCAATGCCCATAATTAAGTACATGAAACAGCCCCCCTTCCCTAGGGGGAAGAGGAGATGGAGGAGGATGGGGCTGTATGTTAGCCCTTTCCACCTGTCTGCTTTGCATGCAAAAGGCACCCCCATGCTGGCCAGCCCCCCAGCTGTCCCCCTCCTTGGCATCTCGTTCTGTGTGGTTACAAAACGCTGCCTCCTACCTCCCGGAGATTATGCCTCTGGACCTTCTTCATCCTGAAGTCCTGTTGCTATGCGTCCTCTGCCTCCCGGACACCCTCGCCCCGGCGACCGTCTCTACGGCGATGGGGAGGGAGAAAAGGAGAATCCGAAAAAGACAAGGAAGAATCCCACTTCTCGCTCTCCGGCTCTCTCCTCCTCGGCTGGGTGCTCCTGGCACAGACAGAGATGTTAACCCTGTCTAGAGTGCGGCAGAGTGAGCGAGGGATGCCAAGGAGGCAGGGTGCCGCCAGCAGAGCTGACACACAGGTTTGCACTGAGTTGGAAATTGCTGGGGGGGGGGAGGAAGGGGGGAGCAGCAAACGGGAAGAGGACGGATCCCAACAGGCTGCAGATGGGCTATCAATCAAAAGGGTGTCTGCCGTGTGCGGGGTCTGTAGGCTGAGTCCGACTTCGGGAAAACCGTGAGTTCCAATGAGGACAACCCGGGCGGCTCAGGGACAAGCGCTCCCAAGTATCCCAGGGAGGGAACGCTCATGGGGTGGGAAGAAGGAGGTGACTGGGGTGGCACCACGTGCAATGAGTGTTCTGGGTCTCTTTGGGGTCCTGATGGAGCCGGGTCCAGCAGCAATTTGGCCCGGGTCCAGCGGCAATTTCAGGTCCTGCCCAGTGGCAGGCCGGGTCCCAGCTCAGGGTTGCGGTGGAGGAGCCAGGGAGGGACTGGAATAGCGGAGCAGAGTAACACAGGACCGACGGGCTGTGGGGTGGGGGCAGGACTTGGGTAACAGGGTGTGCTGAACAAAAAGGATTGAGCGTATCAGCAGATACAATGAGATAAAGCCCCCTTGAGTTTGCCCTGGTATCCAGAGAGCACAGACACATGGGCTCACCCAACCAGTGCAGACTGGCCCCTTTTTAAAGCAGTCCCTGCAATACCTCCTGCAGGCGGTACCCCGCGGTTCCCCAAACATCCCCTAAGAGTGACACCAGTGAGTGCCCCCAGCAGCCTCCTGAGGCAGCAGAACTGTCCGGTGATGTACAGCAGGGTCAGTCTGCCTGTCTGGGCGCAAGAGCTGATGCCTGGGCTGGAAAAGGGAAGGTGTGAGAGGGGTGTGTCTCTCTGGCTGTGGAGCTGCCCTCCAGGCCAGTTCACAGGTGCAGGACAGAGAAAACCCGATGTCTCCCTGGGAGCTATTGCCGGCAGCAGCCGGAGCTCTGGGAATGGATAGGAGATGGCCAATGTTCTCACAGCACAGAGCTCCTCTTACTAGAGAGATGGGCTCCCAGACATCTCCCGCCCTCCCCCGCCCCCCATGGCTCTGGGGTAACTACAGCAACTGCCTGCCTGGAAAAGGACCCCGAGGGACGGTCAGCAGCTGGAAATAAGGGACACGCACCTCAATTACTTATTGGCTTTTCTCTGGTGCTCATCACTGAACATAAGGACATCAGACCAAAGGTCCATCCAGCCCAGTACCCTGTCTGCCGACAGTGGCCAATGCCAGGTGCCCCAGAGGGAGTGAATCAAATAGGGAATCTCTCTCCTGCCATCCATCTCCGCCCTCTGACAAACAGGGGCTGGGGACGCCATTCCTTCCCCACCCTGGCTTAACCTCCATGAATGTATCCAGTTCTCTTTTAAACCCTGTTATAGTCCTAGCCTTCACAACCTCCTCAAGCAAGGAGTTCCACAGATTGACTATGCGCGGTGTGAGGAAGAACTTCCTTTTATTTGTTTTAAACCTACTGCCCTTTGGTTTCATTTGGTGGCCCCTGGTTCTTATATTATGGAAACAAGTAAATAACTTTTCCTTATTCACTTTCTCCGCACCACTCATGATTTTGCAGACCTCTATCCTATCCCCCCTTCGTCTCCTTTTTTCCAAGCTGAAAAGTCCCAGTCTCTTTAATCTCTGGAGTCGGTGCTGATGAACTCATCTTCAGAGCACCCATGCCAGGAGAGAAAGTATTCTTACCCCTTATGCTGGGGAAACTGAGGCACAACGTGATTCACTGTTTTGCCCGAGGTCCCAGAGGAGGCCGGATGCAGTGCTAGGATCAGACCTCTCATCTCCTGAGTTCCAGCCCAGTGCTTAACCACAAGCCCCTCTGTCCCCCAGCGATTAGCCAGGTCTCCGGGGACCGCCAGCCATCAGCTGTCCCCGGATCACAGCTGACCCCTGCTAAGCGAAAGGGATGAGGCTGTGACTTCTGGGAGCAGGGCTTTGGGCACCGGCGTCCCACTGTGGGGGCAGTTGCCCAGCTGCACACAATCCCAGACCACATGCACAGGGGCATCACTTACCTCCTGCTTCCAGAGCAAGAAAATCTGTAACCTCCCCAACTCTGCACTCCAGCCTGAGACCCCAGCCCCGACCGAGGCTGTGAGGAGATGCAGAAGCACAGCGCTGGGTGTCCTGGAAAGATCCCCTCCAGGGGCATGGGAGACATCCCTCCATCGCCCGTGGGGGCATGAGAATGGCCCAGCCCCGAAGCATCAAAGGGTGGGGCTGTTGGGCTCTTTACTCCATTTCCAGCAGCCAACAAACCACCACCCAGGTGCCAGACAAAGCCGTCGGGAGCCTCAGTGTGTTTACTGACGGCTCCCACCTTATAGCCCCATCTGCACAGAGCGGAGGGGCCCCCCTGTGCTAGCGCCTGGCTCTGCATCGGGCGCTATCATGCCGTGTCCCTAGCCGCACGAGCCAGGCCCAACCAGTTAGAAAGGGGGGTTTCTAGACCCACGTTGAAATGATTTCCAGACCCTGTTCCCCGCCCTAGGAGGCAAAGGGACCCTCGTACCCACAGGCCCCCCAGAGCCAAAAGATTGCTCTTTTCCTGCTGTCCCCATCCCCCGGAGAGACTCGTCTGGCTGATGGACTCTCTGGGGAGCTCGGGGCGAGAGGCATGTTGCCTTGTGTCTCAGCTGCCCACCCCTCTCCTGCCGCCTCCCTGTAAAATCCAATGGATCAAAAATCCAGGGTCTTTCTCGCTCCCGTCCCCTCCCTCCGCCGGGGCTCTGCTGCTGTCATTCTCCCCCCTCTTGGCTCCTTCTTTCTCTCCCCTCCTGTCGGTTTTTTTCTCCCTTCCCTTCCCTTTCCCTCTTCCCCTTAGCCCATCTCTGGGTGGAAGCCTGTTTCCAGCCCAGTTCTGCCCAGGGGAATTAGGGCGATGGGCCTTGGCAGCCACCACCCCTAGAGAGGCCCAAACCTGGTGTCCCTGCTCCCCCTGCTGGTGGCGTCCTGCCACAGGCCCCGATCCGGGAATTCTCGCAGCCTGGGAGCAATGGAAATAACGAACTAGCTGGAGGGGTTATTTTAGGGAAGGGAGCAGCTGCCTAGTGGTGAGGGCTGTCGGGGGCCGGAAAATCACCAGACGGAGCAAACCCCGGGGAGCAAGAGGGATGATTCACGGGTGGCACCAGGGGCGTAGTTTGGGTGATGTTTACAAAGTGGCAATATAGGAAGGAGCGGGGGGCGGGAACCTGTTCTCTGTACCAGGCAGAGCCCTAGGAGGGAAGTGCTGGGATACTGGGATATTTTAGGACATCGTCCCCTTGCCTGGTGCATTTAACTCCCAAGCAGGCAAAGCGCGGGGCCATGCAAGGAACAGCACGGCGCCAGGAGGGGACCAGCTCCCCCCAGCGGGGTTTGGCCGGCTCTTACGGCTCCACTTTGAGGGAGCGAGGCAGGAATCCGCGCAGGAAGGAACAGGACGGGTCTCCCTTGCTCCAGCGCTTTGCTCTGCCTGTTGTTAGGAGCGAAGCAGGAGAAAGGGGCTTCTTCAAGCCAGGCGTCTCTGGGGCATTTATCAGACCGGTTTCGCCTTGAGAGGAGCTGGTTTGCGGGGCAGAGGCTGTGCTGAGACGAGGGAAGGCCACCTTACCGTGCTCAGCGGTGAGTCCGGCGTGGGCATCGTAACAGTGGGTTGGGGGACCAATGGGGGGAACCAGCCTTTATGGCGTGTCCCAGTGAATCTTCACCATCCAGATGGTGTAGTATCCCACTCACACCCACTGCTGCCCAGCAATTCTGGGTCCTGGGTGGAAGGGCCTTTGGGCTGGGCCTGCAAGTGGCGTTTCCCATTTTGCGCTAGAGCTCAGTGGAGCCTGCAGATCCCTAAAGTCCCGACAGTCTGCTCACAGGCAGGCAGTGCTCTGGCAAAGCCAGGGGGCATGACCCCCTCCCTGCTCTGTGACTGCAAGGAGAGAACAGGGAGCTAATAACTACCAGGAGAGCTCAGGCACAAACCCGTGTGGCACTGGAGCAGGAAGTCTGGTAGAGAGGGAAGCAGACACTAAGACAGATGGTTGGAGACTGGGGGTCTCCACTTCCTGTTGTTCTCTTAAGTTCTGACCCCTGCTTCTCTTCAACTGTGTTTAATTGGGTTAGGGGAGCAGAGGCCATGGGCCATTGCGGGCCACGGGCAGAGCACAATTAACTTTCCTAGGCACTTGGAAATCTTTTCTGTCTGCATAGTGGGACTGGGTATCCCAGAAACCCCGGGACATCCCTGTTGGGACCGGCTATCCCAGAAACCCCAGGATATCCCTGTTGGGACAGGGATCCCAGAAACCCCAGAATGTCTCTGTTGGAACAGGGTATCCCAGAAACCCCAGAATGTCTCTGTTGGGATGGGCTATCCCAGAAACCCCAGGGTATCCCTGTTGGGACGGGGTATCCCAGAAACTCCAGGATGCCACTGTTGGGATGGGGTATCCCAGAAACTCCGGGATGTCCCTGTTGGGACGGGGTATCCCAGAAACCCCGGGATGTCCCTGTTGGGATGGGGTATCCCAGAAACCCCGGGATGTCCCTGTTGGGACGGGGTATCCCAGAAACCCCAGAATGTCTCTGTTGGGACGGGGTATCCCAGAAACTCCAGGATGCCACTGTTGGGATGGGGTATCCCAGAAACCCCAAGATATCCCTGTTGGGACGGGGTATCCCAGAAACTCCGGGATGTCCCTGTTGGGACGGGGTATCCCAGAAACTCCAGGATGTCCCTGTTGGGATGGGGTATCCCAGAAACCCCGGGATGTCCCTGTTGGGATGGGGTATCCCAGAAACTCCGGGATGTCCCTGTTGGGATGGGGTATCCCAGAAACCCCGGGATGTCCCCATTTTCCTCCTGTCATATTGAATCAAATCCGCAGGAGGCAGAGGAGGATAGTTACTCGACTGGGGAGAGGAAGAAGTGTTTCCCCTTCTCTGTCCCAGCCTCCCTGATAGCCACCGGAGTCGTCCCCACTGCACCTGTCCCAGGAGCGCTGTCCTGGTTTGCCTGTAAGAGGCAGGCAAGTGCCGTGTCCCTGGGGCTAATCAAATCTGACCTTTGTTCACTGCTGTGCTCTCCCTCCCCCGCCCCAGCGCTGGGTTCGACAGGTGCCCTCTGCTCCTCCCCAGCGCTGCCGTGAGGAATGTGCTGCAGGCCAGGGTGCCATGCAGTGAACGGCTGAGCAATCCCTTCAGTGTGCCAGCCCTTGTGGGAGTGAACTTGGGGGCCCATCTGCACATCCCTGAGCACCCCGCTCAGAGCTCTGGGCATGGGGGGGAAGATCACCAGGCTGCTTCACAGATGTGGGTAAAGATTCCAGGGTAGGCCCTCACCCCACTCCTCCTCAAGAGTTATCTGTCCTAGACAGGGCCTGGCAGCCATGCTGTGGGGTCTGCTAGTCCCACAGGAATGTCCCACACGGCATCCTCCTCCTGCAGTCTCACCCTCCATGTATGTACATGGAAGCGACTCTCTGTCTAGAGCCTGCTGCAGCTGCACCTGACTTTGGGGGGCAGAAGCATTTGTCTTGTCTGTAATGCCCAAAGATCCCCATCAGTGTTCCCTCTAATTTCTTCTATCCATGTGTGGATTTTTTCCATCCATGTGTGGAATAAAATTGTTATGTGCACCGAGGTATGTGGAGATGTGCACCACCGGTAGAAACAGAAAACCTAGATGTGGGCACTTTGCGAATCAGCTGGGCAGCATCAGAATTTCTCCCGAGCAGCTGCACAAGCATCCAGCTTACAGGGAACATTGGTCCCTGTCAGGATCACCGTGGCAATAATACTTTGCACGTGACATCCGAAGATCTCAGTGTGCATTGTGAACTCCACTTAGCTAAGCCGCACAACTCCCCAGAGGTGGTCGCAACCAGGTCTGGGGCTCTAGGTATACTTAATTCAGCCTCAGCACGGAGGAGGGATTAGAGGGCCTCTTGCCCTACATTTCTGTAATGATCCCCATTGTACAGGTGGAGAAACTGAGGCAGTGAGCAGTGACATGACAGCAAGTCCGCGACCAGGCCCCTGCTGTAGCAGTCCCTACAGAATGGAAAGAGTCTCTGGGGCTGCGGGTGGCCCCAGAGCTGGGGGGCAGTTCTGGGAAGGGCCTCACTCAGAGACAAGCATGGTGTCTGCTCTCACTCCTCCGTGGCACCGGCATCCCCAGAGAGCAGGGTCAGGGGCTGCTGGAGAAACTTCAGGGACTGTCTGCCTGACGTCTGACCTGTGAACGTGGGAAGCCACCTCCTGTGAGTAAGGTCAGCTCCGTGCCACCTGGCTGAGTGCCACAGCCGATTTGCTGTTTCTAAGTCAATGGGAACAAAGCGGCCACGTGGGTCGGGTGAGCAGCATCCGTCACCTCGCATGGAGCTCAGCGCGGCTCCCTTTCTCCAGCGCTGGGCACTTCCACTGGTGCTAACAAGGCTACTGGAGATCACATGTGTCTGTAGCGCTAAGTGGATGTGACAGCGAGCTCCCTGCGACCCCCCTGCTGTCTACAGGTCAGCCACCAGCCCTCTGATGCGCAGCGGGAGGTGCCTGGATGGGGATTCCTGCCCTGTCCTGCAAGTGCACGAAGCCAGTGAATTGTACTCAGGGGACAATGGCCTGTCTCTGGTGTTGGACACTTGTAGTAAGCTTTTTTGGGGCTTGTTTTGTGCTTTGCAGCTGGGTAGGCCCAGGTGATGGAGGTGGGGTTGAGGGAGGGGTATGATTTGGATAGCTTTATCCAGCTCAGCCTTGGGAAGGTGTGAGCATGCCGACCTGCAGAATCTGAGGATGAACGAGGAGTGCAGAATCTGTGTATATTGGGGAAAGGACTAGACGAAAAGAGAGATTTTCCAAATGCCCCATGATTTAGAAGCAAATCCCATGGATTTCCAGGGGGATTTGTGCTCCTAAATCCCTTTAAAAACAGTTATGAAAACCTACCCTGAAAAGAAAAAAGCAACGTATACAAAAAGGCTGTGTCTACACTGGCATGATTTTGCGCAAATACTTATAATGGAAAAGTTTTTCCATTAAAAGTATTTGCGCAAGAGAGCACCTATACTGGCATGTGCCTTTGCGCAAAAGATTTGCTTTTGCACAAAAGCATCCATGCCAGTGTAGATGCTCTCTTGTGCAAGAAAGCTCTGATGGCCATTTTAGCCATCGGGCTTTCTTGTGCAAGAAATTAACATTGCCTGTCTACACTGGCCCTCTTGTGCAAGAATACTTGTGCAAGAGGGCTTATCCCTGAGCGGGAGCATCGGAGTATTTGTGCAAGAACCACTGATTTTGTACATTACAATGTCAGTGTTCTTGTGCAAATACTCACGGCCAGTGTAGACAGGTGGCAAGATTTTGCGCAAAAGCGGTTGCTTTTGTGCAAAATCTTGCCAATGTAGACACAGCCAAAGTGACATAACCACAAGAATAAAAGGATGATGCAGTGCCCGAAGTTTGCACAATTTACCACTTGGAGTGTTAGTGTTATGATCTGAGTTTCCCAGTGGGAGTGGGCGGAGCGGAGTGAAAAATGCATCCTGCGATTTTCTCCTCTGACCCTACTGCTGGAACACACAAAAGGCCAGATCCCATTTTTTTCAGACACAGTCCTGATTTGGCAATACGCAGCTATTTCGCCTCTGCTCCCGCCCCCACACGAGTGTTGTTAACTCTCTCGTGAATCCCAGCTCTATGCAGATTTAGAGCTACCTGGGTAGGTCGAGAGTGGTCAAGAAGTCACATGTTGTTGTTTCTGTTCCCTGATTGGCTGAGTGCGCAACGATGTTCATTCAAAGCAGGCCCCTACGCAGGAATTTCTGTGGGAGGTGCGAGCCGGGGGAGGGGCTGCAGCCCAGCCCTGCCCCCAGCCTTGCACCTAGGATGGGGAGGGGAAATCAGCCCCCATCTTCCCCTGGCCGGCTGGAGCACGGGGAAGGTGGCTGGGGCAATGCGTCGTTTCTGCCTTCTCCCAGCCGGCTGGGGGAGGGGGCTGGGGCAACGTGCCGCCCCAGCCTCACACTTACTTGGAGGACCGTGGAGGAGCAGGGGGTCGTTTGCACCCCTCGCACTCTCCCTGCGTACGGGCCTGCATAGATTACAAAGCCAGAAGGCACCATTGCGACGCTTTAGTCTGACCTCATGCACAGAACGTCCCTGACTTCATTCCTGTTTGAACTCCAGCGGACCTTTGAGCAAACACATCCATGCGCGACTAAGTATTTCCAGCACTGGGGATTCCACCCCGGCGCTGGGGCTGTTGCGCCAGTGACAAATTCCCCTCAGTCTTTCCATTTTGCACCTTATTTCCAGACTGAACTCCTCTAGCTCCAACATCCACCCACTGGGTTTTGGTCAGGCCTTTCGTCTTTTAGCCTGAGGAGCCCATGCCCAGGGTCTCACCTCCGGTGTACCCTGCTCCTCGGCAGAGCTGAGTGTCTGCCGTCCTTTGCGGGTACGTCTTGGAGCATCCCTGGAACATGTGTGTGCTGGGGAAACCCAAAGGCATGAATGGTCGTGGGAAGTGGAAACAAGGCACCTGCCACAGTCCTTGGGTGAAACTAGTGGGCTGTGTCTACACTGGCAAGTTATTCCGGAAAATCAGCCGCTTTTCCGGAAAAACTTGCCAGCTGTTTACACTGGCCGCTTGAATTTCCGGAAAAGCACTGACGATCTAATGTAAAATCATCAGTGCTTTTCTGGAAAAACTATGCTGCTCCCGTTCGGGCAAAAGTCTTTTTCCGGAAAACTGTTCCGGAAAAGGGCCAGTGTAGACAGCACAGTAGTGTTTTCAGCAAAAAAGCCCCGATGGCGAAAATGGCGATCGGGGCTTTTTTGTGGAAAAGCGCGTCTAGATTGGCCACGGACACTTTTCCGCAAAAAGTGCTTTTCCCGAAAAGCGTCCTGCCAATCTAGACGCGCTTTTCCGAAAATGCTTTTAACGGAAAACTTTTCCGTTAAAAGCATTTCCGGAAAATCATGCCAGTGTAGATGTAGCCGTGGAGTTGGGTCCATTTGCTCCAGCAGAGAATTGGGTCCAAAATGGGTGTGAGTGAGACCGATATAAATTCCCTTCTGCAGAACCAACCCAGCCCCAGCAGTGGGAGGGAATGGGCCACTGTGAGGCAGAGGAGAATCTGCAAAGGTGCGAGCAGTTCAGGACTGGCCGTGTGAATACAAGGGAACCGGCTAACCCCAGACTGGGCACAGGGGTCAGTGCCTCCCCTGAGATGAAGTGGCTTCCTCCAGGGCTGCTGAACCTGCACCAACCCTGAAGCAGAATCAGGGAGGGAGGACTCTGCAAGACTGGAAGGATTTGGTGAGGGGAGCGGGCCCCACAAATAGAGCTGGGGCCAAGCCAGGGGGGCCTCGGCGCTGCCTGTTCTGTGTTGCAACCAGTGATTCCCTCAGCAGAGCTGCCTTCTGCTGCTGTCCCACCCTCCTAACCCCCCGGCCAGGCGGCCCTGCTGCCCGTCAGTTCTCACCCCCCGTGCAGATTTTCATGGCCAGCTACTAAACCCCTGAGAAGATGCTGACACAGCCCCCGCCCCGGCCCTACAAGCACTGCTGCCAATCTGTTCTGTGCCCAGTCCTCCCCAGCCTCCGCCCCCATTCACCCTTTCTGCACCGCTCCCTAAGGCCTCCGGGGAAATAGGGCGTTACAGGCATGTGGACTAACGCGGGGGCAGATATTCTTAAAGTGAAATGCCCCCAGAAAATCGCTTGGCATCGCGCGGCAGCGTTCCTGGCAGTGAACGGCGTCGAAGGGCCAGGAGAGGGTGCGATGGGCGGCAGGGGGTGCAAGAGCAGCATTCCTGTCTCCTCCCCTGCAGCACACGCCGGAGAAGAGCATATCTGCAGTCCGCACAGGGCCGGGCAAGGCACAGTGACCCAAGCCTCTCCGAAGACGGTGGGCAGGGGGGTGGGCCATTCTCAGCTCCTCCCTGCTGCTGCTGTTGGGCTGAGGAGGGAGGGTGCAGTGCCCCCGCCCCCCGTTGCATATCATTACGCTGTAGATCCTCCAGGGTCCATCGGAGATGGTGTGTACTCCTTCTGCTATGCCAACCCAAAATGCCTGGCATCACTGTCCTCCCAGCTGCTGCACCGCTCCTGGGCAGGCTGCTGGCATAAAGTCACCGCTGAGCACTGACCGGGCCAGCCTCTAAAGTGTCCAGGGAGGCACAGGGTGCTGGTGGCAGAGAGGGATGATTAAGCTGGCTGGTGTAGCCAGCTGCCATGCCGGGTCCTCCTGCAGCTCTGCCCCTGCCCTTCTGCCCTGTCGCACCCTCCCACTCACAAGGTCGCTTGATTGCATCGCACAAGCCTCTTGCCACAGGGATGAGTCCATAGGTGACAGGGCCGAGGACGCCAAACACATTTTACGCAAGAATTGGCGCCACGCCACTGGGTGAAAATCAGTGTGGTAACTCCCCGTGCTGGCTGCGAGGCGGCTTGTCACGGCACCCACCCGGGACTCCAGGAGGAAGCAGAGGGTTCGTATCGGGTGTTGCCTCAGCTCCACCCTTCCTGTTCCCTGAGCTGGTGCTTTGTTTGCCATGCACATCTGTTGGATCGCAATCAACCTTCTGACATCTTCCCCAGGGGACCCACCAAAACACGTAGCAGCTCCCAAGAGAAGAGGCAGGCGCCTGGGTATTACAACTGCCCCAGCACAGAGGACATAGACCTATCTGACTAGAAACAATGCGATGTCATTGAACTGACACCAGTCTAAGGCAGGGCGACTCAACACACAGCCTGTTTGTTTGCAGCCCATGGTGGGGTTTGGATTTACGTGGGGCTCAACAAAAAAGTAGTCAATAAACAAAAGTAGTCAATAGAATGGTCTTCTGTTGAGATGCTTTTCAGTAGTTAAATTCCTGGACTGTCATTGCTCATTAAAAGTGCTGTCATATGGGTAGAAATCGGGTAAATCTTCCGTTTTATTAATATCAGCAAAACTGACTTAAATGGGGCCTGCGTGTTGTGTAGTCTTGCCTTGATCTTTGTATTCCTGCCCGTCAGTGTGAAAGAAGCTATTTGCATATATTTACATGTATATTTGCATGTATATGCAACCACACGTAAGTTGTGGCCCTTGGCATGTGTTGTGGGTATCATTGTGGCCCCCGGGGCTTCCAAAGTTAAGTAGCCCTGATCTTAAGGGCTTGTCGATAGGGTGGATTTTACCAGCAGAACTCTACCCGTGTAATCACGCCACTACAGTTATACCAGTATAGCTCCACCGGGAAACAATCTTATTACTGGAATAAAAGGATTTTAACTCTAGTTAAGCTTACGTCATTAAATATCTACTGTCAGTGTTCAGGGCAGGGTGTGAAAAAACACCCCCAAGCAACAGAAGTTTTAGTGCTGAAAAATGCCGGTATAGACAGCACTTAACGGCTGGGAGATGTATTCCTGCCAATAAAGCTACCACTTTTCATTCGGGGGTGGTGGTGGTGGTGGGGGGGGTTATCACTGGGAGGACTCACCCCTCCAGGGACAAAGAGTGACTACACTGTCCATGTCACAGTGCTGTGCAGAGTGCTGTAAGGTGGGCAGTGTAGACTTACCCTTGGAAAGCTATAGAACCACACCAGGATAGTTTCTGGCCAATTTCCCCATGTAGACAAGCCCCAAATATAAAGAGATTTGGGTCCACCATCAGCAGACATCAGCCCTAACAGAACCACCCACATGGGCACTGTGTTTGGGTCTCTATAACAGGCTGAGGCAACTCTGAGAACAAAATGGCTGCTAAACACAGCACCCGAGGAGAGCTCTTAGGTACTGGGACACCTAATATTAGTAATAATAATAATATGACATTCTGTTCATCCATACATCTCAAAGTGCTGTACAGAGGAGGGAAGCATCAATGTCCCCATTTTACAGGTGGAAAAACTGAGGCACAAAGTGGGGCTAATTGCCCAGGCTCAGGCAGTTACTTAAAACCTAAGGTGTCCATTTCATGGCTGTATATGCCGCATGTCCCAGAGCCCAAATGGTCACCACTAGGGAGTATAAGTGAGCGCACAGCTGCAGATTTTGGCTGTTGTGATGGTGCATGGAGGGAGAGTTGCCTCCTCCGAGTCAGTGCTAATGGCCATAGTTTTGAGAGCAAGGCTGGGCTGAGCTATGGAAAATATTTGCCCTGCTGGGGGGCAGCCCAGCCACCACACAGAAACAGTTCCCAGGTTTGCCACAAATTTTCCTGACCAAGCCTTTGGCCAGCTGGGAATCCCTGACTCCTCATAGCTTTGCTTGGGAGCTGAACTGGCCCAGACTGGTAGCAGTCTGCCATGTGTGGGCAAGAAAACAGGCCTGTCTCTCTGGTGACTAGCTGCGTGCTGTGAGTGGGTGAAGGAAAATGCTCTTCTACTTCCTCCCCTTTCTTCCTTTGGGGCAGTGCTTAATTTGTGCCAGGGCTAAGCCTCGGCAGTTCACAGCCTCGGCACCTCTGGGCGTGCCACGTCAGTTGTGAGAGTAAAACATTGCCCAAGCCCCTGGAACCTCTTCTATTGCAAATTCAGCCCTGCTTGGGAGGAATTTACTTCAGGGTGTCAATCACCATGATGGAGGAGGGAAAACATCCCAGCCTGTGCTCTGGGCCCATTGTACAGATCCCAGCTGACTCAGACCCCGGGCAAGCAGGAGCTATTGTTATTATTTAGGTAGCTCCAGCAACATGATCGGTGCCTTGCAGCCAGGTATGATGAGAAAATATCAGTTCCCTGCTGGAGAGTCAGGCAAAATTCCACTCACGTGGCAGACTCCAGGGTCATTAGTGCCAGCAGAGTAATTGGACTTATCAATGGAGCACTTACACATTGCCCCGGCATGAGCAAATTGATCTATCTGTTCGGCTGCCGTGCCCCAGCCGTTCTGCCAGCCAGCAGAGAGTCCCCGGTCTCGGGACACGGAGGGAGGGGTGTCACAAGTCAGTCTCTGCTTTGCAAGACATAAGAAAGGAGGCAGATGTATCAAGGCACTAGCCAGTTATAGAATCCTAGAATCACAGGGCTGGAAGAGACCTCAGGAGGTCATCGAGTCCAGCCCCCTGCTCGAAGCCCTGTTTGGTAATGTACCTGTCTGGCAGGGTGGCTGCGTGTTGGGCTCATTATATTTTATGGGCTTAAGGAAAGAAGGAGCCTCCAAGCACAGATTTACCTGGGCAGCGTGAGACAAGGAAATGGTGCTGAATTCATCTAGGACTATGGGGTCCACTGAATTCTGAAGCACCTAGAGAGGACTAGCCACACTCAACCAGCCAAATTGCCACATGTGGACACCATGGATCTAGGAGCATCTAAAACCCAGATGTGTAAGGTGCTGAGATACACCTACACACAGACAGACAGTGTGCCTCCCCCCCGCCACACACACACATCTAAAACCTGGATGTGTAAGGTGCTGAGACACACACATCTAAAACCCGGATGTGTAAGGTGCTGAGATACACACACACACACACACACACACACACACACACACACACACACACAGACACACCACACACACACACACATACACCAAGACAGACAGTGTGGCCTACACACACACACAACTAAAACCCAGATGTGTAAGGTGCTGAGATACACATACACACAGACAGACAGTGTGCCTCCCCCCCGCCACACACACACATCTAAAACCCCGATGTGTAAGGTGCTGAGACACACACATCTAAAACCCAGATGTGTAAGGTGCTGAGACACACACATCTAAAACCCCGATGTGTAAGGTGCTGAGACACACACATCTAAAACCCGGATGTGTAAGGTGCTGAGACACACACATCTAAAACCCCGATGTGTAAGGTGCTGAGACACACACATCTAAAACCCGGATGTGTAAGGTGCTGAGATACACACACACACACACACACACACACACACACACACACCGAGACAGACAATGTGGCCTACACACACACACAACTAAAACCCAGATGTGTAAGGTGCTGAGATACACATACACACAGACAGACAGTGCGCGTCCCCCCCGCCACACACACACATCTAAAACCCCGATGTGTAAGGTGCTGAGACACACACATCTAAAACCCAGATGTGTAAGGTGCTGAGAGACACATACACACACACAGAGACAGACAGACAGTGTGCCCCCCCCACATATCTAAAACCCAGATGTATAAGGTGCTGAGATACACACACACACACACACACACACACTGAGACAGACAATGTGGCCTACACACACACACACAACTAAAACCCAGATGTGTAAGGTGCTGAGATACACACACATACACACACACAGATAGACAGACAGTGTGGCGCGCGCACACACACACACACACACACACACACAGAAAGAGTGGCCATGCTCCTAGAACAGTGGGGCTTTCCTCAGTGCCCCCATGGAGGGCCAGCAGCCCTATCTCCATCCAGTCTCCTCCAGCTCGGGGAGGAACTGGGAGCAGAGCGGCGCGGGGCAGCTGGTGGGGCTGGGGAAGGAAAGAAAGTGCCTGCCACCCGCTGTGGGCGGCCTGTCACGATGACAAGTGGCGTGGGGGGCGCTGCCTGGCGGGGCAGTTTGTGAGGGGCGCGGAGCAGTGACTAGCACCCCCCTGCTCCTCCCACTGTAGCCATTGACTGGTTCCGGGTACACGGCCATATCCCAGCGCTTCAGACACCTAAAGAGGTGGGGCAGGATGCTCTGGGGGAGGCAGCCCGCGAGTCCCGGACCAACGCATTTCATCTCCCTGGGCGAGGTGTGTGCTGGGGGCGAGGGCACATTTATTGACACTTCCCGAAGGTGCCTGCTCCCTGTGCACACACGGCCGGCAGGGAACCCAAGGACAGCCGGTGGCTCCATGGACTTTTACCCTGCTGTGCAAACAGGCAGGCACCTGATAGAGCATCAGGTGGAATTTTGTCCTGACAACACAGGGCAGGAACAACTGCAAACCCGCCTTCTCTCCCTCCCCTGGGGCCATCCTTTCCCAGACCCGCCCTCCCAGCCTTGTCTCCTGCCAATACCGTCACCTCCCCTTCCTGCAGCTCCCCCACTCTGCCTCCCCCCCCCCCCCCCGTCCGTGTCTGTATCACCTCTCCCTTTGCCCACATGGTCAGCACCTACTCCTCTTCCAGCCCAATGCCTGTCCCCTCCCACCCAACACACACACCAGCACTTTCACATGCAGACAGCTCCTTGCGATGTTCCGGGCCCAAGCAGCTCTGGGGAATATGTCCATGCATGACAGCATCTTCCCAAGCCTTCCCCTCCTGTGAGGTATGTCCTGACTGCAGGCTTCCTTCAGAACAAGCTTTTCCGGAAGAGATCTTCCGGAAAAACTTCTGAAAGAGAGTGTCCACACTGCCAAAGTGCATCGAAAAAGCCATCTGCTTTTTTGACAGATTGCGTCCACACTGAATGGATGCTATCTCACATTTCAGTTGTGATTACTATGGATGGAGTGGCCACCAGGGCACCTGTGCTTTTTCCTCTTTCCTCTTCTTGAGAAAGAACTCCCTCTTCCCCATCCACGCACGCCCTTTTCCGAAAGAGCTCTTGCACAAAAAGGCTTCTTCCTCGTAGAATGAGGATTACCAATGTCGGAAAAACCCCTCTGTTCTTTCGATTTTCTTTCGGAAGAACGCGATTGCAGTGTGGACGTAAGTGACGTTTTTTTCAGCAAAACAGCCATTTTTCTGAAAAAACTCTGTAACGTAGACATACCCTGAGCCCTTCAGAGCTAACCCACTGGCTAATACCCTCTACTGAAGACATTCGCCCTCAGAAGCTCCCATCTCCTTTACCCAGCCTGCCCATGACTGGTGTGGAGAAAGTAAAAAAATGTTATTTACTCTATAACACTGGAACTAGGAGTCGTCAAATTAATAGGTAGCAGGTTTCAAACAAACAAAAGTATTTCTTCGCATTGCACACAGTCAACCTGTGGAACTCCTTGCCAGAGGATGTTGTGAAGGCCTAGACTATAACAGGGTTCAAAAAAGAGCTAGATAATTTCATGGAGGATAGGTCCATCAAGGGCTATTAGCCAAGATGGACGCAGATGCAACCCTATGCGCTGGGCGCCCCTGCCCTCTGTTTGCCAGAATCTGGGCGTGGATGACAGGCGAGCGATCATTTAATGATTGTTCTGTTCATTCCCTGTGTAGAACCTGGCACTGGCCACTGTCGGAAGACAGGACACTGGGCTGGATGGACCTTTGGTCTGACTCAGTCTGACTGTTCTTATGTGCCTTTATGTCCATACCCATCTCAGGTGTGGAAGGCTGGTCCGGTGATGAGAGTGCTAGACTGGAGCTTGGGAACGAGGGTTCATTTCCCCCTGCTCTGACACAGACTTCCTGTGGGACCTTGGGTGTGTCACTGAGGGCTCACCTAGCCACACCGCTAGTGCTGAAAAGCTATTCCATGCTAGTGCCCCTTTCTCTCAGAGTGCCTGTGGCGGAGCAGGTGAATCTGCTGGAGCCGGGAATCAGAGTGCCCACACGAGCAGTAGTGCAGAATAGCTCTTGCACGTAACTTCCTTGTGAGCTCCCCCCATGGACACACACCCCTTAGTCGCCGGGTCTCAGGGCTACGCCTGTTCTGTGGCTGGGAATTGAAGCTAGATACATCCAGGGGCATGTTTCTGACAGGGGGATAATTAAGCATCGGGATGATGCACTGAGGTGGGAGGGGCGGGCTGGTGGATTCCCCATCGCTGCACATGTTACATCAAGAGCTGCTCTAGTCCACCCAGGGATTCGCTCCGGGAGGTGCTAGAGCCGAGTTAGGCAGGTCAGACTAGATGGTCACGATGATGCCGTCTGGCCTTGGAATCGGTGAGTCTATGGCCAGCTGGCCCCACTCTCCTCCTTCTGACCTTGGGGCAGCTGCTGCGATGCTTTGGTGTTGGTCATGCCCCTCTCCCTGGTCATGCTCCTCTCCCTATGCTGCAGTGACTCCCTCTGGTCTATATTTACTCATGTCACCACTCCAGAGCCCCCCGGAGCCCTGCCCACCTCCCTCCTTCGCCCCCTTGCTCCCTGCATTCTCCCAGGCCTCCTCGCTGCCCCAACTCTGCACCTCCAGCTCCCCAGGCATTCGGCCAGAAGCTCCCTCCTTCACCCCCCATGCTTCCCCCGATCCACCTGCCAGACCCACCTACTTTGGAAAGTATTCAAACCGTAGCCGCTTCCCCATACTGCCCACGTGTTCCCGCTTCTCTCCAGCCCTCCCAGGGAAGGCACCCAGTTACCTGTGGCCCTAATCTTCCACTGCTCAGCCCGTGGGATGAATGAACAATACTGAATAACACTGGCGAGGAGACCCAGGCATGGACCAGGCCTGGTTCTTAAAGGCACTCAGCCTGGCCCTAACTTTGCCAGTGTTGACTCTTATGGACAACACCACCCTTCCATAAAACGGGCGGGGGTCTCCCTCTCCAAGACCTCCAAGGTGCAGGGTTAATATGGATCTAAAATGACTTGCATCCATCCGTGCCCTCCCCCAGGTTTCCCTAGGAATTCTCTGGAGCTACGCAAGCCAAGCCATCAAGGGAGCAGCCAACAGGGGATGTTGTGTGGGGCTGGGAGGAAGAGGAAGGGGGCAGTGTGCCCACGGAGAAAGGGCAAGACCGGGAATGGGAGCAGGACCCAGATGCATTCCCACAGCCGGGCGCTGCCCATCCGTCCCTGTTCCCCTTCGCCATCCCTTCTCGCACTGCTGGGCACCTGTGGCAGCTGTTCCATGTGCTATCTTGCTTCTTCGCTCGGTGTTTACTGTTCGGCACTGGGAAGGATATTTGGCCGGTTAACCACCATAAACAGAGATTAGCAGCAAGGAGCCACCTATCAGAGGCTGCCACGTTTCAGGGTGGCTGGCCTTGTTCTTTGTTCTTTTCCCTCGTCCCCCACCCCGACGGCCCCCAATGTTCCAGGGTTGCAGCATCAGGGAGGTTCCCCCGGGCACAAGAAACCGGCTAATGTGGAGAGGAACTCAACCCCCGTGCATTGCACCCAAAATGTGCCCACAGGGGCTAGGGGTACCAGGCACTGATGTACCCATATGGCCAGGGGCACTGGGCGCCAGGATATGTCTGTATGGACCGGAGGCACCAGGCATTGGCGACGTTCCCGCATGGGCTGGGGGCAAAGCACACTTCACACAGCCCCCTGGTATTCAGGCCTGGGAAACGAGCCCACTGAAAACCATCAACCCCTTTGTGAATGTGACACAGAAACTTCAAAACAAGTCAACAAGTGGGACCAAGGGCCCCGAGCCGATCGCACCAGACACAACAGCGCCCCAGCTCTCGAGCTCAGTGCTGGCAACAGGCGACGAGGGGAGATCAGCATAGGCAGGAGCGTTGCCTTTTCCCCAGTCTCCACCAAGCTCCGCAGGACGAGATGCCTGCCCAAATCCAGCAGCCGGCTGGCCAGGAGCTGCGCTGATCCTGTCTGCGTCCGGCGGCAGCTGGGAGGAAATCGGGGTTGAAAACGTCTTGCTTTGCTGCCTGGAAAACGCTCGTTTGTTTGGCTCGTGTCGAGTCAATCTGGAACCAAGCGTCCTCCAGTCCTGTGCTAGGCACAGACCATGTGGGCGGGAATGGGCTAGCAACAAACTCACGGTGGACCAGCTTCTGGCGCGTTTTTATTTTCAAAGCTGTTTTTGGGTTTTTTTTTAAAAAAGGCGGCCACCTTATATACACAAACCTGAGCCGCAGTCCTGAACCAGTATAAACCCCCCGTCGTGAGCGCTGGGAGCGGCAGGCAGGGGTGTCCAGCGGGCAGTGCTGCCGTGTCGGGCATGGGACCGAGCTAAACTGGCACCAGAGGTTGGATGCAGGAGCAGGGCTGGGCCGTGAACTCTCCATGATCCTCTGTGCCAGAGATCCCCAACCTTATTCATGCCACGGACTGGCAAACCCATTCACAAACGTTTGGCACACCGGCAACATTTTATTTGCATATTCATTATGCAAATAATGAATGTGCACATATGCAAATAAAATGTTGCCTGTCCGCCTAACCCCAAACCAGCCCCTTGCTCCCCTAAAATCCTTTGACTATCACCCCTACATCCTATGCCCGTTGACCCTTTAACCTCTGACCCCTACAGCCCATGCCAACACCCTCTTGCCCCATGACCCACCAGCCTTACCCAACACCCCTTTGCCCCAGCCCTGCACTCCCCAGAGAAAGGCTACCCCCTGGGGAGTGTGGCTGAGTGTGGCTGTTACTGCCACGCAGGCAGGGATAGCAGCCGTTGGTGGCAGGCATGCTCCCTCCTCCTTCGCTCCCTACCTCCCGAAGCACGGAGGGGGGAGGAGGAAGGAGGGAGAGAGGCGCCTCCTGCCCTGCCTACTCCTGCCTCCGCCTCATCCACCACAGCTGTCGGAGCTGAGCTGCTGCGGCTTGAGCTCTAGCAGCCGCCTTGGCCCGGCAGCTAGCGGTTCGTGGATCCGCACCAGTCTGCAGACCAGCGACTGGGAACCGCTGCTCTGTGTCATCACCAAAACCTGTTTCCTTCCCCCACTGGCTCTCTTGCTGTCTGGACTGGAAGGCTCTGGCAATACCACTGGGGTGTTACCTTGGCCCCATGGGGCTGGGACAGGAAGGCATGGGATTCACCAACAGCCACCGATGGGCTTGAGTGACGCTGGAGGAGATACAAAGCGGCTCTCGTCCAGTCCTACTCAGACAGAGGTTGGAATGGCTCTTTATGAGACACACCCATTTCTGCACCAGCCCAAGAGACCTGCCCAGAAAACAGCATCCCGGGTTTTAGCCAAGGCCCAACGTGTGACAGGACAGGACACCTTTGGGTGAAAGTGGCAGGACAGTCTCAGCCTGGCTTTTTATGGACATTGGTTACAAATCAGCCACTGCGCACCTGAACACAGTTTCAGGAGAAATGGAGAACTGGAAAAAAGAGGATCGGTGGAGCTGTGCAGCGGGGGCCTGGGACTAAACTGGCAGTGGGTGGTGCCCAGACGAGGACAAAAGTGTGTTGGTGGAACTTGTGTGTGCAGGGCTTACAGAACCCAGCAGAGAGCCTGTTGTTTACAGAAGGACCAAATTCACCCTATTTAAAACAGCCACCTTCCCTGGAATGGCGGTTACTCCGCAACCCACTTTCAGGCCTCAGGCTTAGAAAAATGCACTTGCTCCAGAGACCCTTCCTAGCTTGTCCCCATGTCCCCTTCCCCCTTCTGTTCTCCCTCCAGGCACTAGCGGAGTGTCCCCGACTGGCTAACCTCTTCAGGCCTGCCTCCTGTGTGCCCCTTACCCTGGCCTCAGGAGAGCCTCTATAGAGGGCCTGTCACCTCCTCTCCAGAACTACAGGTGTGAGGGAGGCTGGATGCTGGAGACGGATGCAGAAGCCTGGTCCCTGCAGTACATGTCTAGTACTTAGTCCCGTCTTCTTTGAATTGCCCCAAAGAGGGCAGGTGGGGTGCACCCGATGCCAGTCCCTGGGCCTCATTGTCTTCTCCCTTCCCCCAAATGCTCCCTCTTGCATTTGATTATAAATATTTGAGGCCAGATCAGTGTGTCTTCCCTACCACAGAGTAACAGTAACTAACCTATTGTTTTTATACATAGAACTGAGTCCATGACTCTTCCACAGAGGGGTCATCTTCCATCAGAAATGCCAGCTTATCCTTCCGCTGGACCGAGAGGAAGTGGCTACGTCAGCTCAGCCATTACAACGTCATGTTTTTGTGAAGGAAGGGTCCGTCTCCAGAGCTGCCCGGCTGGTTCCGGTCCGCTGCAGGGCACCTATGTCTGTGTACTCCTACCCGCTGGCCTTAAGGCAGGAATTCTTCCTTGATTGCCATTGGGGATGAGGAGATCAGGTTAGTGGTGCTGCTGCAGAGGCTGCCCATGGCGCCCGGGGTACCAACGGCAGGCGGGGTGGGAGTGGTGGTGCTTGTAGGTTGCGTCTGCTGCTGCATCTTCTTCTTGTTCACCTTCCGCTCCTTGGCTCTCCGGTTCTGGAACCAGATTTTCACCTGTGGAGACGAGACGAGAGGAGAGGGATGGACAAGGGCGGGGGAGAAGAAGGGACAGGAAAAGGGGTAGAGGAAGAGAGAAGAGAAAAGCAGGAGAGAAGCAGACAATATGAGGTAGGCCGGAGCCAGAGAAGGAGCGAGCATGTGAGGTGACGGGGAGAGGGTGGAGGGAGTCAATGTGAGACGTCAGTCCTTTGCCGAGTTAGTTTTTCTGTCTCCACTATGGTTCCTCTGGCACACACCAGGCAGAGAGACTCTCCTGCAGGTGATGCCAGGGGGTAGAAAGAATGAGGAACTGGGGTATGTGGGTTGCCAGGGAAACCTTCATTTTGTGCACAACATCACCACTTGAACATAAGCCTCCCCTCCCACTCAAAGAGCTCCTGACTCCTAACCCTCCCAGAGGAGGTTGAAAAGACCAGAACTTCAGCAGGGCTCAAAAAAAAGCTAGGTCCATCCATGGCGCTTAGCCAGGCTGGGCAGGGAGGGTGAATGTAGCCTCTGTTTGTCAGAGGCTGGGAATGGGCGACAAGGGAGGGATCACTTGATGATTCCATGTTCGGTTACCTCCCTCTGGGGTACCTGGTATTGGCCATTGTGGGCAGACGGGACACTGGACTAGATGGATCTTTGGTCTGACCCAGTCTGGCCATTGTTATGTTCTTATGTAGCCCCATTTCCCATCTCTTCCATAGCTTCCCCAGCTCCCCTAGGGACACTCTCTCTGCTGTTCCGTCAGTTCACCCCGGGGTGGGGGGTTCGAAAGCTCTCAGCATTGGCCTAACTCTGCTCCAGGGAGTTTTACCCCTGACCTCACTGGGTGCAGCCAGGCCCAATGGCCCAGGCTGCCTGCCTCGGTGCATGCCAAATGAACAGCTCCGCACTGACCTGCCGTTCGGTGAGGCCCAGCGTGGCCGCTAGCTCCGCCTTCCGCCGGATGGTGATGTAGCGGCTGTAGTGGAATTCCTTCTCCAGCTCCAGGCGCTGGTGGTCCGTGTACACCACCCGGTACTTGTCTTTTGTTCGGGTCTTGCCTAATGCAAACAGCAGGGAGGAGAACGCCGAGTGACTGCTGGGAGAACTCGGTGTTCTAATTGGCAAGGGACGATGGTGAGGGCATGAAGCCAGGGGGGTCCCCAAGGACCTGCCGGATACACAGCCGCAGTTCAGTGGCATTGATAACTAGGGACCACTGCAATGCCCTGCTAACCAGAGGGCAGGGCAGCCATCTAGCCCTTTTGGAGGGATGCTGGAATGCCCTACCCAGCAATTGCCCGAGTTGGTCCAGCTGGGAGCCCCACAGACTCCGACCTGCTGTCAAGCAGGCTCTGGAAGAAGAGAGGGGGCATTCAGGTGAGAAATGATACCACAGGCAGAGGCGGAAGCTGCGCTGTATCTTTGCACACTCGGCACGGCCACAGAGACAGTGCCCCAGAGCCCGGTGTTGAAAGGGAACAATAGAAACTGGCTAGAAAATGCAGTCTGACATGTTTTAAATGATGCCTGAAAACGCCGAGGAAACCCAAGTCCCTCAGCAAGAGAACTCCAAACCCAGCCTATTGGAAGAACGTCATGCTTGTTTTAAAAGGCATAAGCTGGGGAGTCAGGAGACCTTCATTCTAGTCCCCTCTCTTCCACTGGCCTGCTGTGCACCCTTGGGCAAGTCGTTTTTCTTTGCTCCAAGCCTCAGTTTCCCCTCCCACCCTTTGCCAGTCTTGCAGAGATGGCCAGAGCTTCAGGGCCAGGACTATTTCTCGTTCCGTGCACTTGGTTGGGCTTCCAGGCACTGAAGCAATCCAGACAACAAATTACAACAGCAAAAGGAGATACCAACAGAGCTAAAGACTTTGCCACCCCAGGGAACAGCAACAAGATTACAGATTGGAGCAGCAGCTAGTCACAGCAGTTGCCCTACACCTGTGTCTACCGCCGGCTGGTCAGGGCCAGTTCTGGCTCCTGAGTGCCAACTTCCGGGGGCCACGTTGTTCCTGTGCTGCTTGACTTTTTTTCTGCCCCCTCTGCTGCATTTGGCTGGCCGGGTTTTGTACCACTAGCTTGGCCAGCCATAGTGCGTTTTCATGGGATTCCCCCTCCGCTGCTCTAGCATACCTAAGAATGGAATAAAGCCCTCAATCCCTCACCCCGGCCCAAGGGAATAATGAAGCAGAGAAACTGGGTATGGACTGTGCCAAGCACAAGTGTGCGTCACTGCCGTTGGATCGGCGCAAAGGTCAGTGCCTCAGTGGTGCCGGGTGTTGTGCATGAAACAGATGCCAGAGTTGCGTGAGTTAATTGTGTTCTTTGGAGAGATTTGTTGCGACTCTCTGCATTTCTTTCCTGGATACGATTATTCACAGACATTTTCTCTGTTACTTCATTGGGCCCATTGATTTCAATAAGAAGTATAGTCGGGCTCTTGGTAGGCACCGGTTTTGATTTAAATGAGTTGATGCATTTCACATGTAACACCGGAAAGGAAACAGAATGGTACTTCAGACCCATCATATAAGCATATGTTACATGAAAATTGATTTTCTTTACAGATGGCTGCTAGGTAAAATAGAATAGAATAGCTAGTGCCTATATACTAGGGCCCCTAAAGCCAGGGATGGAGCTGGTACACCTGGTGGCTGGGGAAGCGGGTGGTGGCTGAGCAGGTGGGTAAAGGCTGGAGTCCCGTCCACCCTGGGAGCAGCCTCCTCCAGATTCAAGATGGATGGAACTGGCACCCTTGGGGTGGGGGTGGGGGAGGGTAGGAGCTGGTGGTAATAGAAATTATGTTGGTGATGATTAACAATAAAAGACAAAGCAGAGATGAAGCCTGAAACCCTCTCCCCTAAACTCCATAACTGGCCCCCAAGCATTGCTTCTCAGTACAGTAATTTAATTCCTAGGTGTAACTATTTTCTCCCCAATGGAAAAATAAAAGTAGGAGCTGATCTTCTGCATTAGCTCATTCAGGGCATATCTACACAGCAGGCCTAAACTCGAAATAAGCTGCGCAACTTGAGCTACGTCAATTGCGTAGCGTAAGTCGAAATAGCTTATTTCAACTTCAGGAATGTCTACACAGCACTTATTTTGAAATAGAGCACACTTCCCCCGGCTTCCCTTACTCCTCCTACACTCCTGTGTAGACATGCCCTCAGTGTGGCTTTGTCTACACTGCAGGGGTTTGGCTCAAAAAGCCTTTTGCAGAAGAGTTCTTGAGCAAAAACTTCTTGTGCAAAAGCACATCCAGACTTCAAAGTGCATCGAAAAAGCAATGTGTGCTTTTGCACAAGAGAGTGTCCATACTGCGGGGACACCCTGTGCTTTTTCCAGTGGGGGTTTCTTGCACAAAAACTCCTCTAGACCATCGACACCTGCCTTTTTGCACAAGAGCTGTAGTGCAAAAAACAGTTATTTCTCACAGGGAGAGGAATAATTCTACTAGCAAAAGCCATCTGTTCAGTCAATTTACTTGTGCAAAAATGTGCTTGAGATGTGGACGCTCTGCCAGTTTTTGTGCAAAACCAGCCGTTTTTGCGTAAAACCTTGTAGTTTTTAGACATAGCCTGTGTGACAAATATTTAGGGGCAATATGCAAACCAAAAGATAAAGGGTTAATCAAAACATACAGTCAGAGAGAGGGCTTTGTATGGGAGATCCCGGGTGATTTTGCAAAGTAAGACCTACCTCTAACCATGCGGCAGTGAAATGGGATGTATGCATCAAAGCCCTGAGGTCAGTCATCCATTTTGCTTATCCACAACGAGTTTGCTGGGCAATTCTATGGATCCAGAATCTTGCACATGGGCTTTTTTAGCATTAAATACAAATGTCTGTTGAGCAATCCGCATCGGTACCAAATGGAAGACTAATTATAACCGAACAGGCTCTGCAATACCACAGGGCTGCTGGTAGACGAATGAGTCATGCACAACAGCGTCCTTGTGTACGGACAAGCAGTGAATCAGAAATACAGCAACTAGATCCAGCACAGGCCTTTGATGGTCCCGCCACTTCATTTATGACATCCCTGGATTAGTGTACATAGGTCCTTTTTTGCAAGAGATTTTAAGGAAGAATTGGATAGATCCACATGAGCACGTTACTAAGAAGAACGTAAGGATTTTCATTATCTAGTGTGCATACACAAGGGTAACAAATAGCCATGAAAATTTGTTTCATATCCAGAAATAAATTAATTCTGTTCCAGAATAGCAGGAGGGACGTGATGGTGTTTTCAACATCCTTCTGCCTTGGAATCAGCCCTTTTGTAAACCTTGGAAAACACAGGACAACAGATGTAGACGCCTGTCTTTTCCTAAACTTTTGCCAGGGAACTGTGGGGAAAAATCCAAACAGCTCCATGAATTTCAATTACGTTCCTCTGGATTTACCATCAGTGTCGCTGAAAACAGATTTTGGCCAACAGTTTTTTGACCCCTGGCAGCAGTTCTCCAGAGCTTGACACAGCACTAAAGAAAAGATTGCCAACATTCAAGAAGGCCGTGGGCCAAACTCTGCTCTCAGTTGCACTGGTGTAAATCTGGAGTCACCCCCACAGAAGTCCATGGAGTTACACGGGTTCAATCTGGAGTAAGAGAGGGCAGGATTACGTTCAAGACAGCTCATGCTTTGGTGGTGCTAAAGCATGAAACGCCTTTTTCATTTCCATGACAGAATACCGTCACCTCCCTCTTTATGATTTGGAAAAGCATGGGAATGTGTTACAAATGTTATTGGCGTGTCTCTTTGGAAAGATGTCCATGCTTCCTTTTCCTGCTGCAGTATTATGCTAAGAACTTCATCAGCAATAGGTTACATAAATCGTCACAACCAGCCCCGCCCCTGTAAACAGCTGCCATATAGTTTTCCTGGGTCAGTTTAATCATGAGAACATCCTTATACCAAGCGCCCAATTCTTGGGTTGCTTGGCACCTCTGCATGGTATAAAGCAACTGCAAACCTGCAGGGTCCTGCCCTTCTGAAGACTCTTCTGGGAGTGGCCTAAAGAAAATGTAGAGTTTGGTAACACTCCATCCTGGAAAAGAGGATCCAGACAGGGCAAATGGCATGAAATTGAAATGGGTGTAAGAAGCTCACTGGAATCTCTCAACGGGGACTTTTTTTCACAGTACAGGTTATGCTCTAGTTGTGTTTGTCTTTATCCTTCTTTAATAAAAAAAATCCCTTTCTCCTGATGCTTCAAGATCCGTGGATGGCTTGTGGACTTCCAACAGGTGATGGCCACCACCAATCACGGGCTTAGGAAGAAGGACTGGGGGAGCTGTGACATGGCAGCTGTGGAAAGTCCAGGCCTGGGTACCACCAGCCATCCCTACAGAGCAGGACAAGGTAATGGGACACAAAGCCTTTCACTCCAAGCTCTTGTGTTTACCTATGGGCCAAGACACTAAAGTTGGCTTGCCTAGAGCAGTGATCCTCAGACCAGGGTTCCCTGTAAACGGAGCGCTTGGGTGGCCGCCCAGGAGAGATTCAAATGCTGCACAGCTAATTAGCAGAGTGCCCACAGCCGACGGCATGTGTTTCTCCCGGTGGTGCACATCAGCACATGCCTCAGTGCACATAACAACATTTATTCTGCACACAGGTGGAAAAATTAGAGGGAATTCTGCCTCAGAACTCAGTGGGCAGGAGGCAAATTAGCAATCACCATTACCAAAAAGACTCATGGTGGGGTGAATTCATTGTTTCATTTATCATAGTAATGTAGATCCATATGTAAGATAGATAGATAGATTAGTCTCACCGCAAAATGACTGCCCAGGTAGTATTATTTTATCAACTATAGTTGGTTATAACAGTAAAATTATCCTGATCGGTTAGTAACTTGGCTAATAATTAAATAACATGCTGTTTTAATACCATGGGCTGCAAACAGCTGCAGGAGTCACGTTTCGGAGCCACGTCTGACAGGGGAGCCCCAGTCTGGGTGTCACTGCTCTAGGGGCGTTCTCACCCCTTGTAATGGCTCCCCGAGGTGAAATAAGAGGTGCCTGTGGGACAGGCCTGCCTGCCACCAGGGAGCGTAGGGAGTGAGGCATTCTCTGGGCCTGGAGATGGCCTGTCCACTCACGCCAGGACAGGACTGAGCCCCGTTGGCGGGGGAGCAGCGGAGAAGCGTCTCCTGCTACTGTAGAGCCGTGCCTGTTCCACCAGGCACTTCTAGGGCTGCCACTCGGGAGCCTTTCAACAGCCCTGCTCACGGCCTGCTCTTCACATCCCTGTGCCCAGCTCTCTCCTCGGGGGCCTGGTCGATGGCATTTGCCCAGCCTGTGTTGCTAAGACGGGGTTACAAACATACAGCCTGCTTGGCTGGCTGCGAGGCTGTGTA
This sequence comes from Pelodiscus sinensis, assembly GCF_052426305.1. NCBI lineage: Eukaryota > Metazoa > Chordata > Testudines > Trionychidae > Pelodiscus > Pelodiscus sinensis. The sequence goes on from NC_143067.1 coordinate 7,639,956, forward strand.
CTGCGCCCATCACTGTGATATAGGGCGGCCCTTCATCCTCTTTCATAGAGGACAGTCCTGTTCTTTTGTTACTCTCTCCTTTCGCCTCTGTTGATATGAAACAGGACACCTTTGTGGCTTCTGTTTTTCTCTTGAGAGCAGAGGTGAAGGTAAGCCGGTGCAGTCCAGTGCGGCACTCCGGCTGGGGCGCTCGGCTGTAGCCGCTCCCAGCCGGGCTGAGTTCCAGGGAGTTCTTGCTAAGCAGCAGGTAGCCAGCCAGGTGAAAGGCGCTGGCTGGGGGTGCGCGGCCCCCGCAGCCGGCACTGCCTCAGTCCCTGCACCCCCCCTTCCCGGTGCCCTTTCAGGAGCGCAGGGGGCTGCAGCTCTGCACACCGGGTCCTCTTCCTCATCCCCTGACTATCGGGGAGTGAGGGGGAAAGTGCTCAGCTTGTGCCTGCCTCTTGCTCCCGGCTTCTATGGGGAGGCAAAGGAGGGTGCAGCAGGCTGTGAACGTTCCCCTCGCTCCCCGGGAGTCAGAGGAAGAGGAAGAAGAGCCGCAGTGACCCTGTATGTGGGGCTGCAGCTTCCCCACCCTCCCAAAATGGTGCCCTTGCCCCCCCACACTCACCCCTATACCCCCAGTCCTGGGTCCCTTCATCCCCAGCCCTGACTCCTAAATCCCCCCCACACGCCCCTGCTCTGGGCCCCCTTGCACTAAATGCAACAGGTCTCTGTTCTTAAGGTACCTGTTGTGATATCGGAGCCCCCTTCCATACACGCCTGGCCCGCGAACCCAGGCAGATAAAATACTAACCCGGCTGTCCCGCAAAACCGTCCCCTAATATTTGAGCCAGCCCATTTTGGAGGGTTAAACACCAAAGGAGTGTGTGCGGCGGTGGCCTTTTTTAAATTTGCAAGCAGCAGCCTCTGCATGGCTTGCTGTGCCCTCCCCGGCCCCATACCTCCGCCGGGGAGGAAGGCACCAAATAGCAATGGAAAGGTTCTTCCCATAAGTGTGCGGACGGGGGGTTATTGCACCCCTTCACCTGCCCCAGGCTGGGCGTTGTTCGTACCAGGGTTTGAAGGCAGGAGCTCAAAGCCAAGCCCCTCGCCCTGCGTCTGGTCTCCCGGTGCGCCTTTCCCCACACCAAGTGGCCCCTTTCAGCTGCTCCTGCTTCCTTTGCCGCCCCATGGAGGGTTTTGGGAGAGGAGGGCCGGGCTCACGCTCTGGGCAGAGTCCACCAGAGAAGGAACCTCTGGCGCGGCAGCCGCGAGGCTCCCATTCAGCCCATCCCCCACTGGGGCTCTGCCTGACCTTCCCCATTTCAGCGAGGCAGGGGGTTTTTAAACACTGTTTCTTTCATGGCACGAGGAGGGGAAACAAGGGCAAACATCACAGGCGGGCAGCTCTGCGGTGGTCTGGGGCTAGCCCTTTGCCAGGGCGCAGGACCCCAGAGGGAAGAGTACCCAGGAAGGATGCTGCGGGGAGGGTCACCTTGCCCAGTGATTTACGAGGGGTCAGCCCACTGGGGATGGGGATGGGGGGTTAGGGGAAATGGCTGCCACCACAACAGGTGGTGTATGAGCGGCAGGCACAAAGCAGCTGCTTTTCTAATGAGTAACCACCACCGGGCCCTTCACTTCCTGCTTTCACTTTACCCCCAAGCCAAATGCGGGAGCGGGAGCCCGTGTCAATATGTGCATATGTGCGTGTGTGCGCATGTGTGAGCCTGAGTACCGGCATGGATGTGTCGGGACCCAGCTGATCCTGCTGGGATGTGACCTCAGGACCCCTGGCTACAAAAGCGGTCAAGGGAGAGCAGGATTTCCATCTCTGTGCCCCTTGCCAGGGCTTTTGTGTCCTCTCTCTAGGCCGCGGGCTGACGAGGCCATTGAAGGGGGTGTGCTCTGCAAACAGGCTGAGCGTGCGCCTTTGTGCCTGCAGCAATGCTCGCTCATCGTCCCTGTGTCCGTGTGGGTTCAGAGGTACTTGTGTGTGTGCAGCCATGCATGGGGGAGCAGGGGCTTGGGGGAGTGCCTGTGTGGGGAGAACAGAATGGGATTTCAGATAGCACCCTTTGTCTAAATAATAAGAAGGGGTGCATCCATGCAGCCTCTCATTAGAGGACCTCAAAGCAATTGAGAGGCAGCTGTTAAGTCTTTCAGCAAGGTGAGCGAGAGCACATCAAGTTTGTAACACTGCCAGGAAATAGAACCCAACACCTATAGGGCGTGTCTACACTGCACCCTTAGCTCAGAATAAGCGACGCAATTTGAGCTACGCAAATTGCGAATCTTATTTTGATCTAATTCCGATCTAATAGTTCGAAATGCGGCTCTGTCTACACAGTGACAAACGTCGAAACAAAGCGCTATTCTGCAACATCCCTTACCTTACAGGGATGTCGGAATAGCAAGCCTCTTATTTCGAAATCTACCTTGAAATAACGGGTTTGCTCACAAGACGCGGAATAACTATTTCAGGATATTGGAAGTATCCAAAAATAGTGCTGCTGTCTAGACGTACCTTTAGAGCTGGGCTTTGGCCGCTTAAATCACCGTTAGTGGAAAAGAGCCAATTTGAGGGTCACGTTTATCCTTTGTTAGCAAAGAAAGTAAATAGACTGGCTCACGTCATATCTGCTCAGAAGAGAGCACCTCAGCTGGGCTCTGGGATGGTCTTTATAGCAAGGGTGCTGAATGCCATGGAACAGAACTCATAGGCTGTCTCTAGACTGCATCTCTTTTCTGTAAAAGGGATGCAAATTAGACACATCGCAATTGCAAATGAAGCGGGGATTTAAATCCCCCCCGCTTCATTTGAATAAAAATGGCTGCCGCTTTTTTCCGGCGCAGCTTTGCTGGAAAAAAGCGCCAGTCTACACGCGGATCTTTCAGAAAATAAAGCCTTTTCCGAAAGATCCCTTATTTCTCTTAAAATAAGGGATAAGGGATCTTTCAGAAAAGGCTTTATTTTCCGAAAGATCCGCGTCTAGACTGGTGCTTTTTTCCGGCAAAGCGCCGAGCCGGAAAAAAGCGGCAGCCATTTTTATGCAAATGAAGTGGGGGGGATTTAAATCCCCGCTTCATTTGCAATTGCGATGTGTCTAATTTGCATCCCTTTTACAGAAAAGAGATGCAGTCTAGACACAGCCATAGACTTTAAGGTCAGAAGGGACCATTATAATCATCTAGTCTGACCCCCTGCACAATGCAGGCCACAGAATCTCACCCACCCACTCCTGGAATAATCCTCTCCCCTATATCTCAGATACTGAAGTCCTCAAACGATGGTTTAAAGACCCCAAGATGCAGAGAATCCTCCAGCAAGTGATCCGTGCATGGTATATGCGATGGAAACCACACACTCAGGTTCTATTATGCCGGTTCCAGCACCCCTACCTCAATTCCTCTTCACAGCTAACAAGACCAAACACTTGGCGGCCACTTGGGATATGTGATTTAATATGTAAGGAAGTAGATGGAGTTGTGCAAGAGGGAGATTTATGCCTGTGTTAACAGAACCGAACCTGGGACCTAAGTGCATGAGCCTCTATAGCTTGAGCAAGAAAGCCAGCTGGCTCTGAGCTAAGGCCAGAGAGCAGGTGTGGGGAACCTCAGGCCTGGGGGCCACATGCGGCCCTCAGCTTCCCTGGATCTGGCCCTACCAGGCTCAGGGCCCCCCTAGCATTGGGGAGCCCATGCTCAACCCCCTTGCTGTCCCACCCTGTGCTGGAGCACACAACATCTACTAGGCTGGCCCCTCTCTAGGCTCTGATGTGCAAGGGGAAGTTGGGGAGTGTCTTTCTCCCTCTCAGTCAGGGGTCACGGTCTGTGAGAATTTTTTTTCCTGCTTCTCACTTGTGTGTGGCCCCTGACCCCACTCCTGCCATAGATCAAACTTATTCTTTCTCTGTCTGGGCTCTAAGTGCCACTACCTGGGACAGTGAACCACGCCCAGTTGCTGTGTGGGTTACACGTGCAACACAGGTGCAAGTCTAGAGGTGGACAAACACAGCTTTGTGAAGCAAGGCCTCATTATGTTAGAGACCCACCATAGCAAATCTATGCTTCCTGTTGCAAGACAATCTCCATTATAAATCTGATTTCCTCCCCTCCCCACAACTTCCACAGAACTTAGGTCCTTTCCAGCTGGAATTTGCATCTCTAGTCTCCTGCCTAAGGGGATTTTTGGCAAGGTTCTTTGCAAAATGTGAGGTGGATCGCACCAGCTGCGTATGCGACATGTGACTTCAAAAATCACCGATAAACGTTCTGAGCTAAGAACACAAGTGCTGCAGTCACTGGACGCCAAAGAGAACCAGAGCACAGGTGCACTGTGTGCAGTGGATTACTGAACAGCTATGAGCTAAGTAGCAGGAAAATGGAGTCTCTTGGGTGTCTCTCCAACAGCGGCAACTTCCAGGAGGAATTCCGTGCCTCTGATAACTCCCGCAGGCACAGGCTGTGAGCATAATGATCCTGATTGCTCTGTAGGTGCAGCCTACATTTGTCACTACCTGTGCCAGGCACACTACCACCTGGGGCAATGTCTACACTGCAGGCTTCTTGTGCAAGAAGTCTTTTGCACAAGAATTTTTGCACAAAAACTTCTTGCGCAAGAGAGCGTCCACACTGCATGGATGCTCTTGCGCAAGACAGCTCTGATGGCCATTCATAGAATGGCCATCAGAGCACCTGTGCTTTTTTCCAAGAAACCCCTGCAGAGCGTCCACACTTGCCTCTTTGCGCAAGAACTCTTGCGCCAAAAGGAGTTATGCTTTGTAAAAGGAGCCCTCTGTTCTGCCGTTTTACATTTGAGGTGTGGATGTTCTGCAGGTTTTTGCGCAAAAATGCCTGGTTTTACGCAAAAACTTTGCAGTGTAGACATAGCCTGAACTTTATAAATCCCATTCATTAATTCTCTAGGGCCCTCTCTGTCGTTTGTCAGCCCTGCAGGGATTCTTGCAGAGTTGAAGTATGGAAAGATTCCTTCCAAGTTTATAAGCACTTGCCAGGATTACGAGTCCAAGAATTTATAAACACAAGGAATTCTCAAGAAGCTATAAACTCTGCATGATCAGTGAGGCGAAAGGCATGATTCCTACTCAAGAAGAATTTACAGAAGCTCCCTGGGAATCCGACTTCTTATCTCTCTGTGTCCCGACTGTAGCAATTAGAACAAGCTTTTTCACATCCAGTTTTTTTGGTTGAAATTTCCCTTAATTTTTGAGTTGTTTAAAAAATGATCCTTAAAAGCATCATGTTGGTTTTCAATGTACATGACAGATATCTATTTGTGTATAATAACACCACTAGAACATGGCTGTGTGTCGTGTGTGTGTGTGGGGGGGAACATTGGGAAGAGAGAAACAAAGATTAAAATGCATGTTTAAAGGTCAAAAAATGAAATGGGGAATCCTGACTGTTCCATGAATTTTAAGAGGAATTCATTATTCAATAGAAAGTCCCTACAGGAAGTTTGACTTTCACTGTTACTTGCTGTTCGCCAAGTCTCACTAATTAACTCTCCTCTTGGTTTCAAATGTTTCCATCATCTAACCAGGCCATTGAAACAATACTATGTGACTTGAATGACCAATCACTCACCACAAACATTATTACACTTGTTGATTATGTTAAGGCCCTAGGAGCCAGCCAAGAGCGGGGCTTAGTGTGTTAGATACTACACACATGGAGTAGACAGATCCTCCTCTGAGGAGCTAAGAACCTACATAAAGCGGCAAAGTTCGCCTATCCAACCCAAAGACTGACAGCAATTCCCTCCAACTAATGGTCAGGCACAAAAACATCTGCTATATTCCAAAGTGGATTGTGGCAGATTTAGAGGCAGAAGAAGAGACTAAAATAGTCCTCACAATGAATAATTCCACCACCTTTCAATGCAAACGCGGAGTCGCACACTTTCTCTCTGCAATGCTTTTGGTCTGTAACAGCAGTGCAGACACTGCTGTCAAACCCACCTCGCCGCCCACGGCCACAGGGTTGTTTTTAGCACCAGAGAGCAAGGCTCACTGCGGTGGGTTTTAAAACACCGTGTAGACGTATCTTCAGTACACCCAGGGTGGATGCAGAGTGAGAGAGGGCTTCAGCCAGGCACTTCTGGGGTTGGGCTCTGATTGGCAACGGAAAGTGACGTGCCTGAGGGATGAACGATGCGCCCACTACATTCAGCCGTATTGTGCTGGGCCAGAAAGCCACTCACTCTGCAAACTCCTAGGCCACCGGAGACTTTGCCTCCAGACAGCTTTGCTCCATTAGGAAAGACCACAGCTAGAAAACCAGGCCTGCGCTTCCACCCCCAGCTCACAGCAGTGAAGATGGGAGACTCAATGGATGCCCTCTTGTGGTGCACAGGATCAAAAATCAAATCACACGTCTCTCTACCTTCTTCCGTGTCCTTCTTAAGTCGTTCCTCTCCCCCCACCAGCACACAGCAATCTTCCTTCCATATCCAGTCCCCTCCTTCATGGCTGCAGAGGCTGCCCTGGCCGAGCATTCCCTCACAGTGCTCCAGGGGCGGGTGGGGATAGACAAAGGGTGTGCCCCCCTCGCATGGTTGAGAACCCAGCGCTGCAAGGCTCACTGCCCCGCCGGGCACGGCAGGGAGCGGGATGGGGCGGGGCAGGGCATGAGCTGCACCAGGACTGTGTACTAGCCCCTGGCCCTTGCTGCAGAACGACTCCACAGCCGGTGGCGTCCGTCCCCGCCAAGCGGCTCATGCAGCTCCCCCGCGTGCAGCCCAGCAGTCGGGCCCTACGCAGCGCTACAAGGCTGGGTCCACATGCAGCACGCCCGTGGCCCGGCCCAAGCTCGCCGCAGCAGGCCGGACTGGGCTGAGTGCAGGAATCATGCACCCGTGAGGCCCATGCATGGCCTATGCCCCTCCCAATGTGGAATCTTACATTAAAACACCCCTCCTGGGGCCCATTGCTATGCTTCATCCACCGCTGCTTAACCTCACGGCACGGTGCCCCATTCTCCAGAGGAAGGTCCCATGTAGGGGCCTCAGGGCCCCACGCCCCTTGGGAGCCACAGTGCCTGGGAGGATGGGCTTTAGCGAACAGCCCAGACGCCACTGCCGAGGGCTCTCTGAGCACTTTCCACGGTGCCATTACTAAGTAGGCAGGTGCCAGCTCAGGAAGCTGACAGAGCCACCCACAGTGCTGCCCACAGCCACGCTCTCCTTCACCGCCCTTCCCTGACAGCATCTGAGAGGATCCCTAAGGCTGAGCCAATTGAGAGCTGTATTTGGGGTAGCACTGGCCTCATTCAGGCCCAGTGGTGAGCCAGGGAACCTAGCCTCAGATTAGCCCTGTTCATCATGGAAACCAGCCTCTCCTGCCGGCCCAGCTATGGGCCTCCTCAGGCCGGGAGCTTGTAACTAACTGTCCACTTGGGTTTCTGAACACCGCTTGACACTCCCCAGCCAGGTCAGGCCAACTTGTTTTTAATCTGCCCCTGGCTTATCACAAGAAGGGCAGGTGAATGACCTGCCTTAGCAGCCGCGAGGAGTTGTTCATGAGGCCAATGGGAACGATTTCAGCACCGGGATGGAGAAAGGGCCAATGTCTGTGTGGGGAGAGGGGATGATTGTCTTCGTTAATGTGTAACTCTAATAGCCCTCACTTTAGCCTGGACTCGATAAGGGAGCAGCTTTAATGTGCTGTGCAAACCGAAAGGGCCTCACTTCTGAGCGTGTGCATGTAGAGATACACACCCACACGCACACACGGGAGGAGGGAGGGGGTCCAGATTCTGAGCTGCGCCCAGCCTGTGCCTGCTGCAAGGCCTTTCCACAGGGAAGGCCTCGTGGGCTCCGTCTGAGCTCGCTTGCTCTCTGACACAAAGACGGGAGTTCCGGCCTGCAGTGCGTCACGTTGCTTTATACCACAGCCCTGCTCTTGCCACCCCCCATCTGACTGCAGCTGGGCTTAGGAGCAGGGTCTGCACCCATCCACTGGGCACCATGCAGCCTTGTGCTTCGCCAGTCCCTCCCACTACAGCAGGGAAAAACGGGGAACCAAAAACTTCCTGCTTCCTCTATGCCCTACTCTGGACTCCAGCAACCAGATGAGGCCAGTACATAAATGAGGAAGTCAAACGACACTGGTGGGGCTAGAAAGCAGAGTTTGTCCCTTCAGGGAGGTCAAAGTGACTGAAGGCTCTCCTTGCTCATGCCCAGAGAGACAGGAGTAGTCAAGCCCTTCTCCCCAGACCTGACTCATCTTTCCGCTTCAAGACAGAGGCCTGAAGGAGGAGCCCTGAGAGAGCCCCCAAAGGGACACTTTGGCACAGAATGGATTGTGCAAAGACCAGAACGATGCAAGGCGTTAGGGCTACACTCGACAGAATGGGCAAATCCAGGGGTGTTCAGACTAGGGTGATAATGGGCAATATTTGGGAACGTTCTGATATGGAAGGGAAATAACTGGACAGAAGAGTGACAGACAAGGGGGTGAAGGCAGCAGCCACATCAGAGGGGCAAGCAGAAAGCAGAAGAGGAGGGAGTTCTAGTATTTATTTATCAGGGAAGGCTGTTTCCTCCAGTTACCAGAGACACAGCTAGCCCTGGGAGAGCACAGCACAGCTGATGTAGCTCATAGGTGCCATGAAGAGACGGGCACCACTGTGTTGACAAGCGGATAACAGGCATTCAGCATACACCACAGCAGCAGGAATAGCACACATGTATTTCAGAGAGGACAGGAGAACAGTATAATTGTAACAGACTGTGGAGAACAGGGATAGAAAGAGACACAAATGGAGGCAGGTTGTGTCGTGTCCCTACCTAGTGGCTGCTTCACCTTAAAGGACAAGAGCCTACTACTGCTACCAACTAATGGAGTTACTCCTTTAGCTCAAATGGTGGAGGCTGGTGTTTCTGGTTCTGAAAGTTCAGGATTGTATGCTCATTGACAGCCCCCGGTGGAGACCCTGGCCCGGGGAGAGCACACTGTAGGGCTGGCAAAGTAGTTACTTCTGGAAACCCCAAAGAGGTTGCACCCCTTACAATGTGCTCCAACTGCTTCCACAAGGCCCATCAGTTCTCAGTGTACACACCAGTAGGATCTGATGCTCTTAGCTCACCCCACAACTCTTGGCAAATCCTGACAAGGCTTACGATATCCCTTACGATATCATTCCGTGGGGGTCAAGGAACTGCTAATCAGTACCTTACGGGTATGTCCATGGGCTCTCCCAGGGTGTGTCTACACTGCACCGCAGCTCGAAACAAGATATGCAGTTTGAGCTACACAAATTGCGTCTCATTTCGATCTCATTTCAAAATAGCTTATTTCGTACTTTGGTGCTGTCTGTCTGCACACTACCAAATTTCGAAATAATCCCCTTACTCCTCATGGAATGATGTTTACAGGGACATTGGAACAGCAAGCCCAAAATAATGGCTTGCTGTGAAGACACGGGGTAGCTACTTCGGGATACTCCTGTACCCCGATATAGCATTGCAGTGTAGATGTAGCCCCAGAGAGAAGTGGAATGTGCCAATACAGAGATGGTTTCCTGGTAAAGTCTCTAAACTATACAAGTGTGTGTGTGTGGGGGGGGGGGGGGGGGGGAGTTATTTTAGTATTGAGATGATAGGAGGCTGGATAGGTCAAGGGGCTGAAAATGGGATATGGAGAATTTCACCCATAGCCAGTATTCTAGCCTGGGTCATGTCAATAGCAAACACAAGCTGTTGCCAACTGACAACTGCTCCGTAACCTCGTGTGCAGCAACTGACCATCTCCTTTCAGTTGTCCCTGAAAAGAGGCTCCTATCACAGACAGTAATCATGGTAATTGCCTCCTAGTCCAGGGTGTCCCCAAAGAGGCCAGGAAGACATGGAGCCTGGGCTACGCATCATAACTGAAGTACAAGGAGCATAACACGTGGCATGGATACAGAGCTTTCCATCAGCAGCATGGCACACGCTTTAGGCCCATTATCTAACTCACGGAGGAGGTGGCATGGGCAAGCTCTTTCCCGTGGAGCTAAGCCTTCCCTGGCTAAAGAACGGACCTCAGTTCTCGGGACAGTCAAACGAGCATGTGCCTCTATCACTAAGCCCCGTCTTAAGGAAAAGACAGGTTGATGCAGCCATCTCAGTCAGAACACCTGTGAGCACCTGCCTCCATCTGAGCACCCAAAAGCACCTGCCTTCCCTGTTTCTACCCCTTTGTCACCCGTGTATTTCGTGGACTTCAGACAGTAGCTCACACCAGCTCCTATAGCAGGGGTGAGCAATAATTTTTGCCCGGGGGAAACTTCAAAAATTTTTGAAGTAGCCCCGAGCCACCCCGGAAGAGGTGGGGCCTAAACAGGAATGGGGTGGCCTAAATGGGAAGGGGTGGAGCTACCCCATCCCCAGACCATGATTGGTCTGGGGTTGGGGGAGCCCCTTTGCTCACAGGGTGGGGGCAAAGCGGAGAAGGCTTTGTGTGCTCCCCCATCCCCAGGCCCTAATTGGAGGCCCTGTTGCCCATCCCTGTCTACAGGGTGGAGAGGAAGAGAGCCAAGCACACAATAGTTGAAGGACACTGACGGGGCTGTAAATCAACAGGCCAGATTGTAACAACTCCTCTCGCCCCCTTTTCATCACAGGAAGCGGAGTTGTAAAATGGTGGGTCAAACTCCATGCGCAGTGTTCCCTGTAAACTATGAGCTTGTGCAGCTGCTCAGGAGAGATTCCGATGCCACCCAGCTGGAGCGGAGCGCCCTCCGCTAGGTTTTCTGTTTCTGCTGGTGGTGCACATAAAAAAGTATTCCACGCATGGAGGGAAAAGCTCAAACATTGCTCCACAGGTGTAATCTATCTTTCTAAGAAGAAGAGGGATTTCACGTTATAGGTGTGGCCAACAGCAGGTGTAGAGATGCTAAGAAAGCCCCTCCTGTCGAAATTGTCAAGTAGACAACATTTTACTTAATCCAGCAGGACTTCATGTCCACTGCATGGGAAAATTCCAACATCACATGTTGGCGTTTTCACTTCAAACAAACTTTTCCTGTCAACAAATGTCCATTTAGGAAGGGATCAAAAATAATATCATGTGACTCACTTCAGCTGTCCAATTAGCCCCTACATTTCCAGTTCTAACTATTTACAGAGGACTGGCCGCAGTCAATCTATTATTTACAAAATGACAGATTTCTTTCTAATCACAAACACATGTAAAGGGCTCGTGGATCTTGCCCAGGAAAGAAGCCGACAAATACATTGAAAATTGTTCACTCATTAAACTGTGTGATGAAGCCTAAAGGTTTTTCAGTTCAGTCCTGCATAAAGATCAATCTCTGTTTTTCTGAAAAAGACCGGCAGTTTTGCTTTATAGTTAGAGAGAGAGGAGGATGGAGCTGCATAATTTGGAGCTGAGAAGCACAAAGAAGACCTTGCCAGCTGATTTTATGGCTTTTCTCTGAGTGCGGGGAAAAGTGCTTTCAGAAGCATGAATTATTTTCCCTGTTTTGTGCCTATTAGAAAAAGATGGTTGTCAAAGACTCCACAGTGCTCCAAAGCCAGGAAAACCCACTCTTTTGCAGCTCTCGCTTTAGCATTATGAGAGGTGTCTTATGTCAGTGAGGAAGAATTGAGAACTTGTAAATTGCAAACCAAAGCAGGTATTTATTTACTATCGTCTACAGAGCAAATCAGGATCCATTTTAGGAGATTGTATAACATCCACTAGGGCCCCTGGTTTTTAGTTTTCATTTTATTTCATTTTTCTCAGAAATGTATCTGTATTTATTATCATCACAACAAAACCACAGGAAAACCAGTGCAAAAAAAATATTGGGTAAATATTGGGGTTTATTTTGGTGGCAGAAAGACAGGAAAAAATATTCAGTAGAGCAATGCTTTGAATTCCATTCATCAGTGTCTCAGAGGGGTAGCAGTGGTAGTCTGTAACTTTAAAAACAAGTAGTGCTGTGGCACCGTAGGTTATGTCTACACTGCAATGCTACTTTGGGATACGAGAGCATCCCGAAATCACTATCCTGAGTCTTCACAGCAAGCCCGTTATTTCAAAATATAACGGACTCACTATTCCAACATCCCTGTAAACCTCATTCCACAAGGAGTCAGGGACATTTCAGAATAGCCAGTTATTTCGAAATAAGATTGAAATAAGATATGCAATATGCATAGCTCAAATTGCATATCTTATTTCCAGCTATAGTGCAGTGTAGAAACCTCCTTAGAGACTAATAAAAATATATGGTTCATCAGTGTGGTTTGCTGCAGAACTAAAACAGAAGTCAGGACAGGGTACCACCTCTAAGTTTTAAGAAAACAATATCTCTAGTCTCCAATTAACCTTTTCAGTTGAATAAACAGTTTACTGTTGTAAACTTAGGGTACGTCTACACTGCAAGGCTATTTTGGGATACCAGAGGTATCCCGAAATAGCTACCCTGCATCTTTTGAATGCATCCGCTATTGCGAAATATAGCAGACCCTCTATTTCAGCATCCCTGTAAACCTTGTTCCATGAGCGATGAAGGATGTCTCGAAATAGTGTGTTATTTCGAAATTTGGCGCTGTATATACGCACCAAATTTTGAAATAGCCTATTTTGAAATAGAATCGAAATAAGATACGCAATTTCAAGCTAAGGGTGCAGTGTAGACACACCCTTAGAAGTATTAGTCTATGAATATTTACATTTAAAAATTGGTCCACACCATTTGCAGAGCATATGCTCAACTTCATTCTTTTCTCCTGGTTTTGTTTTAACTTTTGATGACTTCCTTATGTTCTGAAACACATTCTGATACAGAAGTCTGTTTACTTCCCGGGTGAGCGTGTCAATTTTTTAAGCCATTATCTCTGAATAGCTTGACATCCGTGAGCGCATGAGCCAGCAATACATTCACATGTGCACACACCTCCGAGCTTGTGTGCGCACCTGTTTGCGTGCATGCCGGTGTATATCTTTCAGACTAATACATCAACCGGCAGCATTACATAGACACAAAGACTCATGTGTTATCATCATACATCTATTTCAGGCAGTGTATTGTATTTTCCTAATAAAACAAGTTATTTTTATATAGTTGAATGATATAAAAGTAGAGTGAAAATCAGAAAAAAATGAATAAGATTTTTTGTAAAACCTGGGAAATGTTCAGTAAACATTGTTTGAAACTGAAAAGGCTTATGTGTCATCCATCCTTAACCTTCACCACTCATCCTGACACACACAGCCCTATGTAATAGCCAAGGTGCTGAAAATGGTACTCTCACTGAAATATAGTCTGATTCGTTGTTAAGACAACATAGATGCAAGCACACCGAGTCCATATATTTATGGCACACTCATCTCTCCCCTTCCAATTCCTCATAATTCAGCATCATTTTTGGCACCTGGCAGGTTTTTTGATGGTTTGCCAGAGTTTCTGTTAGTCCACTGCTACACCTCTCAGCAATCATACCTGCTGTGCAATGTCAGACATGGAACAGTAGAGCTAAGGCAACTAACAGATCAGCTAGGCTGTGGGTGTATTGTGTACCAATTTCACATGGTTCACCACACAAATGAAGCCATGGGCCTATAGCCACAGCCTACAGTAATCCAGCACCTCCGTGTTAGAAGTTGTGCTAAAAAAAAGCTGTAGACAGCTCTTGAAGAACTAGCCCAGCAAAGATACTAGGCCAGCAAGCCATTGTCAGGTTGTGGTGGCCAGGCTGTCTACAGTCCTGTGGTAAAATTACAACCCCTTTGGGGGTTGTGGGCTCAAATCCCACACCTGAGAGTTGTGATAACAGCTTTCAAGTGACTAAAAGGGTGTTATAAGGAGACAGGAGGAAAAAATTAATCTCTGATGATAAAGCTTAAATTGCAGCAAGGGAGGTTCAGGTTGGACCTTAGAAGAAACTTCTAACTTTCAGGATGGGTAAGCACTGGAATAAATTGCCTAGGGAGGAGTTTTTTAAAGAGCAGGTTAGACAAACATCTCTCAGGGATGATCTAGATGGTGCTTGGTCGTGCCATGAGGACAGGGGATTGGACTTGATGACCTCTTGTGGTCTCTTCTAGTTCCATGATTTTATGCCAGAGTTTTCTACTCTAGCATCACCTCCTTTTCAGCCCCCAGCCTCCGCGCCACAGTCAAACTGTCCAGAGGCAGTACCATTTTCAGTGCATTAGACATTAAAAAGAGTTGTTCTGTGTCAGGGTGGGTGGGGAACCATGCTCCTCACGCTTAGAACACCTCCAATGAGGGGCAACTCTATTGAAGTTCACAAAGTGACCCTCATGTAAAATTGGGGGGGAGGGCAGAATCAGGCTCCTTTATCACCAAGAAAGCACAGTGTTGACAGAGTACGAAGGTGGGCATCCTTGACCCCCCCCCCCCCCCCCCCCAGGAACCTCCTTCATTGGCCAGAGAGTTTGATTATCCCTTCACTAATCTCCAGGTATTATCTGGCCTGGCCTGTCACGTAGGGGTCTTTAATGTTCAAGGGAAGCTGCTTTTTGTTCAAGGAAAGTCAATTCTAAGAAAGTTTGAAAAGTCTGTACCTTGGACAGGCAACTAGATGCTCAACAAATCCCTGGGTTAATAATTTAAGGATGGCGGGGGTGGTTTGGGTGTGCACGTGCATGCGTGTGTGTTTATAGAGTGTGTGGAGGGGGGTGTTACTTGTGTTAAAGACTGTCACAATGGTGCATAATTTACTGAAAACACGCGCACACACACAATTTAGGAGGCTGAGAGAAATACACTGACCTCTTCCGATGGGGCGGGGGGAACCAATTAAAGAAGATATTGGGAATGGCTGCAAAAGCACAATCCCTTATACATGCTTTATACAGCAGCATTTCCAGAGCAAAACTTTCCACCATATCTCAGCAATTTGGGTTTTTTTCTCCTCAAGGTTTTGGGGTTAAGAGCTGAGCAAATAGCATGAGGAAAGGTCTGAAAATACTTGTTTGAATCCTAGATACATTTTGATCTGACCACGCTTGCGGCATGTTAACATTTGCTTTCCCCCAGCATTCAAGTAGCTTAAACGTCACTCACATGAACGTTTGCAAAAAGCATGCTTGTTCCACTTACGGATGCACCAGAATGTGATGTTTTGATTGTACACTCCGCGGCAATATTTTAAATTCACACCATGTTCACAAGTTACACAAATCATAGAGCAAAATCCATACCCTGCAGTTTATGTAACTAACCAGCCCCAGGTGAATTTCAAAGTTCAGGCCTGAAACATTGTCACCAAGCCTTTCCTGAGCTATTTCTAGAGTGAGGTGAAATTCACAAGGAAGTTTGCAAATAATTGTCAGCCATGAGCAAGCGCAAGACTTTCGCACTCTGGTTGTGAACATTTTATGAACAGATAAAAGAGGGGACCTTTGACAAATAATTTGTTAGGAATTCTACTTGGTTTACAATTTCTCAGCAATCCTTTCCCTGAAAGCTCTCAAACCTCTTGCACTCTATAGACAGCTGGAACCATCCCCTACACACATCAGTTGATAGTTCAACAGGAGGAGGACATGTAAATATTTAGCAATAACGATATAAAATGTTCTCTTATTTAAGACACGTCCAAAGATCATTGAATGACTCAACCAGAGACTTTTCACTGGCTTCTCTGGGCTTTGGATCTCGCAACTGGATGCGTGTCCCTTTCTCACATATAGCATCTGATCTTATTACAGTATCTTATTGCCTAGGGAAAACTTGCTCTCAGCAACTTTTAAACTACAGCCTAGCAGCTGTTTATTCAAGATGTGACAGAGAGGAAGGTAAAATTTACAGCCTTCTGAAGTATTATGATTTACAGCACTCATAATGAAACTGTTGATATTTATAGCCAAAACGTTGTGTTATCAATTTCCTATTTCTTTTGTAGCAAGGTGGGTAGTTAATCAATCCAGGCTGATTAATGTCCAGTTTATTGATTGCAATAAAACAGTTCATATAAGCATTTCTCCCTTATCTGTGCCAAACCTGCCTCTGTCTAGGTTGATTACTTTGGGGCTTAATAAAGAAAGTATCTGAAGTATGTGCGTCTTTTAAAAAAGAATATCCCAGGAAAGCCCTCAATATCGTATTCCCATTTAGGTATATCAGATCTGATTCTGCAAATGCTCTGCATACTCAAATCCCACAGAAGACTGGGGCATACAAACAAAATCCAATATTGAGCTGATTTTAACTCATTGAAGCCAATGGAGTTTTGCTATTAATTTTGGTGGGGCCAGGATTTCACCCAATGATCTTCTGCAGGATGACACTGCAGATTCTTACTAAGAACTCTGCTGTCCTTATTCAGCCTGTGTGTGGAGTGCTTGTGTATGGAGGAGAACAAAAGGAGTTTCTTCAGATTCAGCAGCTTTTTCCCAGGGCTAGACATGCCCATTGACTTTGCTGGGTAAGGACTGCAAGTGTGGGTTTGTCATTAAAAGCCAATGATGCACCAGACAGATGCAATGCTTCTCCTGATTTTAGACATTTGCTTAGGGCCTGGGGAGGGGTATTCCTAATACGCATCATCGAAGGAGACAATGGCTACTTTATTTGGCCTTTGGTGTGCAGTTAATCTAAGAGATATGACCTGAGCAACTAATGATATTTTTCACAATTCAATCAATTCAATTATCATGTAACTCAATCAGAGGCGCTTTCAAGCCCCCGTTTTATCTTAATTCCACTCCTGGGTGTAAAATTATTAAACAAGGTTCTCCCAGAGAAGATGTTTGCTGATTTCTTGTCGGCCTTTATCAATTGTTTCCAGCTTCTGTCCCCTCCCAAGTTTCTCCTCCAAGGGCTAAACTGAGAGCCCAAAACTACCACAGAGCAGCTGGCTCCTCTTTTGATAATGGAGGATAATGGGGTTTTGATAATTCCAGGATCTCAGTGAGCACTAATCAGAATGGGAATAAATTCCTGCCCTGGTAACTGGGACTCTGGAGCATCCACCCAGATAATATCAGGATTCATTCATCACTTGTCTTCTCCAAGGCCTCAGTTCTGCTATTTGCTGAATCTGCCTGTGCAGAATCCAGCCAAAGGCAACAAGCTGCAAAACTGGGCACCGAATACAACAGAGAACTCACATGCACTCTGTTCTAGACAATGAATATTATAAATACAATTAATTCAAATCGGATTCTTATTGTATAACAATTGTTCTTGTAATGCTGTTCCTTACAAAGTGTTTCTTAAACTATGTGCAGCGGCAGTCAAAAAAGCAAACAGAACGTTAGGAATCATTTAAAAAGGGATAGCAAATAAGACAGAGAATATCTTATTGCCTCTATATAAATCCATGGTACGCCCCCATCTTGAATACTGCGTACAGACATGATCTCCTCATCTCAAAAAAGACATTGACATTGGAAAAGGGCAACAAAAATGATTAGGGGTTTGGAATGGGTGCCAGATGAAGAGAAATTAAAGAGACTGGACTCCTCATCTTAGAAAAGAGAGACTAAGGGGAGATAAAATCATGACAGGTATGGAGAGAGTGAACAAGGAAAAGCTATTTATTTGTTTGTTCCCATAACATAAGAACTAGGGGTCACCAAATGAAATTAATAAGTAGCAGGTTTAAAACAAAGCAAAGGAAGTTTTTCTTCACACAGTGCCCAGTCATCCTGTGGAACTCCTTGCCAGAGGATGTTGTGAAGACCAGGACTTTAACAGGGTTCAAAAAAGAACTAGATACATTCACACAGATTAAGCCCATCAATACTTATTAGCCAGAATGGGTAGGAGTAGTGTCCTTAGCCTCTGTCAGGGGCTGGAAATGGGTGACAGGGGAGGGATCACTTGAGGAGTCCCTGTTCTGTTCATCCCTCTGGGGCATCTGGCATTGGCCACTGTCGGAAGACAGGACACTGGGCTAGACCTTTGGTCTGACCCAGTCTGGCCGTTCTTATGTTCTTATGCACTTACAGCACCACTGAAATGCGACCAACTCTGGGGCAGAAATGCACAAGCAACTCTCATATCAGTACAATAGCGCTGTAGGGGCATTTTTGGCCAAAGGTCTCTGGGGCAAATGCCATTCCCCATGAGAACTGCCACAGGATCTTTTGTGTCCACGCAGAGCAGAGAAAGGGCTCAAATGAGAACACTGCACCCGGCCACCTTGAGCAGGGGCACACCACTGCGAATGGACACCCTGACCTCCACCTATCCGGTCACTTAGGAGGACGAACCGCCATTCCTCTATCCTGGGCTACTGTATCAACCCTGCTGCACCAGGAGAGAACATCTCACCTGGTCAACATGTAGTGTTTGGATCAGCAACGCTATTTCACGGAGGGGTGTGCCTTTTTACTGCAATAATGGCACTGGAGCAACCCAAGAGTGGATTCAGTTATAACAATACAAAAATGCCTTAACACCAGCTGAGTTGATTCCCTTCCCTTCTGGGAATAGGCTACACCAATTATACCAGTATAATTACATCAACATTAAGGGCATATCTTCACTCGCCATACCAGAGATCGATGTTCTGGCATTTGATTTAGCGGGTCTACTATAGACCCGCTAAATCAAATGCTGAGGACAGTTCCAGCCGGCACCTGTAATCCTTGCAGTCGCTGCTGCCTCCCGCTGTGTGGACGCCGCCAAACTTGGCTTAAAGAAAGCTGATCCCAGCTACGTATTCTACTTTGCAACAGGACCTTCCTGGCAGAGGAGAACCTACCAGCAATATATCTGCCCACCCCTCATTCCAGCAGAGACTGACGCTGCTCCGCACGACAGCCCCATTTCCTTGAGACCCAGCTCTCCTGCCTCCGCCAGATCATTACTCTATCCAGGCCACTCAACACGTCTCGGGGCTGTTGTCAAAACTTTGAAAAGCTGCATAGAGCAGGAAGTGCAATATTTAGATCACAGCCTTAGTGAGATCCTAAGCAAGCTTCATTTTGGCTTCTATTCTATTCTATTTTAGTTCAAGTTCTTATACCACTCCCACCCGCACAGCATCTGGAGAGATGAATTAAAAAGATCTTGCATGCTAGATAGGAGGATCACATTCCAGCAGTGACATATTTCCATGTTGGGGGACTGGAAAAAGCATTCCGGTTCATATGATTTGTAAAAATTCTCTTTTCAAAAGGACACCTCCTATAATCTTCTGACCATGAAGTGCTTGTTACCTGAATTTTACCAGGGGTTTAACCAGCAACAATCAGATGAAAATTAGTGGGAATTAGTGGGTACTGATCAGCGGCACACTGAACTTTATTGACGTGATTTTCAAATGCGGTCACCCAGCAGCTCTCAAAGAGATCCATGATTGTTGTTGGATACTGGGCAATTTTGAAACAAGGCAATGGATCCATGACCCAAAGCAACTTCTGAATCGGACCCTTCCCTTGCTAAGGCATTTATTCTGTACTGAGCAGTATTCAAAGTCAGTGTCGTGTTAGCATGGCGTGGCACCTACAGCACTATATTAAGGTCTAAACACCATTTCTGTATTAACCCATTTTTTTTTTCAGAGCTCTAATTTTTTTGTCTGTTTTTAAGTTAATTTTTAATTTGTCTGGCATTTACTGCTGTCTCAGCTTCTGTGTTAACCCTGTGGCCCTGCCAAAACATTCAGTGAAAGCCATTTTAAAAAGACTTAACAGAGGAATGAATCCAGCGACGTCTATTTGTTCCCAGATATAGCCAAATTGGTGCAGATTATATCATTAGTATGTAAACGAAGATTTTTTTATATTGCTGAGAGCCAGGTCTAGGTGGCCATTTTAAGAAAAACAGTCCTCAAAGAGGCAGAATTTACACAGTGCTTGATCTTTCTCCTACTGAAATAAACGGCAAGATTCCTACTGATGTCGATTGTGCAGCATCAAGACAAACTGCTTTGGCCCAGATCTGCAGAGCCCTGCAAACCCACAGAAATGTGCTTTAAATCCAGCTGCAGATATCTGTGGACCATTTCAGTGCACTGTGGATACAAATACAGATTTGGCCCTTTTGCTAATGTTGAGTAAGGAGTTAATACTTTAGGAACTACAAGTGGTATTCTCTGTAAGCTGTGTGCTAGTGCAGGAGAGATTCTAATGCTACCCAGGGGATCAGCAGAGTCCCCGCAGCTAGGTTTTATGTTTCTACTGGTGGTGCACATTCACACATGCCTCGGTGCACATAACAACATTTATTCTGCATGCAGGAGGAAAAAGGCACATAGATGGAATAGATTAGAAGAAACACCAGCTATGAGCCTCAGGAGAATTTGAAAGACTGCCCTGCTTCCCAGTTCTATTACTACTGGAGGTACAAGTAAGGAAACACTCCACCTAATAAGGGTCCTGCATTCACCCCTTCCATGGTCATCTTGATCAACTTTCAACCAAATCCAAACTAGCCATGGTAGAGTGGACCGCTCAGGACAAATGGAAAATCAAGGTCTGATTCCTGTTGCATATGAAGCCAGCCTAGGAGAATCTGCTCCTCTGATACTCATTTGTAATAGGAGTCCCCTCGAAGTTTGATTGCTGTTAGGTCCTTAGGGCTCTGGGGACCCTGATAACCCACAGCTGATGGCAGTGACATGTACCTGGTGGCTT
The DNA here is from genome assembly GCF_052426305.1 of Pelodiscus sinensis. Taxonomy (NCBI): domain Eukaryota; kingdom Metazoa; phylum Chordata; order Testudines; family Trionychidae; genus Pelodiscus; species Pelodiscus sinensis. Next base: position 7,660,508 of record NC_143067.1, read on the forward strand.
ATGTCTGCTGGAGTCCCCTACCTAACTGCAGGAGGCTCGGGATTTGACGAAAAGGCAACACTGGAGAGGAAGAGAGAAGGAAATGAGGGGGAGAGGGAGCGGGAGGGGGTCCTTGGTCTGCCCTTTCTCAGCCTGGGGTCGGGTGGCCAGGGACATGTCTCTGGGGCGAGGCCCTGCCCCGCGCTGACCCCGCGGCTCGGCACATCAAAGCGCCCCGCCAGCCCCAGCGCTGGGGCGACAAAGGCCGCGGACAATGGGGCTGTCGGGCGCCCCGCGCCTTCCCGCAAGCCGGAGTCACTCCGGATCTGCATGACAAAGGGCAGCGCTTGTCAAGTGGGGCTGCCCCCGGGCGGGGGGCGCTTCCAGGCCCTGCCGAGCCGCGCCGCCTTTGAACTGGGCAGCCGGGCGGCCGCGGAGCGTGCTCCTCCGGGCTGGGCTGCGGAGCGACCTCGGCACCCCGGGGCCCAGCCGGGTCGGGAGGGCAGCGGCTGCAGCAGCCGGCGGGAGAGGCAGCGAGGGCCGCCTGGGACCGCGAGCGAGCGCCAGGCTCCGGCCGGGGAGAGCAAACGGGAGCGGGGCCTGCAAGCCCCCTCCCCAACACACACACACACACACACACCCCCTAAACACTCTCCCAAACACACACACACACACACACACACCCTAAACACCCTCCCAAACACACACACACACACACACACCCTAAACACCCTCCCAAACACACACACACACACACACACCCTAAACACCCTCCAAACACACACACACACACACACACACCCTAAACACCCTCCCAAACACACACACACACACACACACACACACCCTAAACACCCTCCAAACACACACACACACACACACACCCTAAACACCCTCCAAACACACACACCCAACACACACACCCTAAACACCCTCCCAAACACACACACCCAACACACACACCCTAAACACCCTCCCAAACACACACACACACACACACACCCTAAACACCCTCCAAACACACACACACACACACACACCCCAAACACACACACACACACACACACACACCCTAAACACCCTCCCAAACACACACACACACACACACACCCTAAACACCCTCCCAAACACACACACATCCACACACCCTAAACACCCTCCAAACACACACACACACACCCTAAACACCCTCCCAAACACACACACACACACACACACACCCAAACACACACACACACCCCCAAACACACACACACACACACCCTAAACACCCTCCCACCCCCCCCAAACACACACACCCTAAACACCCTCCCAAACACACACACAACACACACCCCCTCCCCCCCAAAACACACACACCCTAAACACCCTCCCAAACACACACACATCCAACACACACATACCCCCTAAACATCCTCCAAACACACACACACACACACCTAAACACACACACAAACACACACACATCCAAACACACACACACACACACACACACCCTAAACACCCTCCAAACACACACACACACACCCTAAACACCCTCCCAAACACACACACATCCAAACACACACACATACCCCTAAACACCCTCCAGACACACACACCCTAAACACCCCCCAAACACACACCCCCAACACACACACCCTAAACACCCTCCCAAACACCCCCCCAAACACACACACCCTAAACACCCTCCCAAACACACACACCCAACACACACACCCTAACCCCCCCCAAAACACACACACCCTAAACACCCTCCCAAACACACACACATCCAACACACACATACCCCCTAAACATCCTCCAAACACACACACACCCCAAACACCCTCCCAAACACACACACATCCAACACACACATACGCCCTAAACACCCTCCCAAACACACACACCCAACACACACCTACCCCATAAACACCTTCCCAAACACACACACCTACCCCATAAACACCCTCCCAAACACACACACACACCCTAAACACTCCCAAACACACACACCCAACACACACGTACCCCAAACACCCCCACCAAACATACACACTCCAAACACAGACATGTCCTCAGATACATAGGTACCCACAAACACAAACACACACACATACCCCAAACATACACATATCCTCAGACACACACACACACACCCTACACATACACTCACACACACATAGTCCCAAACATACAGCCTCCCAAACATACACACCCCAAACACACACATATTTCTCCCCACACACCCTAAATACACACACCCCCAAACACATACACCCAAACACACACACACACACACACCAAACACACACATACCCCCACATTCTAAACACACACACACACACCCACTCATCCCCCAAATGCACACATACTCCAAACATACACACACCCCAATACAGCCTAAACACATAGTTACCCCTCACACACAAACACACACATACCGCAAACACACATACCCCCAAATACACACATATCCCCCACATTGCAAACACACCCATACCCGCAAACACACGCATGCCTCCTCGCCCCAAACACATACATACTTCCCACACATAGCCTCAAACACACACATACCCCCATGCCTCTCACAATCACTCTCACAACCCCCAGCCCAACCCCAATCACACCCCTAGCGTCCTCCCCATACACCTACACAGCTCACACACACCTCCTTTCACTCACAAGCACACACAACTCCCAGCCCCTGACCATCCCCAATCATACCCTCAGCCCCCATGAAAACCCTGCACACCTCACACACACCTCCTCTCTCACACACAAATGCCCACACTCACTACGCACAGCTCCCTCCCATACCCCAGCTCCCCTATACACACAGACACACACACACCCTTCTGACAGACGGACAGACACACAAACAGCTCTCCAGCCCCAGCCAGCCCTGTTCCCAGGGGGCTGAGAGGCACTCAGTCTGTGCTCAGAAGGGTGGGCTGGTGGCAGGACTGGCTACACCTGAAGTGCCAAACAAGGGAGGTCATTGCGCACCCAAGAAGGAAGCTCGCCCGTTCATCCTTGGCCCCCGGGGGCAGAGGGAAGGCAGGGAAATGTGCTACAAGGGTCCAATCCTGCACCACCTGTGCACCCCGAATTCGCTGTGACTGTACCAGCTTGGTTGGACAAGAAATGGGTAACACACACAGACCCTTGGGACCCTGAATGGGTCCATCTCCAAGGCTCTGAATCCTCCGTCTAGGGGTGTTGAACCAAATGGTACCCCCGAATCGGACCCGGCAACTCACCACCTCTCTGCTCGCCCCAGCAGATTCCAGTCCAAGCTGGCTCCAGGCAGGGCTGGGGATGGAAGAGAGATGCCCACGCAACAGGTTCCCCCTTGGCTGCCCCGCCGAGGGGGCAATATTGACCTGTTGGCCCTGTCACTAGCACAGAGCCGAACCAAGGCAGTGCTGTGCAGTTTGCCTGGGCGAAAACCCTACCTGGGCCCATCTCAGCCAGAGCTGGGGAAGCACATGTGAAAGTCTCCCAGGGGATAATTATCCCCTGAACAATCCCATCCCCCGGAGTGTGAGCAAATCCAGAAACACTTGCCAACCCCTGTGCCCTCCCAGACCCCGGCACAAAGGTGTCCTTGGTCCCGGCTCTGGAGGGCCAAACACGAGAAACCTGCTTCCTCAGAGCCTGTGCTGAGCGGCCAGGCTGAATGCCACCCTCCCGCCCCGCAGGGGTGCACCCCAGGCCCGGCTTCAGCAAAGGCACCCCTGAGAGGCAGGGAGAGGGGTCGGAAAGTAGGGGGGGGGGTGCCTTACCGCTGCTGCTGGTGGTGGGGATGTTGCGCCTCATCCACTCATAAGGGGTGCGCCTTTGCGCATTGGGGGAGAGCTGGGGCACTGAGTTGCTGATGGGTGGAGGCAGGAGTCCGGAGCCTGGTGGCTGAATCGGATTAAAATCCGAGGGGCTGAATCCAAGCTGCCCTGGGTTAGCGGTGGAAGGCGCGGCGGGCGGCCCGTACGAATGCCAGTCCTCCTTGGCAGGGGTGTATGGCGAGCCCCAAGCACCCGCAGGCTGCCCATGGTGCGGGTCGCTGTTAATCCCTGGCACGTGGTGGTAGCTGGTGAAATCCGAATACTGGGGGGGCGCAGGCACGTAGTTCTGGGGGCTGAGGTTCAGGCTGGGGTGCCTGACGGGGTTAGGGTACATGCTAGTGTCCTTCTCCAAAAGGTAGCCCACATACATCATCCCCGGATGGCCCTGGGCGCATAATGTGCCTCTGCAGCTGTCTCAGGAGAGGCCTGCGCTCCCTGCACCTCGGCTCCCACTCCCTTCCTGGAGAGCTGTTCACCTGAACCTCTGGGGCAGCTGTTCCCTCTGGGCGAAGGCACCTCCCTGAAGAGAGGCGTTTTATTGGGCCAACCTCTGGGAGCATTTGCATTGAAAGGCAGGTTTGCATTTCAAAGGGGCAGGCCAGGGGGGTGAATTCAAACGGTACAAATTGCTTGTCCGAGAGAAGAAGAAACGGCCCAGGATGGGGGGGGGGGGTTGTTTGAGCTGGGGGGAGGTTGAGTGGTTCCAGGGAACAGAGACCTACCTCCCGCACAAGAAGATCCCTCAAAGGCCAATGCAAGAAAACGAACGGCTGGAAAAACACAAAAGTCCCCCCAGTCGGTGCGAGCCCCTCCAATGCCACAATGCAGCCCAGTCTCTTTTTGATCGCACCCAGCATTATTAGGGGCCGAGCCAAAGCCTAATGACTTTATTAAAGTCTTCCTATTGCCTCCAGGGGGTTTGATTGGGCCCTGAGGATCCCTTAACGCTCACCTGCCCCGGGATATATTAGCACCTCTCCAAATCACAGACATGCCCAGATGTGGGTTTCTTTCCCTTGCGACCGCACTGGCACTGACTGGGTGGGGGTCACTTCAGAGGTTTTTGTCAAGAGTCTTATTTCCCCCACCCCCACTTGCTGGTCAGGCCCCAGGAGCGTTTGGCTGAGGACCCAGAGAAACGCGCCCGCTACGCACAAGGTACGGACGTTCCATGCGAAGACAGAGAGTAGAAAAGGCCAGACTTTTTCCTCTGAAGGACCAATCTGTCACCCTTTTAAACCCAGGCATCACAAAGCTCCCGGGTCCGATCGTGGGGAGCCTTCCAGTTTCTTTTGACCCGCAAAAATCTGTCTCTGGCCTTTTTTCTTCCAGCCTGATTCAGGCCAAATGTCAGGAAGCTAAAGAGGAGTTTTGTTTGCATTAAAAAACTTGGTGACGTGAGAAATCCCTTAAGTTACAAAGGAGCTTGCAGAGGGCCTGGCTTTGTTAGAGTACCAGGCCTGGGTAAGACTGTAGTTACCTCCGCAGCACATACATGCTGTATGCGTATGGCTGTTGGACTCCCCAGGGGCCAAACTGTTACACCCAGGAAGGCCAGGCCAGGCTGTGATGACAGTGGATAATGAAATCCGTGTGAGCAGGGCAAGCAAGGGGATCTGGCTGCCTGCACGGAGCTACAAGTGGTGGCAGGTTGCAATAGTCTGGGGCTGAAAGTTTAACTGGCTGTGAAGCACAGCCCTGGGGCTACGCATGGAAACCCGGACGGGTAACTCCCGGCACCTGCTTCCTGGGGAGGAGGGTCAATTTCATACCGATTTGGAGAATGGGATTTTCCTTTCCTGTGTGTTTAGACTTACCAAGGTCCAAATCCGGATCAGACCAAACAAGGGAGCAGATACCAGCTAACTAAAGGCACTGACGACATCAAGAGCAGTCCTGAACTAATCTGTCAGTGAAGTCTTTTTTCCTCCCCGTGCAAGGACAGGACTGGCTCTGCCGGCCCAGCAGTGCCTTATGGGTACCGCAGGGTGAACACTGCTTGGCTGGGGGGAGGCTCCAGCCATCAGATCTGATGGTGATCTGGCAGGTTGAGGGAGGGGTCAGATGCATCTCTAGGAGTGGCAGGGGACTATTGATTCCACCCCACCCTCTCCCGCAGCTCAGCCCCAGAGCAGCTTCCTAGCCTGGCTCTTGTGCTTGAGGGAGGAACTAGTGGGGGAGGGGCTAAAAGGAAAAATAATAAAATGCAATGGGGGGGGGGGGGAGCTGGCTGCCTTCCACCCCACTCCTCCCTGGGCACAGTGCCAGTGCCCCTTTGTACGGTTACCTACCAGGTCCTAGATATGGCACGTCCCTATGGTGATGCAGTCTCTGCAGGGTGTTTATTGGAAGGAAAACCCTGGCTCCACTCAGCTCCTGCCGCATGGAAGTTTATTCCCAGGAGAGGAGAACCCAAGCACAACCTTCTGCCTGCAAACCACAGCTGGGTTCTGATGCCAGGCCGCACCAGTCATGGGCAACCTCTGCCCAGAGCCTGATCCCTGAATGTGGCAACCAACCCCCCCTTCACTTCAGTGGGGTAGTGGGCCCTGCCCCCTGAGCCTTGCCAGGTGGCGTGCAGTCCTGTATGAACCAGCGTCCCAGGGCTGAGAATGGGTGGATGGGTCTGATTGTCCCTGCGACAAACGCTGTCACTGTGCTGCAGAGACAGAGAACAGGCGGAGAAGGAACTACGCTGCTGTAAGAATGAAATAAACAAGGTGACTGAGGAACATGCAGAAGCTCTGTCTGTAGTACAGACCAACAGCCCAATCTAATCCAATCTGGCTGTAGAGTTTTAAAACCACAAGGAACCATCATAATCTCCTCAGTCCTCCAGCACAGCCCAGAACCTGACTCAATATATTCTATATACAGGTTGAACCTCTCTAATCCGGCACTCTCTGGTCTGACAGCATCTGTGGTCCGCCTTGATTTTAGTTAGCAAGATGTCCACTTATCAATGGTGTGGCCAAGTTCCCACAGTTTGTTTACAGCCACCAGTTCTGGCTCTCAGTGTTCTGTGCTGTTACGTAGCTCTAATTCACCCGTAAATGTCTGCTCAGAGCCCAGTAAGCAGTGGAAGTGTTGATAATGCTGCTAGACAATATTGCAATTTGCAGATTCTCTGGTTTGGCACAGGTCAGGTTCTGAGGATGCCAGACTAGAAAGGTTCAACCTGTAGTGGGCTGCATACATTTGGTGCAGAGGCCTACAATAATCTAGATGCTGTTTATTTTGGAGAATAAAGTCAGCATCCCTTATCTGCCTTGTGCCTCTCAACCTTTTTAATTTTTTTAATATTTGAACTCTTTCAGAGAGGGAGCCGGGTTTCTGAAAAACAACGAGGAGAGCGGTGGCACTTTATGCCCAAATAAACTGGCTAGTCTTTAAGGTGCGACAGGTCTCCTTGCTGTTCTTGTGACCAAGAGGTTTCATGTAAGCACCTATCTATGTCTCTTAGAAGTGTTGTGACTTAACCTCGCAGGCTTTAAGCATAAACACTCTGTCCAGATTGAGCATTTGTAACTGCCCGGCTGTACCATTTTAAAAAAATGCCTTCGCAGCTGGAATTTGACCCTCACTATCTTGTGTCTCAGAAGGACTATTTTTTTTCCACCAAAGTGAGGAAGAAAATGTCCTCAGCCTTTGCTTTTCAGTTTAAAAAGTTTGCATTGCTTTCTAAAAACAAAAAGAAAATCGGAACATTTATTTTATTTTATTATTAATTACTTTACACGATAAACAATCCAGACATGTTTAGCTATATGAACACTACATCTGCATGGAATTCTTTCTCTTGTAGCACTCCGCCAACTATAAAATGGGTTTGCCCCAGAATGCTGACAGCTTGTTCCCAGAACAGCACAGTCCCCCTGTTTATTTCTTACCCACACTGGGAAAAGAAAGCCACATGGTGACACTGGGGACGTTGTCAAGTCAGCACCGACAGTGCAGAACACCAGCCTTTCTTTGCTTTTCTCGGTGTCAGAGATTTGCAGGTCTGGAGTGACCCTTCTGACCATCTAATCTGGTCACCAGCAAGACCAGAGTAATGGGTAGCAGGTTTAAAACTAATAAAAGAAAGTTCTTCACACACCGTGTAGTCAACCTGTGGAACTCCTTGCTAGAGGAGGTTGTGAAGGCTAGGACTAGAACAGAGTTTAAAGAGAAGCTCGATAATTTCATGGAGGTTAGGTCCATAAAAAGCTATTAGCCAGGGGATAGAACTGGTGTCCCTGGCCTCTGTTTGTCAGAGGCTGGAGAAGGCTGGCAGGAGACAAATTGCTTGATCATTGGCTTCGGTCCACCCTCTCTGGGGCACCTGGTGCTGGCCACTGTCGGTAGACAGGCTACTGGGCTAGATGGACCTTTGGTCTGACCCAGTACGGCCGTTCTTATGTTCTTATGTAAGACTCCAGCCAAAGATCCTCACCAGTAATTCCTGCATCTAGCCCATAGCGTGTGGCTGAGTTGCTGCAGACCTTGTAGAGTGACATCCAGTCCTCATGTAAAGACTATCCGAGAAGGCTGATCCCCACATCCTTAGACAAATTGTGCCAATGGTTAATCACTCTTCCCAGTAAAAACCTTCACCTTATTTCTAGTCTGATTTTTGTCTAACTTCCGTTTCTGACCATTGGATCGCATCGCTGCCAGGCACCAGGTAGTAAATTATTGTTTCCATCAAGCCCTGGAGATTTTTTTTCAAGTATGTATTAAAATTATTCAAATGAGAGAAGCATGAAAGTCCCGTCTTCTGCACTGAGCCTGCATCTGCTCTTACCAAAACACCCATTTGCTTCAGTTGGCACAGAGGTGGGCTTTGACTGGAAGCTTCTTGGGGCAGGGACTGACTTTTACCACTCCTAGCAGCCCCGTGGGGTTCTGGGGCTCCTAAGTGGGACTATGATACTAGATGCTAATAAAGAATTCTTGGGCCCAGAGTGGAAAAGCGGGCCATTTATGTGGATAGAGACTGTGGAGGTAAACTGAGCAGGTAACAGTCTGGAGTGGGTTTTGATGGCAATGGGGATCCTCAGTGGAATATTAAACCCACGACAGTTCCGGTCCCGCCTGTGGATACACAAGATGAACACTCTCCTACGCCCTCCAGGAGCTAATGTGTGAAGAGATCACTTCCAGCATGGAAGCTGGCTTTGTAGCAGCCACTTCTCTGCCGCTGGGCCGTGTACAGAATTGGTTCCCCTTTTCCTCCCTCCCTGCACCATCCCCTGATGTCTCATGTCATAAACCCTTCCAGTTTCCCACGGGCCAGAGCATCCTGCCGGCAGACCAGGCCTGGTGTTCGACTCTAAAAAAAGAAACGAAACCCAGCCCCCCTCCCCCAATGGAAAGTAGAAGTCAAGCCCTGTTCAGCACAAAGCAACAGCAAAGGACACAGAGCTATTTCTTGCTCCCTCTCCCCCCTCTCCCGGCGGCTCTCCCAGGTAGTTATTTGGCTGTGTGAAGGTCCAACCTGTATGATCAGGGCAGAGGGAGATAGATAACTCTGAACAGATGGATTAATAGATACACAGAGTTTCTCCAAGTATGTTGGCAAGCCTGGAATTTTTTTCCTAGTGCAAGACGGGGCCCTTAGATCTGGAGGGAGAGAGAAAGCTTACAAAGATAAGAACAGCAATAATATAATGTGTGGAGTCCCTTTTACCTGAGGATTTCAACGTGTTTTACAAAATATTACCTCCATTTTCCAGATGGGGAAACGGAGGCACAGAACTGGTCCGTGACTTACCCAGAGCCATGCAGTGAATCAATGGCAGCTAGTTACAAAACCCTGCTCTCCCAACTCTTAGTCCATTGTTCTAACCGCTGGATGCTGCTGCCTCTCTCCCCTCCGCCATGGAAATAGGGTCTCCTCAAAGGTGTCTTATGTTTGCACAGGGCTCTGAGCAGCACAGAGATGCTGTGGAAATGCAGTTTATTTGCATAAGGTGGAATTTTCCAAAAGGCTCCGCGTCAGCCTAACCCTGCTGGTTCTGCACAGAGTCAGGCTGAAGGCTTCGAAAATCCCATCCTGCTACTAACCATAGCGACACTCAATGTGAGAGCTAAGGATGGGCCAGGCCACAGTAGCAGGTCCCAACTGCAAATGTGCAAGCCCCCCTGAATTGCATGGCAGATGTCTTCCCAGCATGTCAGATCCTGACTGGGTTTGGGGGGGTTTCCCTCCCCTCAGCCCCGATTCAGCCTGAGATTAAGCAAAAATAGTCCACGTGCTTGGAAACTTGTTTTTATCTTCTCCAGCTGGGAAGCTGTGCAAGCCACATGCGCTCCCTGCAAAAGGGTGAAAAATCCAGACAAAGATTCAGGGGAAACATGAGGATCCCAGCTTGCAAGGGGAACCCAGCAGCTCCTTTGATTTCAGTACAACTGGGGGTGAGATTGTCCTAAGTACGCACAGCCTGAAACACAACTAGAAAAGCTGGGTGTGGTGCACGGCCCCATTTTAGACCACTTATAGAGAGAGAGTGAGTCTGTTCCATGGCCTTGCTGACAGCCAGCTGGCTTCTAGCTCAAGCTGTAGCGGCTCATGCAGTAAGCTCCGGAAATCCCAGGTTCAGTTCCGCCTGGTGGGCATTACATGGGCAGATCCTGTTGCACCACTGCTGTCTCTGGAGGCTTGGGAAGGGTTTCCACAGAGACTAGGATACAGCCCGTCTGTGCCACTGCCTTTTCCAGGGATTCTCCACAGGGCAGAGTGGCATGGTAAACCTCCAGCCCACCCCTGCCATGCTCACCCACTTCTCCCCATACCCTAGCTGTGCCCCCTGTAGCACAGACTCTCCAGACAGGTAGGGAAGCCATTGTAATGTCAGACGGTGAAGGTCAGTGGTGCAGAAACTGCTGAGTCCCCATCGGGATAGGTGTCGGGGGATCTGCATGAGGAAGGAGCATCTGAAGCTGGGGAGGAGTTAGAGCCTGGTAAGGAAAAGTTCTTGGCTTGACAGGTGAAGGGTACAGCAGGGGGTCCCAATTTATAGCGTGTAAAGCTGTCCTCGAAGAGTTCTTTGTGGGGTTCGGCCAGATTCACAGCTCCGTTGAATTCACAGCCAGGAGGGGCCGTTAGATCATCTAACCCGACCGCTTGCATCGCACAGGTGGTAGCACCTCATCCAGTGATCCCCGACCCGACGTGGCACACACAGAATGCACACTGGCGTGGCCTGGTTCACCGGCTTCCCCAGCGCTTAGGTGCTTGGCCTGTGTCGGCCGGCTCTCTCCAGCCGCTGTAAGGGATGCGACCATCAAACTCACGCACCCGCTGTGCTCTCTGCTCGCTCTTGTCTCCGCTGGCTGATGGACCGACCGATTGATGAGGGACAATTCCGTTTATCCCAGACACTCAACGGGCTAACAGCTTTATTGAAACCCAAGAGTCTGTGCCCTCTCCCGCCTCCTGAGCTTTCATGCAAAGACGCCCGCCACTCCCTCTCTGTTGCCTGAGATGAACGTCCAGGCTGGACAGGAAAAGAAAAGAAAAGAAAAGAAAAGAAAAGAAAAGAAAAGAAAAGAAAAGAAAAGGTGAGATCAGCAAGGCCATTGTGCTGTTCCTCCCAGAGGTGGCTGCATTTCAGCCAGTGCTGATGTGTCATTGAGGAGCCTTTGGCCATTATCTTTGAAAAGTTGTGGAGGTCGGGAGAAATCCCGGATGATTGGAAAAAGGCAAATGTAGTGCCCATCTTCAAAAAAGGGAAGAAGGACGATCCAGGGAACTATAGGCCCATCAGTCTTACCTCGGTTCCTGGAAAAATCATGGAAGGGATCCTTAAGGAATCCATGTTGAGGAACTTGAAAGAATGATTAGGAATAGTCAGCATGGATTCACAAAGGGAAAGTCGTGCCTAACCAATCTGATTAGCTTCTATGATGAGGTAACTGGCTCTGTGGACGTGGGAAAGTCAGTGGATATGATATACCTTGACTTTAGCAAGGCTTTTGATACGTCTCCCACAATATTCTTGCCAGCAAGTTAAGGGAATGTGGATTGGATAAATGGACAGTAAGATGGATAGAAAGATGGCTAGAAGGACGGGCCCAGCGGGTAGTGATCAATGGCTCGATGTCAGGATGGTGATCAGTTTCTAGTGGAGTGCCCCAACGTTCGGTTCTAGGACCGGTTTTGTTCAATATCTTTATTAATGACCTGGATGAGGGGATGAATTGCACCCTCAGCAAGTTTGCGGATGACACTAAGCTTGGGGGAGAGGTAGATATGCTTGAGGGCAGAGATAGGGTCCGGACTGACTTAGACAAATTGGAGGATTGGGCCACAAGAAATCTGATGAGGTTCAACAAGGACAAGTGTAGAGTCCTGCACTTGGGACGGAAGAATCCCAGCATTGTTACAGGCTGGGGACCAACCAGCTTAGTAGTAGTTCTGCAGAAAAGGACCTGGGGGTTACAGTGGATGAGAAGCTGGATATGAGTCAACAGTGTGCCCTTGTAGCCAAGAAGGCTAATGGCATATTAGGTTGTATTAAGAGGAGCATTGCCAGCAGATCCAGAGATGTGATTATTCCCCTTTATTTGGCTCTGGTGAGGCCACATCTGGAGTATTGTGTCTAGTTCTGGGCCCCCCACTACAAAAAGGATGTGGATGCATTGGAGAGGGTCCAGCGGAGGGCAACCAAAATGATTAGGGGGCTGGAGCATATGACTTATGAGGAGAGGTTGAGGGACTTGGGTCTGTTTAGTCTGCAGAAGCGAAGAGTGAGGGGGGGATTCGATAGCAGCCTGCAACTTCCTGAAGGGAGGTTCTAAAGAGGATGGAGAGAGGCTGTTCTCAGTAGTGACAGATGGCAGAACAAGGAGCAATGTCTCAAGTTGCAGTGGGAGAGGTCTAGGTTGGATATTAGGAAAAACTATTTCCCTAGGAGGGTGGTGAAGCACTGGAATGGGTTCCCTAGGGAAGTAGTGGGGTCTCCCTCCCTAGAGGTGTTTAAGTCTCGGCTTGACAAAGCCCTGGCCAGGTTGATTTAGTTGGGATTGGTTCTGCCTAGAGCAGGGGGCTGGACTTGATGACCTTCTGAGGTCTCTTCCAGCCCTATGGGTCTATGATTCTATGGTTGCTGGATTCTCTCCTGCAACTAAGCTCCACTCAGTGTCAGGGAAAGATGGGGGAAGAGGAGTGGCCCAAGTTACGGCTCAGTCCCTGTTTCTGAAGGCGGGTATGCGTCAGCCTTCTTGAGATTTAGAGCAGTCCAGGGGCTTCTCTAAGTTATGCCCCTGGCCCAGCGGGCCCAGCCTTTGCCAGTTTGTCCCCACTGGGAGCAGCAGGAAGCATCTCCAGGGAGAAGGGGACTGGGGCAGGTAGTTAAAAGCAGGGAGCTCTTCAGGAATGTGGCAAACTTCACAGTGCTCCATTCTGCTCTCCCTTCAGTTCATTCCGTCAGCCGCGCCCTGTGTTTCTTCCCCATGGGCCCAACCCGGCTAGCAGGGCTCGGGTAGAAAAAGGAAACAAAGCCACTTCCTTCTATGGTGCAGCTCCCGGCACCCGGACTCTGTGATCCTCCAGGCTGGACGCAGGCAAAGCCATGCCCACGGAAGTCAGGAGGGTTTTGCCGTCATGAGGCCAGGAGTCCAGCCCCCAAAGCTCCTGGTTTGTTATCAGTGACAGGGTGAGAAGATGGCGACAGGAGGGGGTGGCTGGGAAGCAGGGACGGCCCCCAGAAATGGCCTGGAGCCTCGGGAAAACCTTCCTGGTGGTCTCTCCAAACAGCAGCCGCTGTGGGGAGCCGAGCGCTCAGCTTGGCATCGTTTGTGGCCCGTTTCTCACAGGCCCCTGCCCCTCAGCTGAGGAGAAGCTATAGCCCAGTGCCCATTTACCAAGCGGGTTTGCTAAGAAGTCCTCCCCTGCCCTCCCCCCAGTTTCCTCTGCAGGGAGTTTATCTTGGGGGGTGGGGCAGGGAGGCAGGGAGAAATGACTGAGGAAGACAATGGTGTCATAAAGCCTGGAGGTGATAACGTCTTTTTTCCCTCCATTTTATTGCCACTCAGGGTATGGAGGAGTTTGTTCCTGAAAAACAACAGGTCCTTTGTGGGGCTGAGCGAGGAGCTGGGCCTATGGCAGGCTGCACCCGGGGTGCCCTCCGCCAGCTCTTTGCAGGGCTATGGTAGGGCCACCCAGCTCCAGGAGGGGAGGGGAGAGAATCAGAGCGGCGTTGATGCGAGGGCTGAGGATTTAGCGGGTGTGTTACACATGGAGGGGCTATCTTGGGAGCAAGGCAATGGGAGGAGAGGGCACAGGTGCCCTTCCTGTCCCCTCCCCATCCTGTGGGCAGCAGCATCTGGCACGAGATAGCCAGGCAGTAAAGACCTCCTGGGGGCCAGAGGCAGCACCGCTGGCTTTACCTCATGGGACAGAGCTCTCTGGTTTTGCCTCAGGGGTCCTGCGCATCTAGGTGCTTAGCACTTGCCTCAGAGGCTCACGGTGACCCCTCACGTTGCCTCTCTCCCTCCCTGGAGACCAGGGCTCACAGACTGAGCCACCTTCATCATAGGCCAGTCAACAGGTTTGGGGTGAACCCCCTCTTTAGTCCCCACCTCCCCTCTTAGGGGCAGACTCTGAAGGGGTGTGGGGAGGGCTGGGGGGAACCCAGGCCTGCCCTCAGCTCTGGCTTCCCGCCCAGGGACCCTAATGGCGGCAGCAGCAGCAGGCCGTGTGTCCTCCACCACCAGAGCTACAGCCCTTTCCTGAGCCACTTCCCCAACCAACTCCTCCCAGGACCTTTCTCCCGGTGCCTGACTGCGTCCTTCTGCTCTTCTGCAGCACCTCCTCACTCCCAGTCCTCAGCCTGCCAGCCCTCCCCGAAGGGAAGCCCTTTAAACTAGCCCCAGCAGGTCCTTAATGGGCTGCAGGTGTTTGGATTAGCCTGGGGTTTCTGACAAGCTCTTAATTGGCCCCAGGGTCTTCCTGATTGGGCTGCAGCAGCGCCAGCCCTGGTTATTCAGGGAAGAGAAAACTGTCCATGCAGGCTATGTCTACACTCGCGGCTTCTTGCACGAGAAATATGTAAATGAGGCTAAGCGTGGCATATCACTGAGCCTCATTTGCATACCGAATGAGCCGTCATTTTTGCAGAAGAGTCTCTTGCGCCAGAAGGAGCTGTCTACACTGCCCTTTCTTGCGCAAGAAAAACCCTCTTGCGCAATGCCGCTATTCCTGAAAATAATCAGCGTAGCGGCCTTGCACAAGAGGGTTTTTGTTGCGCAAGAAGGGGCCGTGTAGTCAGCTCCTTCTGGCGCAAGCGCCTCTTCTGCAAAAATGTCAGCTCATTAGGTATGCAAATGAGGCTCGGCGATATTCCACGCTTAGCCTCATTTGCATATTTCTCGCGCAAGAAGCCGCGAGTGTAGACATAGCCCCAGAGGCCAGTAAATCTACCTGCTATCAGACTGTGATAGCCACCTGGACTGGGTCTGTCACTCTCACCTGGGGCTTTTCATAGGCCAAGAGCATCCCTCTTTGGCTTAACCCAGCTCTGTGCCCGGGCAGCCGTGCCTAAGTGGTGGAGCTGGCCTGGAGATCTGGTGCTTAGGATAAAGGGTTCCATGCTAGAATCTTGGGGGCCAAAACTTAAAGAATTCCCGCGACCTTGGGCAAGGGATCCGACCGTAACCTTCTGCCTGCATCGCCCCCGGCCCCAGATACAGCCAGATCCCACTGGCCTAGCTTGCTTGGACTCTCTCACCAAGTGCATAGCCCCAGATCAGCCCGAGGACTGATCCGCTGCAGATAGAACGTAACAAGTCCAGAAGTGCCCACTAGCCCGTCTCTGTGGGATGGAGGCATCTGTGCCCCGGCTCATCCAGGGGCTTCTGAAGGGGAGCTGTGGCTGTGCCAGGCTGCGCGGGTGTATGGTAAAGCTGAGTGCACCCGGCCCTTAAGGGGATTGTAAATTCCCATCCTCTCCCCGCCCCCTTCCCTTGCCACGGCAGGCCCCTGCTTTAAAGCAAACCATCTCTAATGGCTCCCCGTGTTTGAACTGCTGGGGAAGGCAGGCTTTCCCGTGGGAGCCCAGACTGGCATGTTGTTTGGTTCCAGTCATTTTCCAAGGGGCTGACACCCCCGGGGTCCGTTGCTCCCCGATGCCATAGTGAGGGCCAGGAGGGGGAGAGCAAGGAGTGTGCAAGGAGGGACGAGTCTTTGCAGCTTGGGGCTGGACTAGAGGCCAAAGTCTCCAATTCTTGGCTCCTTTCCTCAATGGTGCTTTGTTTCCAACTCGTGCTAGGCCAAGCCCAGAGACACCAGTGCCTCTGGGGCAGACAGAGGGCAAGCAAGTGCCAGGCAGCAGGGAGTTAACAGCAAGCACAGTTCCTAAACCTGGGGTTTTACTGGGCTGGGTTTTACTTGGGCGCACCTGTGATCTAATGGCACCACCTTGTGGCACCAAAGAGCAGAGCCCTGCACAGCTACAAAACTGGTGTCTGCTGCTGCCTCCGCAGAAACGAGCCATACCCGCGGATATGAAGTGGAGACCCACGGATTTGCAGGGCTCTCCCAACAAGTCTCAGTGCAAACAAAACAGGAAACCAGAGCAGCAAAAAGGGAGCACAACCACCACCAGTGCTGGGCTGTGACATACACCAGCTCGGGACTCCTGCAGATAGAGTGGGGTGGGAATATAACCCCTCCCTTCCCCCCATGTAGTGTGAGTTAGCATTGATGGGAGAGGAAAAGTATGTGGCAGATTGAGGGAGCGAAGGGTTAAATATTGTAACAACTCGATAATCATGTAGGAATTACGCCCTCATTGTGGAAGCAGGTAGAGAACTCAGAACACCAGCCCCTGACCTCTGAAGCTTCCCCATTGATGATTAGCCATACAGGGGCTATGACACACAGTTGGTTTTCTGATTGCACCCAGCAGAGGGCCGTGGTACAGGCTCGCTTTCATGCACAGACACAGCATTACAAAACACGTATGTAAAAGCTGTGTGCTTGTGAAAAGATGCCAGGATCTCGATCTCCTGCCGGGATTGCCTGCACTCTTTCTCCGTGATGGGTATGCACAAGTCCTTGACATGCTGCAAGTCCTTTTCATGGCTCAGGTCCTTCATTGACTTACCTGGGATTTTACTTGGAGTTTTTTTGCATCTGTGGCTCTAAAAATTCCAAGGAGGTACCATACCTGATGACTGATGCCCAAGTTCATCTTCCTTTGGCTGGGTGATAGCTTCAGAGACCCACACCCAGCACTGTCACACCCTCACTGTGCTTTTACTGTTTTATCTCCCAGCCTCATGCACCTTTTCATAAGAACATAAGCATGGCCTGACCGGATCAGACCAAAGGTCCATCTGCCGACAGTGGCCAATCTCAGATGCCCCAGAGGGACGGATCACAACAGATAATCCTCGCGTGATCCCTGCCCTGTCATCCACCCCCAGAGAAACAGAGGTTAGGAACACTATACCTACCTATCTTGGCTAATAGCCATTGATGGACCTAACCTCCATGAATCTATCTAGCTCTTTTTTGAACCCCGTTAAAGTTCTAGCCTTCACCACATCCTCTGGCAAGGAGTTCCACAGGATGACTCTGTGCTGAGTGAAGAAAAACTTCCTTTTGTTTGTTTTAAACCTGCTGCCTATTAATTTCATTTGGTGACCCCTATTTTGTATCTTGTGGGAATAAGTAAATAACTTTTCCTTATTCACTTTTTCCGCACCGGCCATGGTTTTATAGACCTCTATCATACCCCCCTTAGTCTCCTTGGGTATGTCTACACTACCCCGCTAGTTCGAACTAGCGGGGTAGTGTAGACATACCCCTCTTTTCTAAGCTGAAAAGTCACAGTCTTTTTAATCTCTCCTCATATGGGACCCATTCCAAACCCATAATCATGTTTGTTGCCCTTTTCTGAACCTTTTCCAATGCCAATATATCTTTTTTGAGATGAGGCAACCACATCTGTATGCAGTATTCAAGATGTGGGCATACCGTGGTTTTATATAGAAGTGATAAGATATTTTCTGTCTTATTCTTTATCCCTTTTTTAATTACTCCTAACATTCTATTTGCTTTTTTGATTGCCGTGCCACACTGAGTAGATGTTTTCAGAGAACTATCCACAATGACTCCAAGATCGCTCTCTTGAGTAGTTGTAACCAAATTAGTCCCCATCATATTGTATGTATAGTTGGGATCATGTTTTCCAATGTGCATTACTTTGCATTTGTCAAAATTAAATTTCATTTGCCATTTTGATGCCCAATCACTTAGATTGGTGAGATCTTTTTGAAGCTCTTCACAGTCTGCTTTGGTCTTAACTGTCTTGAACAGTTTGGTATCATCTGCAATTTTTGCCACCTCACTGTTTACCTCTTTCTCTAGATCATTTATAAATAAGTTGAATAGGATGGGTCCCAGGACAGACCCTTGGGGGACCCCACTAGTTACCTCTCTCCTCTCAGAAAACTTACCATTTATTCCTACCCTTTCTTTCCTGTCTGTTAACCAGTTACCAATCCTTCCCTCTTATCCCATGACAACTTATTTTACTTAAGAGCCTTTGGTGAGGGACCTTGTCAAAGGCTTTCTGGAAATCCAAATATACTATATCCACTGAATTTTCCCTTGTCCACATGTTTGTAGAGTCCCACAAAGAACTCTAGCAGATTAGTAAGGCACGATTTCCCTTTACAGAAACTATGTTGACTTTCCCTCAAGAAATTACATTCATCCATATGTCTGACAATTTTATTTTTTACTTTAGTTTCAACTATTTTACCCAGTACTAACATTAGACTTACCAGTCTGTAATTGCCAGGATCACCTCTAGAGCCCTTTTTAAATATTGGCGTGATGTTAGCTAGCTTCCAATCATCAGGTATGGAAGCTGATTTAAAGGATAGGTTACAAATCACAGTTAATAGTTTTGCAATTTCCCATTTTAGTTCTTTCAGAACTCTTGGGTGAATGCCATCTGGTCCCAGTGACTTGTTACTGTCAGTTTATCAATTTGTTCCAAAGCCTCCTCTAATGACACCTCAGTCTGGGACAATTCCTCAAGTTTGTCACCTAAAAGAATGACTCAGGTTTGGGAATCTCCCCAATATCCTCAGCCGTGAAGACTGAAGCAAAGAATTCATTTAGCTTCTCCTCTATGACTTTAGCATCTCTGAATGCTCCTTTAGCATCTCAATCGTCCAAGGGCCCCACTGGTCATTTAGTCAGCTTCCTGCTTCTGATGTACTTAAAAAAAAATACTATTACTTTTTGAGTTTTTGCTTAGCTGTTCTTCAAACTCCTTTTTGGCTTTCCTTATTATGTTTTTACACTTAATTTGACAACGTTTATGGTCCTTTCTATTTTCCTCACTAGGATTTGACTTCCACTTTTTAAAAGATATCTTTTTATCTGTCACTGCTTCTTTTACCTGGTTGTTAAACCATGATGGCAGTCTTTTGGCCTTCCAGAGAGTCCAATGTGGCAGATCTTGGGAAACCCACGATCAGTGATCCCCGGGCGAACACAGGTGCCTGTGTAGGCAGAGGAATCATTTTGCCCAGTATGAAAAAGTTGGTGCCACCTCTGGTGTGGAGCTCTGCCCCCATTAAACAGCACCTCCTGAGATCTCTCTCCCCCCCCCCCCCCCCGCAACTGCACAGGACAGTGACGGGCCACCTAGGTGAGTGTCACACGAGTGGCCCTTCATCTCAGTGGGCTTCAAGATTATCAGAGCCACAGCGGTCTCCCGGGACGGCGCAGTTTTGCTCCCTGCGCTGGCGTCCCTGGAATGTGTGGGATGGGCCGAAGGAGCCACAGCAGCGCTGGGATGGGACGCAGAGGGCGCGCCCGGCTCACAGCCAGCATGGGGCCCTGACTGTAAGTTTAAAAAAAACGACGTGGAGAAAAACCGTCAGAATTGGGCAACCCTGCGCATGGACAATGGAAACAAAAAGTCTCATGGGCCACACACAGAACCCCGATGGGTCGCAGGCGCTGCCCGGCACTGGCGTGGGGCACGAAGTGAAGGCAGAGTCGCACGTCGGTGTGAACTGCAGGCAGAAGAACCTACCGGCCCGTACTGGAGTGTGGTCATCAGGGTTCACTGCCCTGCTCTTGTGAACAAAGCCTGAAGGACCCCAAATCTGTCTGGCCAGCCTCGCCCGTCACCAGGGAATCCACAAGTGGCCAGGACACAGAACGCAAACTAGCTGCATCCGGCGGGTCGCCGGAGGACTCAACCCAGCACTACCCCACCTTCCCCAGATGCTTCATCCTGCCCCCCTTCGGCCTGGCGCCAGCCCCAGCCCCAGCCTGGCAGCAAACACCAAACAAGCAGGAAAGGCTGGGCAGACTGTAATCAACCCACCCACCAGTTGTAAGTCTCTTCAGGCCAGTTCCTCCCGGTGTGGGGAAAGTACCCGAACAGCCCTAGGCCGTGGAACCCCTGCAGGAAACTCACAGCCGGAGACGCTCACATTCCATTGCATGCAGGAGGACGTCATGTCCCTGCTGTGCCGAGGGCCTCAGAGCCAGCCCCCGCTCCCACCCCCAGCTGGGCACTCGGAGCACGTTGTTCTCATTCCTGTGGCACCCGGCTCAGGCTCTCGCTGACGGGGCTGGGGATGGAGAGGGGGGCCGAGTGTGGCAGGGGGGCCGAGTGTGGCAGGGTCTTTGCCCTCGCAGGCCTGGAGCTGCTCTCAGGAGCGGGGGAGGATGGAGAGATGCTGAGGGAACGGGGCAGCAGCAGGCTTAGTGCCTTGGGCCAGAGCTGGGACTGTTGAACAGCAGCTACAGAACCATCCCCCTGCCCTGCTGAAAGCTAAATGACCCCGCACTCCCTCTTGGCTCTGCTGGTCAGAGCCCGCCCTCTTCTGGGTGGACATGCTGAGTGCGCCTCCTCCTGGCTCCAGCTGCCATCATCTGTGCTCTTCTCTTGCTCGATTTTACTGCCCCGACACTCTACCTCTGGTGCCATCCAGAGGTCCCATCCAGGCTACCCCCGTGTCAGCGTAGCAGCCTCGGGGCTCTGCGGGGCCTGCCGAGAGCCATGCTGCCCTCCCCGCGGCTTGTACAATCATGAGTCAGGTGAGGCTGGCGTAGAAATCATAGGAGTCCTGTTTGAAAGTCGGGCTCCTTCTGCCCTTGCAGGTTGTTTCCACGCTGCATGCCCGGGGCTGGGAAAACGGCAAAGGGCGTTTTCTGCTGCCAGCGTCCCCAGGGAATTCACGGCACAGGCCACAAGAGGGCACCAGGTGACAGAGACCTGCAGCTCAGTGCCTCACCCCAGGCAAGCACAGGAGTGATGCTACGGGACCGGGCGGGCGTTTTGTGGCATAGTGTGCCCTGGAGCTGCCTCTGCGGCCTCTTTCTGTTTGTGCCAGTGAAGGGCCTTTCTGCTTAAAGACTTCAAAAATGCCAGCTTCCTGGGCTAGCCTAGGCGCTGGTTGCCTGTTCCCCCTGGGCTAGCATGGGGGCAGGGTACCTATTCCCCCTGGGCTAGCATGGGGGCAGGGTACCTATTCCCCCTGGGCTAGCATGGGGGCAGGGTACCTATTCCTCCTGGGCTAGCATGGGGGCAGGGTACCTATTCCCCCTGGGCTAGCATGGGGGCAGGGTACCTATTCCTCCTGGGCTAGCATGGGGGCAGGGTACCTATTCCCCCTGGGCTAGCCTGGGTGTGGGGTGTCTCCTCTCTGGGCTGACATGGGTGTGGGGACTATGTGACCCCTGCACATGCCTATTGTGGCTGTAGTTTTGTGACCATTTGACCAGCCAGCCCTTCAGAGCTCTGTAGTCCCCGCATCAATATTTTGTGGGTATGTGAGGAAATGATCCCTCTTTGACCTCCCCCCCATCTCTACTGATCCCTGTTTCATACACTGATCCTGTTGTGAGGGGCAGGGCAGAGATGAACCCTTGAAACCGGAGAACAAGGGACACGAAGCTGAGGGGAACGCAGGCTCCAGAAGTGCTGTGTGTCGCGGACCAGGGAGCAAAGCTCTAAACCAAACAGTGGGTCCCTGTTCTAATTCTCCAGCGGGTGAGATGCCCAGGTCTTAGCTCTGGCTGGGGAAGGCCGCAAGGACCCCTGAGTTAGACTGGCCAGACTCGGTCTGGATTATCTCAGCAGACTCAGAGAAGGAGCTCACTCTAGGAATGAGGACAAGAGGCCGCCTTTGCTAGACGTCTCCTGTGGGAGGATGACACAGCAGGAAGGCAGAGGAGCCCATGCTACCCATGGTCAGGAGCCTCTGAAAGTGTAGTCACGGGGAAGAATTGTAGAATCCTAGAACACTAAAACTGGAAGAGACCTTGACAGCTCATCAGGTCCAGTCCCCTGCCCTCACGGCAGGACCAAGCACCATCTAAATCAGTGGTTCCCAAATTTTTCGGCATCACGCCCTCTTTTTGATTTTTGAGAAACCCTCACACCCCTCCTCCCAAAAAAATAGCAGCAAAACTTGGGGTGGAATTGACGCGGGAGGTGAGGAGGGGGCTGGGTTGCCTTATGCCCCCCCCTGAAATTTCTTCATGCCCCCCCTGGGGGGCATGTCTCCCAGTTTGGGAACCCATGATCTAGATCATCCCTGCTAGATGTCTGTCTAACCTGCTCTTAAATATCCCCAGTGCTGGAGATTCCACAACCTCCCTAGGCAATTGATTCCAGTGTTTCACCACCCTGACAGCTCGGAAGTTTTTTCTGATGTCCAACCTAAACCTCCCTGGCTGCAATTTAAGCCCGTTGATGCTTATCGTATCCTCAGAGGCCGAGGAGAACAATTTTTCTCCCTCCAGTTTGTGACACCCTCTTAGATACTCGGGAGCTGCTCCCATGCCCCCTCTCAGTCTTCTCTTTTCCAAACTAAACAAACCTGCCTTGCTCTTCGGTCTGCGTTCTGGGGATCCACGCAGGGGCCCCGGGATGCCGGGCTCCTTTAAAGCCCTGCCAGACGCGTGAAGGGATGCACACTGCCGAAAAGGAAATGGGGGCTGGAGCCAGTGAAAGGAAAACAATGGGGTGGTTGGGGCTCAAGGAAACAGTGTAGGGCACAGTCCGCACAGGATGGGAGTGGCCGGGAGTAGCGGGCTCCGTAGATATGCCCTGGATTTTGCTCCCCTCTGGATGGCCAGGCGGCATTGCAATGGAGGAGCTTGCAAAGGGTTAACTATTCCAGAACCTAAGTGGCTCCAGATGTGTTGGAATGTCTGGGGGGAGCGGAAGCGCTGCTATTATTATTCACCACTGGAGTTTGCTGCTGCTGCTGCCTGCCTCCCAGAACAGGGCCGAGCCCAGTGCCTTGCAAGGCAAGTCCCCCTGTGAGCAGGAAGGCAGGGCTGGGAGCGGGGTTGAGTTTGCCCAGAGTAAACCCCCTGCTGCTAATTAGGGCTGTTTCTCCCCGAACATCCAGGGGCAAAATGGATGTGAGGCTCCTGATGGCTGGGAGAGAGGAAGGGGGCAGCAGGGCTGAGGCACTGGGGTCAGGTGTGAGGGTGAGGGAGGGGAGGCACAATCCCAGCAGGCTTGTGTGATGCTTAGTGGCCAGAGCAGTGTCCCACTAAGGCAGTGGTCCCCAATCATTTGAGGTTGCCGGGCGCCAGGGGGCGTGGCCATTCGCCCACCAGGCGCCAGAGGGCGGGGATACTTGTGCACCAGGGGGCGGAGCCCCCCCCATAGCTGCGTGCCTGGGGGCAGGGACCCCCCTTAGCCACGTGCTCGGGGCCGGTGCCCCCTCCAAGGGCCGCACACCTGGGGCCAGCACCCTTCCCCAAGCACCACGCTCCCAGGGCTGGCGCCCCCCCCAAGCACTGCGCGCCCGTGGCCGGTACCCCCTCCAAGGGCTGCACGCCCAGGGCTGGTGCCCCCCCCAAGCACCGCGCGCCCGGGGCCGGCACTCCCCCCATGCACCATGCGCCCGGGGCTGGCGCCCCCCCCAAGCGCCGCGCGCCCGTGGCCGGTGCCCCCTCCAAGGGCTGCACGCCCAGGGCTGGTGCCCCCCCCAAGCACCGCGCGCCCGGGGCCGGCACTCCCCCCATGCACCGCGCTCCCAGAGCACGGGCGGCCAATCCGCGGCGCTCCCAGGGCCGGTGCTCACCGTGCGCCATGCGCCTGGGACCGTCTCCAGCACCATGCATGCGCCACGTGCCCGGGGCCAGGCCAGCCCCCAGCACTTGGCGGGTGCACACAAATGCCCCTGCAGGCGCCATGGCGCCCACGGGCACCATGTTGGGGACCACTGCCCTAGGGTGATGCTGCACTCCAGAGCTCTCTGACTGCCCTGCAGGGGGGCTGACAATGCTGGGGCCCACAGAGGAGTTAATATGAATGAACAGCTCCCCCACCATCCCTGGCATTCCTCTCTGCAGATCCTCAGGCCCTTCGCTCTGCCCCAAGACGGGGAGTGATGCAGAAGAGGGGTGCCAGATGCCAGGGTGTCAGGGAAGTGCGCACCGGTGCTCGGCCATGTGATCGCTCCCCGAAACGCTGCAGAGCTTCCTGCCTGCTCGGGATTCCTTTCAAATCTCACTGCTCCCCCTGCAGAGATAATAAACCATTTACGCTTTCATCTGGGTGCCGGATGGGCCGGGGAGCAGCCCCATCAACCCTGGCATCAGAGCCCCGAAAAGCATCGCTCGGGAGCAGGTGCTGCCAGTTGGCCTGGAGAAGTCCAGGCAACATCTCTGCGGAGTTTATTTTTAATGCCGGCTCCCAGTATGTTACATCGCAGCTGGATGCTCCCACCCATGGCAGGAAGGAATGCCGGGTGGGTTTGTGGGCTACCCGGATGCTCTTTTGTGCCAATGACAAAACTTTACAGCTTCTTTCACCTGGTCAGAAGCTCAGCTGCCTACCCTTCTTCACTTACCTCTGCAGGCAAATGGGCAAATCTCAGCCCCTCTTTTCTTGCTTAAGTGGTGGAATTATTAACGGAGCTATCTAACTCCGCTTGTGATCTCTATTGCCTACTATAACCTTGGGTCCTCGCAGCACCCCTTTCGCACAGCAAACCCAGGCCAGGGGAACGGCAAGGGGAGCGAGGGAAGCTAACGAAGACATGCTCTGCTCCACGGTGTCGGAGGGATCATGACTTGTCAGGGTTAGGCCCACGTTGTGAGACTTTGATTGAGAGGCAAGGTCCCTACGCAGAGGCTGGATGGGAAGTGCAGCCCCTAGGTTGGACAATTCTCTCCTGTGGGCGGGAATTGAGGAAGACAAAATCCAGAAGGGTCTTTGGCCTCTTTTGCACGAGGGATTTACTCTGATTTCAGCCCCGGGGGTAGCAGCAACAGTGCAAATCGCTAGGGTAGACAGGCAAAGCGCCAGGGAACCACAGTTTGCTCGGAGCAGCTGGCTGTGGTTTCAAGCAGCAGTAAGATGCCCAGCTGCAAACCACAGCTGCCCACGGCTGTGCCTGAGCTCTCTGCAGCAGCATCAGTGCCCGGCATGCCCAGGGTGTGGTTGGGAGGGTCCGACCTACGGTAAAAGTTGCTAAGCCCCTGGAGAAGTGGCCGGAGACCTGTTAGATTTGTAGACCGGTGCAGAAAATAGAAGCAGGCAATGAGAGAGAACTGGACACAGACCAAGCAAAACCAACCCCACGGAAAGCCGAGACAGGCTCCTTATGCCTCCTCCCTCCCTGCCTCCCCCTGTCCACGTTACTGTGGCCTTCAGGCTTCCTTGGAACAAGCCTGTGCCAGGAGTCTCCTTAGACCAAACAGTCTGTGCTTCTGAGCAAAGCAACCTTGGGCACACACTGGGACACATCAACAAAGCCCAGTTCTCATAACAAAGCTCCCAGCATGCACTGGGCCCTCTTTAGCCTGACGTTGTCTATGTGGTTTTAAGCCTTTCTCAAAGCCCCCAGGTAATAGGCCAACGGCTGGGTGGCCAGTTCCCTCTCTCTCCCCTAGGGAGGCCATGCCGGCTGCTGCTCCCAGTGCATGGGATGGACGAGGGATGGGAGCCAGCTTTCCCGGCCTACCACAGGGCAGGGCCTCACCCTGAGTTGGTTCTGGGTAGGAGTGGATGCGAGGGGTTTCCTCAGAACCCCTTCAGTTATTTGTGGGCCCAGCACCCCAGGAGTTCCCCAGTGAAATGGTTTGTGACTAATCCACCCCACGGTCCTTTCTAGCTCACCGGCAGGGCAGCTAGCCCGGGGCAGGCTGAGAACTCAGTCTCCATGGAGCTCGGATACTCTCATCCTGGAAACCAGGGTCTCACTACCCAGAGTCTGTTCTAGGGCTTGGCAAGTGGCTACCAGCAACAACCCCACAGCTGGCTGCTTTTCAGAGACTGCTAGAGCTGGAAGAGACCTCAGGAGGTCACTGAGTCCAGCCCCCTGGTAAAAACAGGACCAATCCCAACTCAATCACCTCAGCCAGGGCTTTGTCAAGCCAGGACTTAAACACCTCTAGGGATGGAGATTCCACCCCGTCCCTAGGGAACCCAGCCCAGTGCTTCCCCACTTCCCTAGAGAAATAATATTTTCCAATATCTGCCCTAGACCTCCCCCACTGCAACTGGAGACCATTGCTCCTCGTTCTGTCATCTGTCACCACTGAGAACAGCCTCTCTCCTTCCTCTTCGGAACTCCCCTTCAGGTGGCTGAAGGCTGCTATGAAATCCCCCTTCACTCTTCTCTTCTGTAGACTAAACAAGAAGCCTTCAGCTTCTCCTCATAAGTCTTGTGCTCCAGCCCCCTAATCATTTTTGTTGTCTTTTGCGGGACTTTCCCCAAGGCATCCACATCCTTTCTATAATGGGGCCCCCAGAATTGGATGCAATACTCCAGATGTGGCCTCACCAGTGCCGAAGAAAGGGGAATAATCACTTCCTTACATCTGCTGGCAATGCTCCTACTAATACACCCCAACATGCCGTTAGCCTTCTTGGCTACAAGGGCGCCCTGTTGACTCATATCCAGCTCCTCATCCACTGTAATCCCCAGGTCCTTTTCTGCAGAACTGCTACTTAGCCAGTCGGTCCCCAGCCTGTAACAATGCTGGGATTCTTCCGTCCCACGTGCAGGACTCTACACTTGTCCTTGTTGAATCTTTTGCCTGCCTGACTAGATATTCACATCACAGCATTACCGGGTGGCACCAATGGGGAGGAGAGCCCTGTGTTCCGGGTTTTCCATCTCTGGGGCAAAGCAGGGGGGTTGACAGCATGAGGAACAGCAATACCTGCACCCCAGGGTCTCTGGGTTCCTATCCCAAACCCGTCTCCCCTCAGCACTTGCTCACGCAGCTTAGTGTGTTTGTGGGAGCCAGACCTCACCTTCAAATGAGCAGATCCCTGCCTCCTCCCCGCCCCCACCCCCACCCGCACCACACACAGAATTTAAGAGTTCCCTCTGGAGAGCTACCTCCACAGGGAACCTGGTGCCTCCAGGTATGGACTCGGAGCAGGAGCTAGGGGAAATCAAGCTCCTTTACACATGGGCTACGTCTACACTGGCATGAATTTCCAGAAATGCTTAAAACGGAACAGTTTTCCGTTATAAGTATTTCCGGAAAAAGAGCATCTACATTGGCAGGATGCTTTTCCGGAAAAGCCTTTTTTCCGGAAAAGCGACCGGGGCCAATGTAGACGCGCTTTTCCACAAAAAAGCCCTGATCGTCATTTTTGCGATCGGGGCTTTTTTGCGGAAAACACTACTGTGCTGTCTACACTGGCCCTTTTCCAGAACAGTTTTCTGGAAAAAGGACTTTTGCCCGAGCGGGAGCAGCATAGTTTTTCTAGAAAAGCAGCTGATTTCTTACAGTAGATCGTCAGTGCTTTTCCGGAAATTCAAGGGGCCAGTGTAGACAGCTCGCAGCTTATTCCGGAAAAGCGGCTGCCGAATAAGTGGCCGAGTGTAGACACAGCCATGGAGTTCCAGCAAAAATGGCATGAGGGAGCTATATGGTTTCATGCCCCCCTGATCTGCCACTTTCTTCCACTACCCCATTCCAGCCTGATCTCAGCACCAGATCTCTGCCCCGGCTGCTGCAAGAGCCTTTTCTGCTTCACAACCTTCCTTTATCCCTGTTCTTCACCTCCCTCTATCTCTTTCCAGATCTCAGCTGCTCTCCTATCTTTCCTCCCTAGCCTGTACCTCTGGCTGCTGTTGCAACTGCATTATCTGGGAGACACACTGGAGTAGCACTTGTGTGCAAGATACTGCACAATCAGCAGCCCCATTGTATGGTAACAGCCTGGGGGTTCCCACACCCCGATCTCCCCTCCCCTTGGCAGCCAGAGGAGATCTCTGAATAAATAGTCTGTACTTGGGTTTTCATCAATGGAAAGCTGAAGAAACTGCTGAGATAAAGGAGAGATAAATAGCCAGCCTCTAACTGTTAAGGCTCACAAATGATTAGCCAGCCCTATTATAAACACACACCCCTAACCAGCTATTAAGTGATGACTCTCTCTTGTACACACAGCAGCTCTTAGGTGGGGACTGCGACAGGTTTTTAGGGGAGTGATTTTTCCCCCTTTCTGCTGAAGGAACGCACTAGCAGTGTGGATATGAGTATTGCTTTTCCAGAAAAACAGCCGTTTTTCCAGAAAAACTCTGCAGTGTAGACGTACCCCTAGGCTATGTTTACACTGGCGGGTTCTTGCACAAGAACATCATGCACAAGGGTTCTTGTGCAAGAACTCTTGCACAAGAACACGTCCACACTGCCAGGTGCTTTTGCACAACAGCGCCCATGGCAGTGTGGACTCTCTCTTTCGCAAGAAAGCACTGATGGCCATTTTAGCTATAGGGCTTTCTTGCACAAGAAACCCCTGCCACGCATCCACACTGCCCTCTTGAGCAAGAACTCTTGCACAACAGAGCTTACACTTGTTAGAAAAGAGCGTAGCTCTTGCACAAGAAGCCCTCTCTTCCCACGCTTTACTATAAATCTTCTTGCGCAAGAGCTAGGGGGCCCGTGTGGACGCTTTGCGGAAGAATGGCTGTTCTTGCACAAGAACCCGCCAGTGTAGATATAGACCTAGTGTGGATGAAATTATACCAGCATAAAGGAACCTGAGGTCTCTTTTACTCTAACAAATTTTTCTAGCAGGCAGGCTTGGGGCAGATGGGCCTGTAAAATACTCACGCTCCTGGCCAGCTTACCTGTGGCAGCAGAAGCTCTCGCATAAATTAAGTTACACCAGTAAAAAAATGTCCATTTGCCAGTGTAGCCTATTCCGCTGGAGGAATTGGTATAAACTAGAGCTCTTCTGGCTCTATTAGCTGCATCTGCACTATACCAGGCTCGCTATCGCAAGCAAACTCTTTGTGTGTAGACAAGGCATGACTCAGCCTTGCACCTTTCATAGAGCTATAACTGCATCCACATTAGCGCGGTGGTTCTCAAAGTGTCCGTCTTGCAGGTGGGTCGTGGGCTTGGGGCTCCAGCCTTGTGCCAACTTTCCGTTGTGGGGGGAAAGGGGCAAGCCTCATGGACTGGATCCAGCTTGTGGGTTAGGAAGCAGCTGTGTGTGTTGCTGCTCTCCCTCCCCTCCCGCTACGTTGGGGGAATGGCAATGCAGGAAACCACCCGCCTGGAGGCTTTCCCCACTGCTCCCATTGGCCGGAATCATAGTCAATGGGAGCAGCGAGGGGTGGTGCCTGGGAGCAGTGGGAGGCACAGAGCCAGGTAAGGGCCCCCTATCCGCCGTATGTCAAGACCCCACACTCTCGGCCCACTCCTGCACCCAACCCCCTGCCAAGACCCCTCCATCCTCAGCCCACTCCTGCACCCAACTGCCCACCCAAATTCCTCCCTGCAACCTCAGCCTGCTCCTGCATCCTACTTCCTGGCCAGACCCTGCACTCCTACCCCTTCCTGCACCCATTTTGTCATGATGGGTGGTTGGCTGGTGGTCTCTGCTGAGCAGGGTAGGCCATGGGCCAAAAAGCTTGAGAACCACTGCACAAGAGGGTTGTAGCCAGTGCAGATTCTAGGGCTGATGTAGCAAACCTAGGGGGGCTGGGGCTAGATAGGCATGGGAAATAGGAGTGCAGGGGGTGCTGCAGCACCCCCAGGTTTTGCACCAAGCTTCCCTGCACCCGGAGGGCTGGCCCTGCTGCCCATCCATCGCTTGCTTTGCCAGTCCCTGTTCCTGGCCTCATAGGGTACGTCTAAACTACATGCCTCCGTCGACGGAGGCATGTAGTCTAGACAGATCGGCAGAGGGAAATGAAGCCGTGATTAAAATAATCGCGGCTTCATTTAAATTTAAATGGCTGTCCCGATCAGCTGTTTGTCGGCAGATCGGGGCAGTCTGGACGTGCTGCGTCGACAAAGAAGCCTTTCTTGATCGGCACAGGTAAACCTGGTGACTTCGTCACAGCCTACTGGCCTCATGGGTTCCACCAGCCCTCAGATCCCATTGCCAACCAGTCTTGCACCCATGGGCTCCTCAGCTGACTGGCCCTGCTAGCCCTAGAGTCCAGGTCACCAGCCCTGGATGCCCCATGCCCACCCTGGGTCCTGCCACTGGTGGGGGGCTCTGCCTGGGGGCAGCCTAAGGCTAGGATTGCCAATTCTCCCAGCCACCTGCCCCATTGATGTGAATGGCGTCCGGTCAGTCTGGTCTGGGAGAGTTTGCAACTATCAGAGGGTATGTCTACACTACCCCGCTAGTTCGAACTAGCGGGGGGGTAATGTAGGCATACCGCACTTGCAAATGAAGCCCGGGATTTGAATTTCCCGGGCTTCATTTGCATAAGCGGGGCGCCGCCATTTTTAAAACCCCGCTGGTTCGAACCCCGGGCAGCACGGCTACAAGGGGGTCAGGGTGAGCCTTGTGGGCTGGATCCGGCTTGCGAGGTAAGTAAATGTCTCTGTGTGCTGCTGCTCCTCCTCCCGGCTGGGGGAACAGCAGCACAGGAAATGGCTCCGCTGGAGGCTTTCCCCGCTGCTCCCATTGGCCAGAATTACAGCCAATAGGGGCAGTGAAGGACGGTGCCTAGGAGCAGTGGGAGACACAGAGCCAGGTTAGCATCCCCCATCCTTCTCATGCCCAGATCCTGCACCTCCATCCCCTTCATTCCCACCCCTCCCACCCAGACCCATTCACTCTCAGCCCTCTTCTGCATCCTACTTTCTAGCCAGACTCCGCACTCCCACCCTTTCATGCACACGTTTCATCATCATGGGGGGTTGGCTGGTGGTCCATGGAAAGGTTTATGTTGAGAAGTTTGAGAACTATTGCACTAGAGAAAGGAATACTCCGTACAGATGTAGTCGCCTTATCTCACCAAAGATATCCTAGCACTGGAAAAGGTTCAGAAAAGGGCAACAAAAATGTTGAGGGGTTTGGAGCAGGTGCCATATGAAGAGAAATTAAAAAGGCTGCGACTTTTCAGCTTAAAAAAGAGGAGACTAAGGGAGCATATGATAGAGGAGTCTATACAAAAGGGAAAGTTATTTACATGTTCCTGTAACATAAGAACTAGGGGTCACCACATGAAATGAATAGGTAGCAGGTTTTAAAACAAACAAAAGGAAGTTTTTCTTCACGCAGCTCACAGCCAGCCTGTGGAACTCGTTGGCAGAGGATGTTGTGAAGACTAGGACTTCAACAGTTCAAAAAGAGAACTAGATAGATTCATGGAGGTTAGGTCCATTAATACTTATTAGCCAGAGTGTGTAGGGAAGGTGTCCCTGCCTCTGTCAGAGGCTGGAAATGGGTGACAGGATGGATCATTGATTCCCTGTTCTGTTCACTCCCTCTGGGGCACCTGGTGTTGGCCACAGTCTGAAGACAGGATGCTGGGCTAGATGGATTTCGGTCTGATCCAGTATGGCTGCTCTTATGAGTCCATGCCAGCATCTGTGCCCAG
This sequence comes from Pelodiscus sinensis, assembly GCF_052426305.1. Classification (NCBI taxonomy): domain Eukaryota; kingdom Metazoa; phylum Chordata; order Testudines; family Trionychidae; genus Pelodiscus; species Pelodiscus sinensis. The sequence goes on from NC_143067.1 coordinate 7,692,121, forward strand.
GCGATCAGGACAGGGGCTGGAGATGCTGTATCAGGCCTGGGAGGGCATATGTGCAGTCCCTTTAACACAGGCCTTCTTTAATGAAAACATGAGTCAGCTGCTGGCGTGGGCAGTGGATTTTCTAAACATCCCCTCATATCCTGAGAAAGGGGAAAAAATGGGAGGGGGGGGGGGGTTTGAAATCAGGGCAGGGCGAAAGGCCAGAACTGAAAGCAGGGAGAGCCAGCAAGAAGCAGCCCCCCAAGGTGGCTCCTCCAGCCCAAGGAGGAAAGGCAGGGGGCTGCGCTCAGCTTTGCTGAGGCTTTGAGCCGGGAGCTGGGCTCCGAGCCCCTCTCCCGCCCCCGGTTCTCACCGAAACTCCCCCTCAGAGCCTGCTTCGGTTTGTTTGGAATCGAAAGTTTTGGAGAAAGCTCCAGCTGGAAGGAGGCGGGGAGAAGGGAAAGGCGGCTCCAGCCTTGTGCCGATTGGACACGGGCTCCCCCCTCAAGTTCCCCCCCCCCCCAATTGTATCCCCCCCGCTGCCGCGCTGGGGCTGTCTCCGCAGCGCACTTCAGGGCGCCCGGCGAGGCTCCAGGCTCCTCTGCGATGCTCGTCTAGAGGCAAAGCCAGGGCACCTCGGGACTCCCCGGCGGCTCCTGGCTGCCCGGCGCTGGGAGGAGCCGGGCCGAGCCGGGCCGGGAACGCTGCCCAGACGGCGATAAGGAGGCGGGAGAGGCGCCGCTGGGGACTGGCGAGCGAGCGAGCCCAGCGCACGGTAAGTGGCGCGCCCCGCGAGCTCCGCTGCGCGCTGGGGGCTGGAAATCCCGGGGGGCTGGAGAGAGGGGTGGGGGAGTCACGGCCGCTCTGCTGGGGGCCGAGCTCGGGAGCCGCCGGCGTCGAGGCGGGCGGGGGAGGGCGAAGGGACCTGGCAGCGAGCGAGCGAGCGAACCCCGCCAGCAGCTGGATGCGCGCACGGGCCCCGCTGCGCTCCTAAGATGCGCGGCCAAGCGCCCGGCTGCGGGGCGCGCCCGGACGGCAGGACCGCAGCCCTGGGAGCTAAGCGAGGGGCAGGGAGCAGGGGCCCTGGCGTGCTGCTGGGCCGGCCTGGGAGAGGGGCAAAGCTGTGGGGGCTTCCCGCTGACAGGCTTGGCCTGGGGGGAAACTTAGCTCTGAGGGAGCTGGGGAAGGGGATGGGGATCCTGGGACAATCATGAGAGGCTTAGGCTATTCCCGAGCAGGGCAGGGGCTGGGCCCTGGAGACCAAGGCGCTGGATGGTGCAGAAAGGTCTGGGGAGACAGTGAGCTACCAAGCCAGACAGCTGGTTCTCTCCGACAGGGCTGGTGACGCAGCAGGGGCGGCTTTTCCCCGGGCAGGTCCGTCCCCTGCCTCCGTATCCAGCCAGGTGGCTGGTCCCAGGGCGAGCCAGGGGCTCATGGTTTGTGCGAGTCAGGCCCCCCCCACCGGAGCAAAAGCTGCAGGATCGGGCCCGAAGGAAATTCTCCCCGTTCCTGCTTCTGGGCTGGTAACCACACGCCCTCCTCTGAGCTTGGTCACAGCCCTGGCTGTCCTGCCCAGGGACAGCTCACCCTGCTGGGCTCCGGGATGAGCCCTGGGCACAGGCCGCCCACACTGATCTGGGTAAAAGCAGAGGGAGCAATCCCAAGGGTTGGCGGGGATGGAGGCTGCAGGGCATCTCTCCAGGACCTGGCCATCAGAGGAGAACACAATGCTGAGAAATGCCTCTGCTGCAGGGCAAGGGGGTAGAGGGGACGCAGGAGAGGGACAGTGACCTAGGAAACCTTTCACCTCCTGGGTTTCTCTTTCGCATCTGTCCCAGCAGGATGGCTGGTTAGTGCTCTCGGATGTGAGCAGGGGGCTTGGCTCAGTCCTGCCTGGAGATCAGGGCTCAGGTCACACCACCCCAGGGGCCTGCTTTGCTGGATGGAGATGCTGGGGTCTAAATGGGCCCCAGACTGAAATACCATCAATCAAAGTCACATGGGTGGGGCACGGCAGGAGAGGCAGCACCCCCAGAAGCAGTAGCCTGGGACTCCCCCACACTGGGGCAGGGATGACACCTGGACGGAGAGGGCTGCATTAGGCTTTGAAGTGTGGTCTTAGATCTTCTTCTTAAACCCTTGTCACTCCGAGGGAGCATAGGTCGTCTACAGGTCTCCTCCACTTCACTCTATCTTGAGACAACACTTCTAGCAGACTCCAGGAGTACCCCAGTTGTTGTCCTTCAATCTCAATCCATCTTCTCCACGTTGTCCGAGGTCTTCCTCTTTCGCGTTTTCCTTGCAGGTTCTATGTGAGAGCTTGCCGGACTGTGCTGGATGACGGTTTTCTGAGTGTGGCCTCGCCAGCCCCACTTTCTTCTCTTGATTTGAATGTCCAGTGGTCCTTGTCTTGCTCTTTTCCAAAGCTCTTCTTTGGGACACAGTCTTGCCATCTGATGTGAAGGATGGACCGCAGGCGTCTGTCTAGGAATGTCTGTAGCTTGTGAGGTGAAGACTTTGTAGTATGCCAGGTCTTGTACCCATACAACAGCACGTTCTTCACATTTGTGTGGGCGATTCGCAGTTTCGTCTTCGCAGATATTATTTATCAACGTCCACCAAGTTCAGTCTATTCTAGCCTGGCTCCCCAGCCAAGTGCCACTCATCTCCGTAGGATCAAGGCTCGGATGGGGCCCTGCCAGAGCAAGGACATATTTTAGGCTCTGATTCAAGCTGTGCCCCACCTCAGTGGAGTCAGGCTATTGGGTGTGCCAGGGAGGGCCAGAAGGGGGCTGGGATGGTCTGAAAGTGAGATTGTGAAGGAGACAGGGCGTCCTGAAGGAGCCAGGAGTCCGTGGGCAGCATGGATGGGAAGGAAGCTGCGTTTACTGTCCAGCGTCACATCAGAGGGCTATTAATCTGGGACTTTCCAAGGGGCGTGGGGAGCAGGGCCATGTGGAATGGGCCATGGCCTAAGATGCAGCTTTTTCTCTCCTCTTCTCTCCCCCACCCCCCGCTATTTATCTGTACCCTTGACCCCTTACTCCAGCCATCTGAAGAAGTGGGTTATGCCCACGGAAGCTCATGACACCATCTACATGTTTTGTTAGTCTCTAAGGTTCTGCAGGATTTTGTGTTGGTTTTTAGATTTTTTTCAGTTACAGACTTAACACAGCTCCGCCCTCTGAGGGTACGTCTACACTTGCTCCCTCGTTGGCGCTAGGGATGCAAATGTAGGCGACCGAAATTGCTAATGAAGCGGGGATTTAAATATCCCGCGCTTCATTAGCATGATCTTGCCGGCGCGTTACTCCCCTCAACAGCTGATTCGAACCAGGAAGTGCATGCCAGGATGCCTTAGTTTGAACCAAAGGGGTTTGGTTCGAATTAACGCGCCCTGGTGCACACTTCCTGGTTCAAATCAGCTGTTGAGCGGAGTAACGTGCCGGGGAGATCATGCTAATGAAGTGCAGGATATTTAAATCCCCGCTCTTGCAGCCCTTACTCGGGCGGGCTGCGCTCACACCAGCAATGCCGCCGAAGTCAATGGGAAACCCCGGGGCAGCGTAGGGAGGTGGCGACTGATTTGCAAAGCAGGGCAAAGTGCGGCTCTTCCTTCCTGTAGCGTTGCAGGCGGCTCTCTGCCCCGAGCTCCGCCTCCAGGGCAGTGGGGCTGCACAGGGGTAAGGGCGAGTCTCCTGTCAAACCCTGGCCCCACTGACATCTCTGCCAGCGCCAGCCGCAGAGCCCAGTGCCAGCCTGGACTGTTCCGGCTTTGTCGCAGCTTGTCCACCAAAGCTCCCGGGAATTGGTTTGTTTTGTTTAAACAAAGGGGGCAAAATCCCCGAGAGGATCGTGGAGGGGAGTGTACAAACTGGGCATTGTTTCCTCCGGAGCTGGAACTACTCCAGAAAGCTCCTTCTGCTCTGCTGGACAAACAGGACATAATGAGGCTGCCCCCCCCCCCAGTGCCTAATTAGGTTCCCTGAACCAAACACCCCTCTGGCCTCCTCAGCTCCACCCCCCCTTTCTCGGAACTGCCTGGGTCTGGAGCTGCCGAGTCTTTCTGCTGTATATCGACACTGATCATTGTTATTGGTGTTGTGTATCATTTCAAGGCCTCTGTTGACAACCAGGTCCCATGGGGCTAGTGTAGCCCAAAGACCCAGGCCTCACCCCCACAGAATTCCCAGCCTCAGCAGACCAAGGTTTTCATAGCCCCATGTTACAGATGGGGATCTGTGCCTGGAGAGTTAAGTGACTTGCCAAAGGTGGCAGAAGACGCCTGTGGCAGAGGTGGGAATTGAGCCCAGATCTCTCCTGGGCTTCGGTCTACTGCTGTAGCCACGAGAGCAAATTGCATCTTGCCGGGCTGTGCTGCAGAGGGTGGGCTGAAAGGCAGCACTGCCTGGGGAAGGGGCGCAGGAACTGGGAGTGGAAGGATGAGGCGCAGCAGGGAGATGTGGAGAGAGAGGAGGTGCTAAGGTCAGGGGTGGAGCTTGCCCTCTAAAAGAGGCACAGATGCTACCCGGTCCATTTCCCCGCTCTGCTGCGCATGCCTAGTCTCCCACACCCGCTGCTCCTCCCCCTGTGCTGGACGCAGCCCCCACGCCCCCACCCGAGCTAGGCAAAGGGCTACAAATGTCAGGGAGCAGGGAGCATGAGGCTGGTTACATAAGGAGGCAGCAAACTGTAGCTGACAGGCCCCATGCAGAAAACAAACCCCAATATGCCCCTGTAAGAAATGATGCCTCCAGGCTGCTGATATTCAGTGTGTGTTGATGTAGATGCCCTATCCTGTCTATCGAGTTTGCTCTCCTATGCCCGTAGTATGCCCGATTGCCATGGCAAATGCCTACTGACAAGCATCACGCCAGCCTGCACCCGTCGCGCCGGCTGTCCTACAGCCTTGGCGGTGCCCACCTCTCCCCATTATTGTGCCACTAGCAAAAATCTGGACGTGGGGGTGGGAACAAAGCCCTGCTTGGCAGGCATGCATATGGTTAAGTGCCATGGCATCAGTGGGGCATTGGTCCTGTATCTGGAGAGCAAATTGAGATCTGGATCTTGTACCCACCTCTCGCCAGGAGGAGAGGAAATCAGGGCAGGATGGGAGCAAACTGGAAGCTTTCGGTCTCCGGGTGGGCAGGAAAACAGCTTCTCTTAGAGCAGATGGCCTTTTGCCCTGCCCAGAAGGGGGTTATTCCAGACTAGTGACACTAGGTAGCCTGAGAGCTGGCAGGCAACCTGAATCAGCTGATCGATTCCACAGGCTTCTCTCCTGCCGCTGTGCCCTGCCCGCTGTGCCCTGCCCGCCTTCATGTTCCTGGCCTGTCCAGCACTTTACAGGGCTGTGACTGAAATCTTAATGTTCCCAAGACACTGCAATTGGCACCAATTAAATCGCTACATTCATGTTTGAATGGCTGTAACTGGCGAGACACACTGTCTTATTTATACAAAAAATATGTTTGCTTGTGGGTTTGTCTGAACTGGGGCCAAAAGAAAATACCCGCTCGCAAGCCCTTTTTCTGAAGGCGCAGTCTCCCCATGCGAAGTGGAAGTCCCCTCGCCTTTAGTGTATTGGCCTAGAAACGGGGGGCAGAAAAGAAGCCCCGCTTGTCTAGGGGGTTGGGCGCTTCGCCCGCCTTTCAGAGACCCCCCGCACCCCCCTTCCGCTTGAGAGCTTTTCTCCTCCAGCTTGGGAGCTTTCCCAGAGAGCACGGATGTGCCTTGATTTTGGAAGGAGAATTCCTCCTGGCCTAGAACGGCATATTGATCATCCTCAAAGCTGCGTCTGGGGGGGGGGGGGGGGGTATCAAGAAGGGAAGGTAGATTTGGAGAGCCGGCCGCCTCCAGAGCCTCTCCCAGGGAAGCATGGAAACCAGGGCCGGATTAAGCCGGGCAGCTGCCCGGGGCGCCAACCTATGGGGGGCACCTGATGGCAGCTGTAAGGGGTGCCATGCGCCCGGGGCCGGGGGCCACGTGGCGCCCCTTAGAGCTGCAATTAGGCGTTGCATGCCCGATTGCAGCTGTAAGGTGCGCAGCGTGCTGGGGGGCGGGGCCGCGCGTGCGCCGTGCGCCCGGGGGCGGAGCCGTACATGCGTCGTGCGCCCACTGCCCAGGGCGCAGGAATGGCTCGAGCCGGCCCTGATGGAAACGCAGCTCCGATTAGTCTCCTCCCAAAGGGGTTGCCAGATGTCCAGGACAGGGCCTGTTTGGGCTGCATCCAAAGCAGTGGGGCCCCGGAGCGGTGTGATGAGACGAGCGGAAAGCCCGGGTCCCTTGCCCCAATGTGGGGACCCTGAAAGAAGAGGAAACATTTCCAGGTCAGAAAGGACAGATCCCCAGCCCCCGGCATCCATGGAGGTTGGCAGCCCTAGAGCCTTGAGGTCTCTGTCAGCTCTGCTGGAGCCATGGGGCTAAAGTTATAGAGACGCTCCCTGGCCCTCTCCAGGAGCGAGTCAGGAGCCGTGCGTTGAGCACTCCCTGCTCTTGCGGCCTGGGACATCCCCACCTGCCTCTGGTGCCCCGAACACTCCGGCATCCTCGTGGACGTACCTGTCGTCTCCCGGGCTGCTGCCCTGTGGGCTGAGTTTGGGGTCGGCGGGACTGGGGTCACACTGCTCAGAGACGCTCTTTGACGCCTCCCGCAAGGCCTTGCGGAGGAAGCCGGGGTGGCCAGTGTCCGGCCGGGGCCTGGGGAGAGCAGCGGGTCCCCATCCCTGCCTTTGCCGGGTAACCCTGCTAGCTGGGGGCGTTGTCCGGTGTCTGCTCCCCCTCCTCCCCCGCTCGCGCTCCTGCTTGCTCGTTAGAAGCCCCTTCGGAATGTTTTGATTGTAAGGGGGGGGGCGCCCTCCACAGCTGTATGGCAGGGCTCTGACCTCAGCTTCCTGCTGAGCCGGCAGGAGGTTTGCTGCTTGGCATTTTGCAAGAGAGCAGGAATCTTTGCGTGCGGCAGGGGCTGTCACCACGCCAGGCCTGGAACGAGGAGGCCTTGGCTCTCCTGCCCCATTTCCTATCCGTGGCTTTTGGCTCCCAGAAAGATGGCGAGGATCACGGAGCGCTCCCGTGCGGGGTGCCTGCACGGGAATGAGGGCTCCAGGGGGCAGGGGTGCTGACAAGCTAGTTATTTCAGGGGGAGCACTGGCTCTGGGACAGTCAGCAGCAGGGGAGCCGATAGCCTCTCTGGGCCCCTAGGCAAGGTGGGGAGGGGGCTGGCTCCGTGCTCCCTGAAGGGGCGGAGCCTCAGATAGAAGGGGTGGGGCCGGGGCAGCCAGCTCTCAGAGCTGCCCGGACTGAGGTGCGCCCCCCCCCCCCCCGCCTGCCTTGCTCCGGCGGCGATTTAAAGGGCTCAGGGCTCCAGGTGCTGCTGCTGTCACGGTACCGGTGGCAGCTGGAAGCTCCGGGCCTTTTAGCATTGGCAGGTCCCAGGGCAGTTGTCCCCTGACCCCCTCGCCCCCATCAGCAGGCCTGGTCAGCCGAGTTACACGGGGATGAGGCTGCCCCAGTCTCTCCTGGGTGGAGCTGCTGGAAATTTCTGACCCACCAGCTTCTCAGTGAGCAAAATCCTCCCCTTCTCAGTGAGCAAAATCCTCAGTGAGCAGTGTCCCAGAAGGTCAAGTCCCCGGTTCCTCACGGGACTCTCCTCTCCCCTCCAGCTGCCCCCAAACATCCCTGTTCCCTTTCGGGCCTGCCCGGCCCCTGCTTCCCTCTTCTCCCCGGCTTTGCCTAGAGCTGGATGGAGCAATTCCCACCGCGGGCCAATCGGCAGGAAATCTCAGCCCCACGGCCTTGCGGAGGTAAAGGGGGATTGTTCCAAGGCAGGAGGGCCTCCAGCCGTGTCACTCATGTGTCTGTAGCCCTTCCCATGAGGGGCCTCCGAGCTCTCAGAACGCGCCTGAGGAGGCCTCACGACATTCCCGCCTATTTTCCCACGTCGCGGCCCCAAAGTGCAGAGAGATCCGGGGTCCACGTTCTCACCCTGGTGCACGGGCCTGACTTGGGCTGCACCGTGAGAACGTGGACGCGCGCCGACACACCACGGATCAGACCTGCCGGGTGCACCCCAATGGCGTTACCCTCTTAGAAGGGTGGGCGGAAGCCGCTTGCTCGCGGTCACACAGGAAGTGAGTGGCAGACAGGGGCGCCGACAGCCTCCGCGGGCCCCTGGGCAAGGTGGAGGGGCAGTTCTGCGCTCGCCGAAGGGGTGGGGCCTCCGGTGGAAGGGGTGGGGCCAGGGCAGCCGCCCTCCATGTTGCCTGAAGAGCAGTACGCCTTCCCCCTCCCAAACCCTCCCAGCCACCTGGAGCGCTGTGCTCCGACGGCTATTTAAAGGGCCCAGGGCTGTGGCCACTGCCGCAGTAGCAGGAGCAGCACCCGGGAGCCCCGGGACCCTTTGAATCACCAGGCCCCCGGGTAATAGCCCCCTTTGCCCTCCCATCAGTGGGCCTGGTGGCAGAGCTGGGATCTCTGGAGTCCCACTCCGAGTGCTTTAGCTGCAAGACCATCCCCCCCTTGGCTGGGACATTTAGCCCTTCGCTTGCTACCCTGGGTCATTTTTTTCCTCTGGGCATCGCCAGTCTGTCTCAGCCACATTATGTGGCCACTCTCAGGATCATACCTGGCGGACAGCTAGCCGTGCTCTGCTCCATTCCCCTCCCCCCTGTCTGGGCTCCCTCCAGCCAGCTGCTCACCGCTGTGCCCCCGGTATGGGGTCTGCCGTGCACCCCAGTGCCGTCCCACGAGCATCTCCCCCGCTTCTCTACGCAGAGGTCGAGCGGTATCCTCAGTCCTTTGTGTTACTGTAGCGCACGCCGCAGGGCCGTCCTTAGGGCTGCTGGGGCCCTATGCAGTGCTATTAAACCAGCATCCCTATGCCCCCTGGCAGCCGGGCGGGGTAACGTGATTCTTCAGAGCTGCAATTTTATAATCTTCAGCAACACGCCAATTAAATATGTTCAAGTACATTTTAAATGGAGGCCCTGTGGACTCACACGGTCAGTTCAGAAACCTGGGGTTGGCAATGGCTTCATTCCCACTCAAATGGCCCTTCTCCAGGTTCAATGTCCTGCTCATAGCACTGGCAGGCTTTGCCACGTTAAGTGAACTAGCTCCTCTCCGGAGGAAGCAGAGCCACAGGACAGGGAGAGGAAGAGGTGGGTGGGTGAGGATTAAGACCCAGGGGTGCCCCAAATTTTCAGGTGCCCCACTCAGCTGCCTATTCTGCGGGTGGTAAGGACGGTTCTGATGTACCAGCCCCAATATGTCGAGCACTGTGCATACACAGAGCGATTGACAGCCCTTGGACCCAGACAACTTACAAGAGAGGCGGCCACTTGGGTCGGTGGCTGCCCTAATATTCTGTGTTTGTACAACGCCTAACACTGGGGGCTCCTGGCCTGTTTCCAGGGCTTCTAAGTGCCTTGGCAATGCAAATCCTAAAGAGAGGGAGGGTAAACAGAGGCACAGAGAAGGGAAGTGACTCGCCCAAGGTCACTTGGCAGAGCCAGAAACAGCAGCCGGGCAATGTTCCTTCTAATTTTTTCCAGTTGTGTGCAGAATACATTTTGTTCTGTGCACTCAGGCATGTGTGGATGTGCACCACCAGTAGAAACACAGGCTGCCAGCTGTGGGCGCTCTGCTAATCAGCTGGGCGGCACCTGACTCTCTCCTGAGTGGCCGCCCAAGTGCACAGCTTACAGGGATTACTGTACCCGGGTCTCCTAGTTCTGGTGCCCTAGCTGTGTAGCCATGCGACTGGAGAAGGACAGTGGGACGGGATTGTGTTCTACTGCTTGCACCCTAGCACCCCTTCCTGGCTGTGGCCTCTGCAGTCACAAGAAGCTGCCCTGATCACCGCTTCCCAGACAGGCCAAATGCCCCTGAAGCCCTTTCCAAGAGATTCCTCCCAGACCTCAAATCTGGAGAGCAGCTTAATCCCGGGCACAAGGACAAGAAGCTCCATAACTAAGCAGTTAAGCCTTGGTCCTTCGCAGATGGAGGAGAACAGAAGATCAAACAGCTGCTTCCTCTCGGGGCCTGGCAGGGACTAGCTGGGGCGGCGTCTCGCGGAGGCTTTCGTGCGCTGTGCTGGGAAAATGCTCTGCCAGCTGCTCGTGGTATTCTGTGGGTTTCGCTTGCGGGACTTAGCGATTTCTCTCTCCCTGCGCTTGGAAGAGCTCCCCAGATCCATTCTGCGGGGGTGTTGAAAATTCCCAGATGAACCGAAGGGGAAGGAAAAGAGTTCTTCCTTTCTCCCTCTTCTCTCCCACATCCTCTCACGCTCCACCCCCCAGCCCCTCTTTGTTTCCAATTAGTAAAGAATTGCAGCCGATCCGTACATGGGTAACTCTCCAGATCCCTCTGGGGCTTAGACCTCACTGCAGTGGCCCTGCTGAAAGGGCAGCCTCTGAGCAGTTGAAGAAAAGACTCCTACGCACCAGGAGCCTGGGGTTCCTTCCCCCTGTATTCCCTCGGGCAGCATTTCCCCTGAATTACCGAAGGAGGCTAGATGGCAGCTTCCTGCAAGCCACAGAACTACGTGGCAGGGAGAAAACACCTGCCTGCCTCTCCAAAGACAGCACAGTGCAAGTAGTGCAAGAGCCCACCTCTGCTCCGTCCTTACTCACCGCTTCAATCTGACACTTGGCATCTCCTAGCTCCATCCAGAGTGGATGGACGGTGAGGACTGGACCGAGACAGGTTGTGGGGGGAGAGAAGAGACAGCAAGGAGATGAAAGGGCAGCTGCTCCAAACCCTGGTGACCGGTCACTGTCGCTGGCATGTGGGTCTCTCTGGCTTGTCTCCTGGTTGGGAGAGCTCAGTGCTGGCTTTAGCACGCTGGGCTCGGCCTGCAAACAAGGCTCCCTCTGGTTTTTCTCATGCACATGTGGAATACATTTTGTGATGTACGCAGGGACATGTGCAGCTGTGCACCACCACTAGAAACATAATGCTGCTGGTTGTGGGCACTCTGCGAATCAGCCGGGTGGCATTTGAATCTCTCCTGGGTGGCCAGCCAGGTGCTCACCTTACAGGGAACACGGATGCTGCTTGTCACATTCCTCCCACCCTGAAATGCAGCTGTTCTCTGCCATCTCACCTCTGGGCACCTCTGCGGAACAGCCTCATTGCATATAAAAATGCATGGGGGAGGGGAAGGGGATCTTTGAGCTCCTCCTAGCCTCTGGCTGGGCGGGAGCTGGAGTCCAGCAGCTTGTGCTGTGGTCAGGCTTAGACACCAGCGTTGTGCACTTGTTTGCAAGGACCAATCAGAGGCCTGTTTTGCACTTTCTGGTTCATTTCATAGTTCTTGTTCAGCACAGTCAGCCGGAGTCCCTGGCCAGATTCTGACCCAGTCCCCATAAACCCTCAGATCCTCACAGGATCTCCTGCTGCCACCGAGAGTGCTGCATACCATCTCCCTGCTGCTGGCTCAGCCTAGCTGGCCAGAGTACAATGGGCAGCAGGTGCAAGAGGCAGGGGAAGGCGTTGCCTTCTCAAACAAGCGTGGGCCCCCCACACAAGTATGCTCCCTGTTTCAGCCGGGCTGCCCCTGAGGCTGAGGCCGAGGCTGCACTGCACCCATGCTCCAGGGCTGGGGGGCGGAGACCTGCCCCTGCAGTGAGGGGTGGCTTGAGGAGAAAGTAGGAGCTGAAGCCCTGCCCCTGTGTGGGGGTGTGGCTCTTGAAGAGGGGGCGGGGCCTCAGGTGAAAGAGGCAGGGCTGGGGGTTGCCTCCTCCAGTACCTAGGTTCACCCACTACCCCTGTGGGGGCAGCAGGAGCCTTTGGAGAAGCTAGTTCTGCTGCTGTCGTAGCCCTAGCATGGACTCCCCGCCCAGCTCTGGCAGGAGCACAAGCGGGGGGGAGGGGGAGTTCCCGGTGGGCTCCACTTCCCCCTTTGTGCATGCGCAGAGGGCCCTGGGTGTGTTGAAAACAGGTAACGAAGACCGGAGAGGCCTGATGTCTCAGTACTGGACTTGAGTGATGCCCAGAATACCCAGGGCCCGATTTCTGGCTGACTCCGGGAGGCAGCCAGCATGCAGCTCTTAGCTCTGGCTATACATCCTCCTTCAGGTCACCTGGGAAGCAGGATTTCATGGCCTGAGCCGAGGCCGCGTGCAGATGCCTGCCCTGGTCACAAGAGCAGACCCCACGGGCTCTGCCCATCACTGCGCAGAAGAGGCAGCGTGTCCACGGTGGCGCGCAGCGGCAGAGCCGTGCTCTGCGTCCCACTCCTTTTCCCAACCGTCCCAAGCCTCGGTTCCCGTTCTTCGCCTCCCCCCAACTCCCGGCGAAGCCCCGCCCCCTGCCTGACACTGCAAACGCTTTTTCCCACAGACAGCGCCACATTCCCTTGCTTTCAGGAAGAGCCTTGCGGATTCTGGAGCCAGTGCTCTGGGTCGAAGGCAGAGGCGGAGGAAGCTTGAGTGGCTGAGTGGGTGATGACTGTCGCCCCTCTGGGATGGGGGGTTATTTATATCGCTGGCTCCTCTCCAGACAGATGTTTCCTTTTAGGCTGAACTTTTCCAAAACAGGTCCTTCCTTTCCGACTTCTCTCGTGGGCCTGACAGCGTGGGGCACGGCCCGATCCCAAACGCCACATGGGATGCAATGAGCTTCCTTGAGTGGCCATGTAACCACACAGGGCTGTGGCCTGACCCCCCGTGACTTTGCTCACGCACACATGCAGACACGGCTTGCCGCACACGCAGACACAGCTTGCTGCACACACAGACACGGCTTGCCGCACACGCAGACACAGCTTGCTGCACACACAGACACGGCTTGTCGCACACGCAGACACGGCTTGCCAGCACAGGCAGACACGACTTGCCGCACGCACAGACACGGCTTGCCGCACGCGCAGACACGGCTTGCCGCACACGCAGACACAGCTTGCCGCACACGCAGACACAGCTTGCCGCACGTGCAGACACGGCTTGCCTGCACATGCAGACATGGCTTGCCCGCACGCACGTGTGCAGATGTGGGTTTCTCATGCACACACAAGGCAGCACCAGAGGCATCTAGGCCAGCCCTGAGTGAGGCTCCCGGCAAGCTCCGAACCAGCTCGGTTTTTTGGGAACTCTGACTAGCCGACAGCAGAAAGGCTGGGTGGGCCACACAAGCCAGGGTCGCACGTGGCACGGAGGGGAACCCAGCATCATTTCAAGCCGCCTCCTCTCCCTTGGGTCATGTTGCCTCCCTCCTCTTGGACCTTTGTCAGAGGCTGTCGGGCCAATGAGCGTCTGAGAGCCGTGTTTTGGCAGGGTGGGGGTGGGAATAGACTTGCTGCCTCAGCTACTGCTGTGGAAGTTGTCCTGCGGCGGAGCACTGCCAGGGCCCGTGGCAGGCCTCAGCTTCCAACTCCCCAGTTGCTTCCTGGGCCTCCCAGAGTTATTCTCACTGAAGGTGGCTCTGAGAAGCAGAGGAACCGGAGGGGGGTGGGAATTCCGGGGTGCGCTGACACCCGGAGAGCGCGCGGCAGGCAGCTGGGCATGGAAGGTCGAGCAGGCGTATTCTGGTGCTCGTGAAGGCGAGGCTATGGTAACAGGGCTAGAGACAGGCTAACGATGGGCCCGATCCAAAGGCAATTGAAATCAATGGGAGGCTCTCCACCGTCTGCGACGGGCCTGGGATCGGGCCCTCTGTGGGTTGGCTTCCTGGCCCCATTGCTAGTGTTAAACCCTTCCAGTCTCTTGCTGCTCATGGAGTGTCTCTCCTGGACTTGCTTTGTTTTCCTTTGTGCAGAGAAAGGGCTGAGCTTTTAAATACCAGATCTTCCCCCCTCCCTGGGACTAATTGCCTTGGTTTTTCCTTTGCATTGGCATTGATTGTCTGTAGGATTCCCTGGGCTGTTTAGACGGGAAATCTCTGTACAATAAGCCAGTAAAAACCAGTAGCCTCAATTACTAGAAAGAACTGAACGGGGCATTCGGGAAACTACAGGGCTGGTGTCGCTGACGTGTGGTGCTAGAAACGACCCTGCCAGTTCTCGATGACCCACCCTCATTCTGCCCCAGTTCCTACTCTCTTCTAGCTCTGCCAGTCCACTGAAGTCATTTCACGGGGGACTCGGCCATGACTAAGCTGAGGTTTCCAGCTGTGAACGGCTGGCTTACGCCTCCAGTGTGACACGTCACTCCGCTGCCCTCCTAGTCTTGATAACGCCTGTGTCGCTCCGGGGCCAGATCTTCCGCTGGTGTCCATCGGCGGAACTCGGTGGTAAATCAATACAGAGGCATTGTCTTCAGTGGCCCCACATAGCTTTATGTTGACTGAGGATCTGCTGCGGGGTGTTTAACATAAGGGTAAAATTTACTAGGACCAGAGGGAAGATCCTGCCAGCACAATATTAGCACATGGAGCTGTACGTAGGACGAATTGTGTTTGTCTGTAGCGGCACGGAGCCACTCTAAGGATGGCCTTAACTAGGTACCTAGGATTCTTACGGAAAATGTTCCTTTTGGGTATCTAACGTCAGGCCCCAACAACCATCGCTGGGCTCTTGAAATTAAAGACCCCTGATTTTCAGCCTCCAGCTCCCATGGATTTCAGTGGGCTCTGAAAGGCAGGCAGCTTTCGCTTAGGTGCCTAAATATGGACCGAACGCACTTTAAAGGCACTCAAGTGTGACCCCTTTTATGTTAGCTTTGCGTTCCGACCAGGGCACCCTGTAAGTGCCATGCATAAGCATAGGGCACTAACGCCAGGGAATTTGGAAGGGGCTCCTGTACAGAATATGAATCCCTCTCTGAACCTTCCAGATCAAGGCACGCTGGAAAACCCACTGAGAGGAATCCGCCCATGTTCCTTTTTGCGAGGAGGCAGGATGGCCTAGCAAGTAGAAGGAGCTACGTTCTATTCCCAGCACCGCTGGTGACTCAGTAACATCTGGGAAATCTACCAACTTTCGTTGTAACGCGCTTGGAGATCTACGGACTGGACGAGCGGCGTGTTCCTGTTGTAGCTGGGGGGGGGGGTTGTCAGCAGAAAGTCTTGCAAAATTCTGCTGACTTCATCATTCCAACCTGTGCCAAGCGGGCCCAACAGCGTGTACCCAGTTTGCGCTGATGCACATGGCTACATAGGCTGTTAAGCGGTGGGGAATGCGACGCCGTCTAAACAGCCTAGACTGGAGCCAGGAAACTGCCTTTCAGAGTGCGTGTATGTACCATGCATCTCTTGGGACTCCCCCCCCTTCCCCAGCCCCCTCGCTTGGTTTCAGATTTCATACCTCTGTGTTTTATCATCCGTTGTTTATGGGCCTGGAAAGACAATCTCTCCACATGTGTGCGCCTCCTGATTCTAGCCATGTGCTGGGAAAAGGCTCTCTGATGATAATCTGGCCTGTGAGTAAATGCAGTGTCATGGGAGCTTGCAGACCCCGGAGAAGGGATGTTGCAATTGAGGACAGTTCCAGCCAAAAATCACTCTGATTTATTTAGATTGAAGGGTGGGAAAGAAGTGGAGTCAGAGCGGCAGGGCCGTGGCAGAGAGGACCAGGCAGAAGGCACAATTCGTGGCCATGCCAGGGCGATGAAAGCTTTTAGGACTCACCTTGCTCTGTCTGAGGAAGAACAGCAGCAGGTCCCCAAAGGTGAGAACCTCTAGAGTCCCTTGTGGGCAACAGCTGGCCGTGGGGACCATCCCCAGTGTGCATGAATGGAGCCCTGTGCACATGGATCACGGGATCCATGTGACGCTTTCTGTGGCACATGGGCACCTATGATCTCATTCATGACTCAGAAACAAAGTGAAAAAACAAAGCCTGCTGTACTTTCTGCTAATTTACAACAGCTGCACTGCGCCCGCTTGGCAGGATTGTGGGGTCCCGCAAAGCATTGTGGGAGATCCTGGCATCGCAGGCCGGGACCTCATAAAAAAGAGCTAGAAATAGAACATGAGAGGAAGAGAAGTGGCTTAGCGTGAGTGCCTAAGGCCTGGCTGCTCCCTACTTCTCTGCTCGCGTCTCTGCCTTCGTTCTGCAGACAGCTAATGTCAGATAGCAAAATCCCCGATGGTTTGGGGCCTGGTTCGGGGTCCTTATTCCAGCAAAACACACCCGATTAATCTCGCCAGTACCGACCACCGTCTTCAATGGCAGGTTAGCTGGAGGAAAGCAGGGGACGGTTTGGGGACTGGGACTGAAAGAGGAAGATAGGTGAGATGGGGAGATTCTGCCATAGGGACAGTGTGAGTGGAAGTGTGACGGTGTGGTCTCTAGCTGTGGCATGGATTCCAGCTTTATTTGCTGCGAGGTTGCCGTGCATTCCAGTTGTGATGGACAGTAACAGTTCAGGGGTTGGGTCAGAGTTCACCATGCCAGCGGGGGCAGGTGTAGGGGTCTCATGGTCTTTCTCCACCCAGCAGGGCAGAGTCTGTTGGCCTATCTGTGCAGAAGTTACCTTCCTTCTCCTCAACCCACTGGCCGCGCTCATGCTCACCCTGCCTGATTGGCATAGTGGTTTTCCATTTTGGGCACCCTACAGGAACATCTCATCCGCCTCTTACATCTCATCTGCCTCTTAGTGGCCCCCACCAATGGGGTTGGGCACTGAACCCAAGGGCCAGATGTGGTTCCTGGCTTGCCTGGATCTGGCACCTGAGGTTCAGGGATTTCCCTGCACTGGGGAGCCTGCACTGGTGTTCTAGCTCCCCCCCAAAGGGTTTCATATACACCAGCCCACACATCAGCCAGAGAGGGCAGTTACTCACCAGAACACCCAGTGATCAGTGTCCCACCCCAGAGTTCAAGGATGCTGTTTCTGCCCTTCCCATAGATCAGGGCTACTCAACACACGGCCTGCAGGTGGGACCCATTGAACTTGGCCTCCACTGAGAACACGCTGCAGAATGGCGAGTCAATAGAATGGTCTTCTGTTGAGATGCGTTTCAGTAGTTAAATTCCTGGACTGTCATTGCTCATTAAAAGTACTGTCACATGGATGGAAATTGGGCAAATCTTGCATTTTATTAATATCAGTAAAACTGACTTAAATGGGGCCTGCATGTTGTGTAGTCTTGCCTTAGTCTTTGTATTCATGTCCCTTAGTGTGAAAGAAGCTATACATATTTGCATACATTTACATATATTTGCACATATATTTGCATGTACATGCAACTGGGATTGCCAGGTGTCTGGTATTGGCTTGGTCAGACCAGTATTTGCAGCTTCTGTCTGGTAAAAAAAAAACAGAAAATACCGGACATGTAAAATGTCCGGTATTTTCTGTTCTTCTCAGATGGAAGGCCATTTGGGACAGTGGGGGCGGGGAGAGCGGAGAGCATAGGGATTTAAAGGTGCAGCTCCTCTTTCTTTTGTGCCTTTTTTTCCCGACATGTTTGGTATTGTTTTTTAAGTATCTGGCAACCCTACATGCAACCATACCTCAGTTGCAGCCCTCGGCATGTGCTGTATCATTGTGGCCCCCAAGGCTTCCAAAGTTGAGTAGTCCTGCCATAGAGTGAACTTGGAACTCCAGCTAGGTTCCCCTGTGGCTTGTGGGGACAAGGTGGAAGACATGACAGTCTGTGTGTTCCTAAGCAGTCCAGAAGCTATCGGGGAGCAAAGGGGATATTTGTCCCCACCCCACCCCACCCCAAAATGATCTTCATGAGGTTTCAAATCATTGCCAGAAAGGCCATAATACGTCCACGGTTATCCAGGGTTAAACAATGAAGCAGCCACAGATCCGGCAGTCTTCCTGGCTGGCAGCCTTTTAAAATCTGACAATCCAGGTTTTCCAGGGGTCTCACTCGCCTAGTGGGTTGGTTAGTTTTTAAATAGGGACATTCAGGGGTCCCTCCAATACCCTACAACCGACCCCATTCTAACGGCTCCGAAATCCGAGGGCAGAACCAAAGTGAGCCCTGTGTTTATTTTCAAATACATCTCAAGCCAGTCTCTTGATGGTTTGGGGGGGGAGGGAAGCAGACACGCGATTTGCAAATGTTGGGGGTGGTACTTTAGGTGATGCTTACCCAGGCTGGCCGGCAGCTCTGCCAGGCCTCTGGGCAATGGAGGCGGGGGGAAGGGAGAGGGGTGCTCCACACTCCCCGAAGGGGCAGGGACTCCGGTGGAAGGTGCAGGACTGGGGCAGCCTCCTGGACCGTGCCCTCTCCTCAGCACCATCCAAAGAGCGGGTCAGTGGCTGGGAATTACCGGTCCTGGGGCACTTGCTCCTGTTGCCCCGCCCCCATCCGTGGGCCTGTGCTCACCTCATTCATGTTGCAAGAGATGAGGGGTTCCTGGCGATGGAGGGAGCCTGGGGGCCTTTAAACGGGGGTATGCCCCCCTCTTTAGAGAACCCGCCCTTGGCAGGGCACAAAGAGGGAGAGGGGGCAGGGAACCAAACTGCATCCAGTCGCAGCGCAGTCGGCACCCGCAAATTCTAGGGGCGCCAGCGCCATGAGGAACACTGCCCTGTCCTGGGAGGCCGTCTGCGTTACGGCTCTTGCCGCCCACTGAGGTGGAGGAGGGCCCCTCAGGCAGCCCCAGAGGTGAAAGAAAGCTGGTGTGTCCCGGTGCAGCACCCCGGTAAGAAAGTAGCCAGGCGGGGCCTTAATCCTGTCCTCTCCCCGCACCATCCAAAGTTCAGGCCGCCAGCCGGGACTCTGGGGGGGCCAGCAGCCAGGAGACCCCTGGGCATGTGGGGCCGGAAAGCCCAGCACAGGGCTTAGGGCTGATGGCTAGGGAGCCCCCAGCACAGAGGGCAGGGGAGCAGCAGGGCTGGCGGCCAGAAAGCCCTGCCGTGGGGCAGCAGGACTGGCAGCTGGAGAGCCCCAGGAGGGGGCAGGGCTGGCAGGCAGGAAGCCCCGCCGTGGGGCAGCAGGGCTGGCAGCTGGATCCCAGGGGTGCTGCAGGAACCCGCCCACCGTTAGCTCCCGTCCCGTGCCTAATAGCACCGCCCCCCACCGCTCCCATTTGGCTTGGAACACGTGCAATGCCAGGCAGGGCCGCCAGCAGACACTGTGCCAGCCCCGCGCCTCCCATCCTGCACTCCACTCTACACACACCCACCCCAGCCTCCTGCCCAGAGCCCCCCACATACCGGCCCTGTGCCCTGACCCCTGAACTCCCTATCCCAACACTCTGCCATGAGACCCCATACACCCCAGCCCTCCCCATCTCCAGCCCCCTGCCCCAACTTCTGCACCCCCCCGCACACCCTCCAATCTTCTCTCCTGAGCCCCCCGCACTCCACCCCGCCTTTCAGGTGCTGTCGTATCACTTCCCCTGAAGCCCCTGCCCTGTGGCCCTCACCAACGGGGTTGGGCCGTGACAGGAGAGTGCCTGTAAGAAATGTAAGTTACTTTCACCCCTAGGCGGCCCACTCACTGGCCTCGGTTGCCCCTCGCCGCCCGAAGGACTAGCATTCTGAGCCCACGCGCGACGCCCTGTGAAGGCAGCGCGATTCCTTGTCCTGCGAGTCTTCGCCCATGGCGGTGGTGCCGTAAGCCTCCTGACATACGTCCTGTATTAGCAGGGGGCGTGTTTGGCTTAATAACACCCTGGGCCAGATCCCTGCCCGGAGACGGGGGAAATGCCCTGAGCCTGCCCGACCCGGCACAGTGGTAACGTCCCTCTTGCCCCGAGATGACTAGAAGGCCTGCGTGGGCTGCGTCTCCGAGGAGAGGCCGGATGTGCTCTCCAGACAGAGGACGTGCCCGTTACTAACTTGAAGCAGAGCGAGCACTTGGACCTGAACTTGTTCCCACCGCAGAGCTCCCCAGGCAAGTTCATTGCCCGGCAAGACGGGACCTTGGTGGAGCATCCTTTGCAGAGGGCGGTGGAGAAGTCCCAGCCCTCGCAGACAGGAAGCGAGGGCAGAGCCAACAGCCTGTTCCAGCAGAAAGGCCCCAACCCTGGAATTCGAGCGACACGGGGAGGGGTGTCTATTCCCAGCTCTCTTGTGCGTCACATCTTCTCCGCTTGCCCTTCGACCGCCTTGCCTAGTAGGCAGCCAGGCCTTCGCAGCCCGGCCCCTGCCCGTGCAGAGCCTAACACAGCGGGCTCCCGGTCCGGCGTGGGGACTGTAATATTAACAATCAGTCCAAAGACGAGCGGTCAAAGGAGCCCTTTTTATTCCGGCCCTGCACGCTGGCCCCTGACAAGCAGCAAGCTCAGGCCAAGGATGCGATAACATTTAACGGCTACGCTGTGTTTGCCCAGCGCCTCCCCGCCCCGTGCCTGATGCTAGCCAGGGTTCTCCGGCCTCATGCCCCTGTCCTCTCGCTCATCCTGCCGTCGGGAACCCCGCTGGCATGCTGTGCAGAACAGCCCCCCGATCCAAAGGAGGGACCCCAGCTTTGTGCTTTCTGACTGCAGACGCATGTGTGGGTGGCATACAGGAAGGGCTGGCAGGGTCAGAGATGCGATGGGCAACCTAGGCTAGTGGGTGGGCCACCAGATTGTCGTAACCAAGACGGTCTCCCGGGACAGGGCAGTTTTGCTCACTGCGTGTATGTACTTAGAATTTGCACGGGGCACTGATTGAACCGTAGCAGCGCTGGGATGGGTTGCAGAGGGTGCACATGGTCCACACAGTTAATGCTGTGTGCAGTCATCAGCCGCCTCACGTCACGGGTCCTGGCTTCGCATGTGTGTCACTTTAGTCACACTGGTAGGAACAAAACTGCACAGACGGAAACCAGCAGAATCTGGCAACGCTGCACAGGGGCGACAGTAACAAAACGTCTCATGAGCCCCGTATAGAACCCTGATGAGCTGCATGCGGCCCATGGGCTACAAGTTGCCCACCACTGAGATAAGAACATAAGAACGGCCATAGTGAGTCAGACCAAAGGTCCATTTAGTCCAGTGTCCTGTCCCGACAGTGGCCAATGCCAGATGCTGCAGAGGGAGTGAATGGAACAGGGAATCATCAAGTGATCCCTCCCTTTTCACCCTTTCCCAGCTTCTGACAAACAGAAATTAGGGACCCCAACCCTGCACGTCCTGGCTAATCGCCATGGATGGACCTGTCCTCTGTGAATTTATCTAGCTCTTTTGTTAACCTTGTTAAAGTCCTGGTCTTCACAACATCCTCTGGCGAGGAGTTCCACAGGTTGACTGTGCGCTGCGTGAGGAAAAACTTCCTTTTGTTTGTTTTAAACCGGCTCCCTATTAATTTCATTTGATGACCCCTAGTTCTTATGTTATGGGAACAAGTAAATAACTTTTCCTTATCTACTTTCTCCACACCTATCATGATTGTATAGATCTCTCTCATAACCCCCTTAAGTCTCCTCTTTTCTAAGCTGAAAAGTCCCACTCTTTTTAATCTCTCTTCATATGACATCTGTTCCAAACCCCTGACCATTTCAGTTGCTCTTTTCTGAACTTTTTCCAATGCCAAGATATGTTTTTGGAGATGAGGTGACCACATCTGCACGGGGTATTCAAGATGTGGGTATACCGTTGATTTATACAGAGGGAATAAGATATTCTCTGTCATATTCTCTATCCCTTTTGAAGTGATTCCTAACAGTCTGTTTGCTTTTTGACTGCCACTGCACACTGAGTGGATGTTTTCAGAGAACTATCCACAATGATTCCAAGATCTCTCTTGAGTTGTATTAGCCGATTTAGTCCCCAGGTACCTAGTCCCCAAGGTATGACAGTCAGGGCATGGTACAGATGCATAGAAGGTTGATTGGCATCTGGGTCCCATTCTGCCTACATTTCCAGTACTTGAGGGATTTAGTTCAGGGGCCTCAGTTTGGACCCATCTCAGGGTAGCGTAGGGGAAGGGTTAGAACCCCAGACAAAGGCCCGGGCCAAGCTGGTTGTTTTGGAAGTAAGCAGCAGATCTGGAGAGCGGAGACACGTTCAGCACTGGCTCACAGGTGTGCAACCCCACTGACTAGGCCGGAGCTACAGCCGCTTAGTGCTACAGCCCGAGGAAAGCTCCTGCTGTCACGGCCGCCTGTAGGCGCCAGCCCTGTGCAGCAGCAGCTGACAATGTGCCTTTCAGTGAGCAACAGGCCTGCGTTTCCAGTCCAGCCTGGGCTGCCTCCCAGAGCCAAATGACCTCCGGTCTCCTCTCCCAGCCAAATTCCTCTTTTAGAATAATAAACAGCCCAGCTCAGAAAATGTCCCCTGACAGGCTGCTAACAATTTCCCTTTGCAGAGCCCTTTGGGGCAGGCAGGCCAGGCAGCTCTGGCATGGCCAGAACCACGTCTCTCTCCTGTGGGGGGGCTCTACCAGCGTTTCGAGAACTCCAGGCTCGCTGGTTTGAATCCCACACTGTCGCCGTGCGCTGAGAGAGGGGAGGAAGGCTACCTGCTGTAAAGGCACAGGGAATGCGATTGCCAGCTCTCTTTTGGCACAAAACTGAACATCTTAGCCCCGCCCCTTTCCCCGAGGCCCCTCCCCCCCACTCACTGCATTCCCCCTCCCTCTGTGACTCGCTCTCCCCCGCCCTCATTTTCGCTGGGCTGGGGCAAGGGGATGGGGTGAGGGTTCTAAAAGGGGGGTTGGCTCCAGATGGGGGCTCTGGTGCAGCAGAAAACTCTGGGCTGGCACAGGTAGTTGGAGTGCAGGAGGGGGTGAGGGACCTGACCGGACTCTGGAGTGGGGCTAGGTTGAGGGATTTGGGGTGCAGAAAGGGGCTTCAGGCTGGGGAGGGTGGGGCTGAGGGATCTGGAATACAGCAGGGTGCTCCAGGTTGAGGCAGGGGTGTGTGGTGCAGGAGGGGCTCAGGCCTGGGGTTGGGGTACAGAAGGGGGTGCAGGTTCTGGACTGGGGATGTGGGCTTTGGTGTGGGGCCAGAGATGAGGGGTTTGAGGTGCGGGGAGGGGGCAGGGTTTAGGCCTCAGGGTCACCTGGGTGGCTTCTGGTCAGCGGCCCTATGGCAGCCTGCCTGGTGCCCGTCTATCCTGGGGCACAGCACTGCGCCCCGGAAGCAGCCAGCAGGTCCAGCTCAGCTTGCAGGGCTCAGCGCGGTGCCCAGCACAGGCAGGGACTAGCCCACCGTGACTCACCGCTGACCAGACTGTTAATGGCTCGGTCAGGTGCCGATTGGCTCCCTTGTCAACCAAGTGTTCCAGCCGAAAGCTGGGCACCTGGTCACCCTCGCCGGGACGCAGGCCTGGCGTCTCTCCGCCAGTTTACAAGGCAGCACCCCACTTCGCAGAGAGTCGAGCGGGATGGGGAGAGAGGCAAAACCGTGTCCTAACCCTGAACCGAGGCAGCAGATCCCTCCCCTCCCACATTCCACCGGCTCTCGGTAGGTGAGGAGGGCCACGCCTTGGGGTGGGAGGCCACAGCGGTTCATTCAAGGGGGCACTGGCAGGGGCATTTCCCGAGAAGCTCCTGGAGGGGAGCCCCTAGGTAGAGAGTGGTCTGCCTGGTGCTGAGAGAGATGGACACCAGCCCTTCAGCTGCTCCAGGCCGGGGCAAGGGGGTGATCCCAGCTGCCCCATAGCTGGAGGAGGGCAGAAGGGATAGGAAACCTCATGCATCAGTGCCTAAGGCGATCACCCTCTAGTAGGAAGCACTTCTGTCTACCGTGTGGGGAAGGCTGGACCTTCCTTTGGAACATCTGGTGCTGGCCTGGGCCTGGCTTGGGCGAGAAGGACCTCAGGTCTGAGCTAGTCTGGGGTTCCTTTATAGCTGCCTTCTGGGGTCTGAGCATTTGCTTCGCTCTCGGGGCATGGCTGCAGCCTTGTCATATAATTAGGGATGGAAAGGGGTAGTCAGCTAGTCGACTACCCGATAAGCCTATGCTTATTGCGTAGTCGAGTTGACTTCTTGCATTCTCCCACCCTTGCTGCCTCTGATACAGAGGCAGCAAGGGGGGGGAAGCAAGAACTCGTGCTGGGGGGAGCTGGCTTAAAAGCTGGTTTCCCCCCCTGCACCGTCTCTGCGGTGAGGCCCATCTCCCTGCCGTACTGCTGCCTCTATCGGGGGGGGGGAGGGGCTGTTTGCGGCAGCAGTCCCCGTGTGCGGGAAGTTCTAACTCCCTGCTGGGACCCCCAGCGCACAATGGCTGCTGCCGGCTGGGCAGGCAGCCCGGCTCAGTTCCAGCTGGTGCCGGGTGCAGGACCAAACCCTGCTGCGGCTCTGCAATTTAAAAGGCAGGAGGAGCCCGGGGACAGGCTGCCTGGCTCCTCCTGCCTTTTAAATTGCAGAGCCGCTGCGGGGTTTGGTCCTGCACCCGGCGCCAGCTGGAACTGAGCCGGGCTGCCTATTGACTAATCGAGTAGTCGATACAAATTCTATCCACGACTCGATTAGTCAAATACGCGCGTTTTAACATCCCTACATACAATCATAGCATTCAAGGCCAGAAGGGGCCACCAGACCAGTCTGTATAACACAAGCCACTAGGCATCCCCCCCCCGACCCCCTCTCCCCAGCCACCCCTATATGGAGCCCAATAACCTAGATTAGACTCAAGTACTACAACCGCCCGGACACTGAATGGTCAGGGAACGAACTTTTCTCTGCAACCGGGAGACTTAGAAGCCTGTTGGTCTTCTGAGGAAAGCCGAGGGTCTCACCTTCTTCCAGGAGATGCACTAGGAGGAAAACAGCGAGAGTCGCATGTTGACTGTCAGAGCTGGCAGCCTCGCTAGCCCCTGCAACTCCCACTTCCTGAGACACATATCTCCAAATGCACAAGTCTGGAGTTAATTATTTGGCTTAGGTTTGAGGAGGTCAAAGCTGCCAACATTTCATGAGATCCATGTGTCACGGGGGCTTTGGCTGGGTAGTAGAGAGAGAGAGAGAGAGAGAGAGAGAGAGAGAGAGAGAGATTGTGTGTGTGTGTGTGTGTGTGTGTGTGTGTGTGTGTGTGTGTGTGTGTGTGTGAGAGAGAGAGAGAGAGACAGACAGACAGACACTTGGTTCTCCAGAAAGGCGCCTTGTAAATAAAAAACAAACACACTCCCTCAGTAACAGTGTCTCCTCTCTGCTTTCCTCCCTGGAGGCCAAGGAAAATGCGCCAGCTGTTTCAGGAAGCCACAGGAGAAGGTATTAAGCATTTCCTGTAAGATGGGAAGAGTCAATATCCACCTCTCACCAGCCAGAGCAGATAGACAAAGGAGATGCCACTGCTGCCAGGGAGGTGTCTCCACCCTCCAGGGCTGTACGGGAATCATCTCCCGTGGAAATACCCTCTCGCAAGCAGCAGCTCTGGCGAGAGGGGAAGGTGGCCATGGAACGGAGTGTGTGCAACGGCACCACACTGGGAGCACTTTGGAGGGCAGGGGTAGGACCTTGGGGCACTAGAGAATTGTTCTGAGATCAGCCATGTTAATTCAGTACAGTCAAATGCAAAGCACGACGCTTGGGATGGAGCACTCAAGTGTCCGATTACAAGAGGCAGAATAACAGACACGGGGACAGGGGACAGTACTGCAGAAAAGGATGCAGGAATGAGAGGAGTAGGACCCACTGAATATGAGCCAGCACTTGCAAAAAACAGCTAATTATCCTTCTGGGAGGTATAAACAGGTGTATGGTATCAGAGGGTACGTCTAGACTACATGCCTCTGGCATCAGAGGCATGTAGATTAGGCTACCCGACATAGTAAAATGAAGCCGCGATTTAAATAATCGCCGCTTCATTTAAATTTACATGGCTGCCGCGCTGAGCCGACAAACAGCTGATCAGCTGTTTGTCGGCTCAGCGCGATAGTCTGGACGCTCCCCTGCCGACATCAAAGGTATTTGTCGACCACCCAGGTAAACCTCATCCCAGGAGGCATACCTGGGTGGTCGACAAATACCTTTGATGTCGGCAGGGAAGCGTCCAGACTATCGCGCTGAGCCGACAAACAGCTGATCAGCTGTTTGTCGGCTCAGCGCGGCAGCCATGTAAATTTAAATGAAGCGGCGATTATTTAAATCACCGCTTCATTTTACTATGTCCAGTAGCCTAATCTACATGCCTCTTGTCGCCAGAGGCATGTAGTCTAGACATACTCTAAGACATGGGAGGTAATTGTCCCATGCTGCTTGGCGCTGGGGAGGCCTCAAATGCAGTTTTGTGTCCAGTTCTGGGTGCCACGCATCAGGAAAGATGTAGACAAATTGGAGAGAGGCCAGGAGAAGAGCAACAGAAATGATAAAAAGCTGAGAAAACCGGACCTATGAGGAAAGGTTAAAACTGGGCGGCTACGTCTACATTGGCACCTTTTTCCGGAAATGCTTAAAACGGAACAGTTTTCCGTTATAAGTATTTACGGGAAAAGCGCGTCTACATTGGCAGGATGCTTTTCCGGAAAAGCACTTTTTCCGAAAAAGCATCCGTGCCAATGTAGACGCACTTTTCCGGAAAAAAGCCCCGATGGTCATTTTCGCAATCGAGGCTTTTTTGGGGAAAAGACTACTGTGCTGTCTACACTGGCCCTTTTCTGGAACAGTTTTTCCGGAAAAGGACTTTTGCCCAAACAGGAGCAGCATAGTTTTTCCGGAAAAACAATGACGATTTTACATTAGATTGTCAGTGCTTTTCTGGAAAAGCAAGCGGCCAGTGTAGATAGCTGGCAAGTTATTCCGGAAAAGCGGCTGCTTTTCTGGAATAAGTGGCCAGTCTAGACACAGCCGGCATGTTCAGCCCCGAGGAAAAGAAGGCTGAGGGATTTGGGATCCCGATAACAGTCCTCATATATGGTAAGAGCTGTTACAAAGAGGACAGTTATTCTCCAGGCCCAACATAGGGCAAGAAGTAATGAGCTTAATTTGCAGCAAAGGAGATTTCAGATAGATCTTAGGAAACACTTCCTAACTCTAAAGTTTAAGACCTGGAATAAGTTCCCTAGCGAGGCTGTGGAATCCCGATCATTGGGGGCTTTTCAGAACAAGTTAGACAAACCTGTCAGGAATGGTCTAGGGTTACTTGCTCCTGCCTCAGTACTGGGGAGGGAGGGATGGACTAGATGACCTCACAAGGTCCCTTCAACTCTATGCATCTATGATTCCACCTCAAGTAGCAAGTTGAACCTCTCTAGTCCAGCACTCTGGCCTGACAACATCTGTGATCTGGCATGATGTTAGTTAGCCAGATGTCCACTTATCATGGGTGTGGCCAAGTTTCCCGCCATCCATTATTTAGCTCTAATTTACTCCTAAATGTCTTCAAAGTGCCCAGTAAGCAGTGGGAGTGTTGGTAATGCTGCTGGACACTATTCACCTCCCATGGTCTGGAAAATTCTCTGGTTCGGCACCGGTCAGGTCCCGAGGGTGCTGGACGAAAAAGGTTCATCCTGTAGTATCTTATGGCACACGTGACCCCATTGTAATCAAAGGGAGAACTCATGGAGTAAAGTACAACTCAGCGTTAGTGATGGGGATCGGGCCCCGGAGCAGGTCCATAGATCTTTCGGACATCTTTAAATCAAGACTAGATGCTCTTTTAAAAGAGCCACCTTAGCTCAAACAGAAGTTATGGGCTCAGTGCATAGACTGTGATCCGTGTAACACAGGAGGTCAGACCAGGTGATCATACTGGTCCCTCCTGGCCTGAAAATCTATTAATTATACCCCTTGTTTGAAGTGGATTGTGGAACACAACTAATGGGTTTTTGATTTTGCCTTTGACTGCTCAGTTATGAAATATACAGGCAGCTAGCTAGTGATCTCTATATTCCCTCTACCCCTCCGCTGCAGGATTAGAATTAGTTTCTCAGAGGATTTAAATGGAGCTGCTATCTAAATTTGCAGCCTAAGCAACATCTCGCTCCTCATATCCATAGAGGTGAGTCTATTCAGTAAAGGCTGCCAGGCCACTGGGTTTCTCGAGGCTTGGGAAATGGGGCTGTTTCATTACTGTGTAGATTTCAGGCCAGAGAGCTCTGGGCAAAAAAGAACTAGAGGCGTTCATGGAGGTTAGGTCCATCAATGGCTATTAGCCAGGATGGGCAGGAATGGCATCCCTAGCCTGTTTGTCTGCGGCTGGGAATGAGTGATGGGATAGAGCACTTGATGATTCCCAGTTCTGTTCACTCTGGGGCATCTGGCATTGGCCACTGTCGGCAGACAGGACACTGGGCTAGATGGACCTTTGGTCTGACCCAGTCTGGCTGCTCTTATGTTCTTATGTAAGACTCCAGCCAAAGATCCTCACCAGTAATTCCTGCATCTAGCCCATAGCGTGTGGCTGAGTTGCTGCAGACCTTGTAGAGTGACATCCAGTCCTCATGTAAAGACTATCCGAGAAGGCTGATCCCCACATCCTTAGACAAATTGTGCCAATGGTTAATCACTCTTCCCAGTTTCTCGGAGACAGCAGAAACGAAGGAAAAACAGAGCGGCGGGGACGTTGCTGAAGAACTCAGTGACCTGGCAGGGTTTGCTGGTAACACAGCTCTTTTCAAGCCAAAGCGAGAGAATAACAAAAACATCTGATGACTGCACGTCATGTAAAACCCATTTCGCTCTCACGCCAAGCAGACAGAGGCACAGCTACAGGGACAGGCCGTAGCTAAAGCCAGTCGGGATTTCTTTAGATACTGGCATGCCAGGGAGACTCCTGATCAGGTCACCTCGTTAGTGACATCACAAGCATATCGCTGCCTTTGCATTTGTCTCTTCATTGGCTCCAGATCCAACATTCCCCGGCAGGGGCAGCCGACAGACTTCACCAGGCCCAGGGCAAGGTGTGGGAGGGGCGGCTCTGAGCCTTCAGAAGGGGCGGAGCCTCAAGTGGAAGGGGCGGGGCTTGGATTGAGCCTCCCCCAGCGCAGCCCTTCAGCACCACCCAGAGCTCCAGCAGTGATTTAAAGGGCCCAGGGCTTTAGCTACTGATGTTGCCATGCTAGCAGCAGCCAGGAGCCTGGGCCCTTTTAAATAGGTGGGCCTCGGGGCAGCTGCCCCCTTTGCCTCCCCACCCCTGTTGGCGGGCCTGTTCCCCAGTACTTTGGGAGGTGGAGGAATAATATCGTTGCAAGGGGGCGGGTCAGCCCATCACAATGATCAGGCATGGCCGTGACGTTCAGGCCCCGCCTCCTGTAATCCCTCCGGTAGCTGCGCCTAGGAGGTGGCTTGCCGTTGGGAATGGGGTCCTGTGCTCTGTGTCGGTTCTGTGTTACCGTCCATTTGGGATTCAGTGGTTAGGCAGCGTGAGATGGTCTCCGTAGGCTTCCCCCCATCCCAGGGAGTTGTGGACCATTTTCCCACCTAGGGTTGCCAGGTGTCCGGCATTGTACCAAGCAGTCCAGTATTTCACTCTTTGTCCGGTAAAAAAAATCCCCGGCCAGCTCCCCTGCACCACCCCCCAGCTCTGCTTCCTGCCGGCTGGTTCCTCTTCCTGATCTCCCCCGGACAGCGCCGCTGCACCCCTGCCCCTGCCAGCTCTGCTTCCCGCTCCCCCTTGTCTGCCCCCCCCTTCTTCCTGGCCAGCCCCGTGGCCCCTGAGCCCTCCCCAGCTCTGCTTCCCGCCCCCCCTTCCTCCTGGCCAGCCCCGCCCCCCTCCCGGCCGGTTCCTCCCCCTCTCCCCGCCCACGATCAAGTGTGTCTGGTTTTTTTTGGGGGGGTCTACCTGGTAACCCTATTCCCACCAGGGTTTTTAATGGGGAACCTCGTACTGTATCTGAGGGCTGGAGAAAGGGTTTGGTGAGACTGCGGGGTAGTTTGGACTGACAGTGTCTGTCTCTGCTGCATGTGTCTCTGGAGACGATACAACGCTAGCAGGGGCAGTTGGTTGTGCTGAGGGGAGTGGGGAAGCCTCAGCACATGGAAATCACCCGATCTTGAATGTCCCATCACTTATTCTGCACAAGGATGCGTGAGCCAAGGGCTAAGCCTTGTAGAAAATTTTCCATTACAACTTTTTGTGTGTGCGGTAAAATCAGGTTTCTGACTCAAACAAAATGTGTGTGGTAAGGGTCTGCTTTCCTGAGAAACACTCGATATTTTGCAAGAGAACCCCAAACACCCAAAATGTATTAGTTTCGCAACAAGACATTGGATTATTCCATAGAAAAAGAACCCATGGGCCCATCTTCAGGCCAGGCCCAAGGCAGCTGGCTGCGCCATGCAGCTGGGTGGCTCCCAGCCAGGGCAGTGGGTGGTCAGTTGGGCACCAAGCAGTGTGAGGCCCTGAAGGCGTGGGGCCAAAGGCAACTGTCTTCCTTGCGGTTCCCTAAGGCCTGCCCACCTTTCTCCACAAGGCACGAGCCAAGGGGAGAAGAGAGTAAGGAAAGAAGGAGGAAAGAGCAGGGTTCTGCAGCTGGTACAGTTCAAAAGAGGGAGACTTTTTAAAAAAATCCCCCAAACAAAAAACAAACCAATCAGCAGGTTGTGACTCATTTCACTGGAACACTCAGCAAAATCCCTGGTCCCAAGAGATGCTGTAGCATCCACCTATAAGGCTATGTCTACACTGCGGTTGTTTTGCAGAAGAGGATATGCAAATGGCATGCTCATTTGCATATCTTCTTCCAATTCTTTTTGCGGAAGCCCCGTGTAGGTGGGACCATTTGTTGGGGGAAAAAAACCCTTTTTCGCAAGATCCTGTAAACCTCGATTTTTGAGGCATAAGGGATCTTGCGAGAAAGGGTTTTTTTCTGCCAAATGGCCCCATCTACATGGGGCTTTTTAGTGCCAAAAACCTCTTCCACAAAAAGAATCGGCAGACGATATGCAAATGAGTGCGCCATTTGCATAGCCTCTTCCGCAAAAAAAACACAGTGTAGACATAGCCTAAGTGACTCCGGAATGAGGGAAACCAGGCAGGCCTGCTAAGAGAGACACAGAGAGGGTCACACTGGACCATGGCCTGAGATGAGCAGAAGGTTGGAAGGAAGCATGAGGCCCCTGGCATGGTGACAGCTGGCGAGGGATGCCTTGGCACAGCCCCGCTCCAGTTTTCTCCTGAGGAGTTGGGTGGTTTCGCTGTGTTCTTTGGAAGGCTCACCTAGACCGCCCCGTGATTAGGATCCAGCAGCCACAGGAACGCCGGAATAACAAGACAGCTCCATTTGTCTGTCACCTGCAGCCAGATAGTTCTCAAGAGGGGGCTAAGGGGCAGAGGGGTTTGGCCCTGGGCAGGGGGGAAGGCAGGAGGTTTGAGAAGGGGAGTAAACCCCACAAGCCGGGATCTTCATCAGCCTCAAACTGGCACAAGGGCCGTTGAAATGTGAACTGAAAGGGTCCTGCTCCCGCCCGACACACTGGGGCTGCACAGGGGTGGTCTGGGGGCTGGGAGGGGGTGGGTAACCATACAGCTAGGGAGATGGGGGGCGGACCTAGGAGTCCTTTCTGGTCTCGGCATCACTGTGCTAATTCTGGGCTGTTTGGACAGGACGTGGCCTGCAGGACGAACCCCCGCCATGCCGCCTCCATCCCTGAAGATGCTCCTCCTCGTCCTCGCAGGTGAGCGTGCGATTGGGTGTGGCTCTTTGCTGGCATGCAGGGCCATGCTAAGGGGGCCGTGGAGCCTGGGGCGATCGCCCTCCCCCGCAGGGCTCCCCATCCCTGCTCCATCCCTTTCCTCAAGCCCTGCCCCTGCTCCACCCCCGCTCTGCTCCCTCACCCCGTTCCCCGAGCAACACGGCCTGAAGGCTCACAGGGAGCCTGGCGCGGCAGTAGCAGCAATAGCCACCCCCCCGGCCCACACTCATCATGCAGGCGGCAGGAGCCAGAATGGCCCAGCAGCCAGCTCCACCCCACCACGGTGTCCTCTCCCTGCCTGCCCGTTCCCTGCTTCTCCGCCGTGCCAGGAAGTGGACTGTCCTGGGTCCAAGACGTTCCACTTCCCCCTGCCACGGAGACGCCAAGCGGCTCTCACCGCCCACAGAGTGAGTGGGGGTGCGACCCCTTCTGTCGCCCTGCACCAGGCCCCCGTAATTCCCCGGGTCCCTCCCGTCCATAGGACTGTTGGGGTGGCTGCTGCAGGGCCCCCAAAAGCACAGGGCCTGAGGCGGCCCCCTGATTCATCCTGTGGGCGGGGTGGCTCTGCTGACACGTGTGGATTCCCTAAGGATGCTTCCTGCCACGGGGACAGAACCAGCGGGACAATGGGGCTGGGATGAACACGAACACGAACACACACGTAGTTGTGCATCCCCTTCCAATGCACAGACATCCACCCCACCCCTCCACAGGCAGACCCGACAGCCACGCCCGCATCCCTGTTTAAAGTGCTCTCTCTCTCCCCTGCTCTGGGCAGGTGAGGTACTTGTAGCCTCGCCTGGGCCCTCTCCTCCGCCACACCCCACACAATGCTTTAGGCATCCAGAGGTGGGGGCTGAATTGACTCCTGCATGTGCCCTGCAATTCCAGGCTGCTTCGTCAGCCAGGCACACGTGTGTGCGGGCGAGTCGGAGCCAAGAGTGCAGCTAGGAAGCCGGCGGCAAGGGAAGTGTCAGGAAGCGACACAGGAAGCAATTCAGGAAGATGTTGCCTCCTGTATCGCTTCCAAGGGATTTCCTGGAACGTTTATTTTTGCTCCTCTTTAAAACAAACAGACCAAAAAAGTGGTCCGGTCTCATCCATGTCTCTCGCCACGTGGCTCCGTGGGACCAGAGCCAAGTGGGAGGGAGCTCCCTAGCAGACCACCTGTCACAGCTAATGCCTGACCCTTCTGGGCCTTCAGGAGATGCATTGGAGCCCTCCGGTGACAAGGGAGTGCGGCAAAATTGAGCTGGTGTCACTTCTGTGACATCGACATTTGGACTCAGGGTTTTCGGTCTAAATGAACCGGAGCAAGGGGGCTGCTGGGAAGCATGACCATCCATGATGGACCCTTGGGCTGCCTCCTGGGCAGCTTCTCAGAGCTCTGTCCACCCCAAAAGAGCCCCCTCCGAGGTCCCAAGGGCAGGTGTTGGCATCATGGCGTAAGATGCTGAATTTGCCTTAGTGCATCCACGTTTTCAAAGGCTGGCAGCTGACTCACACCTGGACCGTTTGCATGCTCACTGGCTGTACCGTTGCACCCCAAATTTGCACATGCAACGTGAGCAGTGTGCACCGTTGCCTGTTACGTGTGGGAGGTGGTCCTTTAGGTTATAGCACACTGTCGGAAGTCAGGAGGATCTGGGTTCTAATCCCAAATTAACCACAGACTCGTGAGGTGACCTTGCCTGTGTCTCTTAACCATGCTGCGGGGGCTCCATTTTCCCACCTGTAAATAGGGGCAAAACCACTTACTTACCCCAGCATTGTTCTCAGGCTGAATGCATTAACGAGTGTAACGGGGAAAGCGTTAATTCTGATGCTCTGCTTAATGCGGATGGCAGAGATGGTGGGTCTGGAGGATCCATTCAGAACTTGTGGTTTCCAAAGGCAGCAGAAGGATTTTGACCTGCCTTCTCACTCCGATGAATGGGGGTTGTTTGTCTACATATTCTTGCCAGCTCCCAAACCCCCGGGAGGGGGGCAGCAGCAGGTGGGTGCGCTCATTACCAGTGGCTGTGCAGGCGACAGCGGGAGTTCCCATGCTGCTGTGTGGCTTGCACGCATACTGGAGTGGTGGTTTCATTCCTGAATGTCACAACAGGTTACTTACCGTTGTGATGGACCAGGCTGGGTCTGGGCTCGGCTGAGGGCATCTGCTCAGGGCGAATTGCTCAAACTCAGGTCTCCTTACAACCCTCAGACTGGGGACCTTCCCAAATTGGCCACAAACCCATCACACCGAGCGCTTCAGCTGCCAATCTGGCCAGCCTGAAGCCTCCAGAGCAAAACCCCTCAGACACTCCAGCTCTTCCTGTGCCCCAATCAGCTTCAGGCCTAACACACAGGCGAGGGGTTTTAGAACCCAATCTCACCTACCCCAAATGGGTTTTTCCGGTCCCAAGAAACCAGCCACAGTTCCCAGGTCAGTTTACACTCTGGATCTTACCCACAAGACCACGCTAAGACAATCCTTTAGAATTTACAATCTAAAGGTTTATTAATAAAAGAAAGAAAAGCATGAGAGTGAGGTTGTTAAAGAAAATACATTACGTGCATCGAATCATCCAGTTCTCCATACAGGCTCTTAGCAGAGATGTTATAAACTGCTATCTTAAAAGTCTCTGGCGTACATCCTATGTCAGGATGGGTCCACAATTCTTTCCGGCTTGTTGTTCCCTGCAAGGCTGCATCTGGGATCAGGAGCTAAACTGAAGACCAGATGGAGGGTGCCACATGGCACTTACGTACCTCCCCTGGTATCTTCCTGGCCAGAGAAGGTCACATGGTCCAACGACCTATCCCTGTGTCCCATGCTGGCAGCCCTTCAGCCCTGGCTGGTTTGCAGTTGTCAGTCACATTCCTGAGGTGTGTATGGCACCTAGCGATTCATTGTCCCTGGAGCCGAGCTAATTAGCACAGTCACCGGCTGAACGTTCTTTGCCTATTGCTCTGCCTCCGACAGAGAATTTTCCAGCATCCCTGCAGAGAACGTTTAAACTCCGCATACAGATATCACACAAGTACATGAATCACATATACAGAATCAGTAGAACACAAGCTTTCATGTGCCACCTCACATGGCCCCCTTTGTACACACTTTGGGGCAAACACCCCCCCAATGGGTGCAGCAGTGATCTGGCTGCTCCCCTTAAAATCCAGTAACGTGACAACCGTTACAAATCAAATGGTCCTGCTGTAGGCCCTGCGCCAGCTCCCTCTGAGCTCACTGGCTCCGCTGCCGCCCTCTGATTGAGTCCGTACGCTCTCCTAGGTTTGCCCGCCACGGCCTCCACAGGCACCACGCTGCGCATTTCGCCCAGCGACCCCGAAGTCGTCCTCCCTCTCTCAAGCAACTTTTCACTGACGTGCTCGGGGGAGGCCGAGGTGATCTGGGAACGAGACATGCAGCCCATCGCCGCCTCGCCCGAGCAGCGGGACGGCACCTTCACCAGCACGCTCACGCTCTGGGACGTGACGGGCCTTGACACGGGGGAGTACGCCTGCAGCTACAACCACTCCCAGAAGCCCATGGAGAGGAAGGCCGTCTATGTCTTTGTGCCAGGTAGGGGACAGAGCACCCCCGTCTCCTCTCTGGGTGCATCTCTGCGGGGGGGGGGGGATGGAGGCCCGTGGAAAGGTGGGGCTGAATTTTAGATTGCGCCTCACACTGACGATAGGTTCGTCTGCTCTCGCAGTCGGGGCTGGGGGATGACAGGACGTAAGATAATGACTGACACGTGGGAGGCTAGAGTCACCTGTCTGCACTGGTGGGAGGCTAGAGTCACCTCTGAAGCCCCCTCCCCAGAGGCAGGGTGCAGATTATTAGAACTAAGACTCCCGCAGGTGAAGGGTGAGGGTGGGGGAGCTCATTGGAAAGAAAAAGTGAGTGAAATGCACCCGGTGGAGAACAAAGCACACAGCTCCAATGGCCCATGTGCCTAGCGATAACCCCAGCAGCTCTGGGAGTGCTGGAGGGAATGCCCCTGGCGTTCAGCATGTCCGTCTGCAAGTAGAAGTGCGATCCCATCCCTCGGCAAGTGGGAAGTCACAATCAGGGCCGCAAAGCCAGCTCTTCTGTCGCTCTCGTCAGTGCTTTTTTAGTTAAAAAAAAAAAAGTGCCATTACTCCAGCGGAAAGTTGTTGAGCAAAAAAAAAAAAGCTGGAGTGGGGCTGGCATTGCCCTTTTAAAAAGCCAGGGTGGGACTGGCATTGCCCTTTTAAGATATACAGTCCCTTTAAGACACGTGGCCCAGCTGACTGTCAGACATTTGCGTACAGAGGTGCCGGTGTGCTCCGTTCGTTCCAGGTAAGCTCTGGGCAGTGCCGTCACAAAAAAAGCACTGGCTCTCATAACCGGATTGCCTTCCTCCTTTCCCTTCTGCAGACCCCTCCTTGGTCTTCCTCCCCCCCGGCCCCGAGGACTCCTTCATCTTCATCATCGGCTCCAGCGAGGCCACCATCCCGTGCCGCGTGACCGACCCTCAGGCCACGGTGACTCTCTATGAGAAGAAGGTCAAAATCCCGATTCCCGCAGACTATGACAGGCAGCAAGGTTTCAAGGGGTTCTTCGAGGACAAGACCTACATCTGCAGCGTGACGCTGGGCGAGCGGGAGGTGCACTCCGACCCGTATTATGTCTACAGAATCCAGGGTGAGCCGCTTCGTAGGCCTGCCTGGGGGGGGGGGTGGCTCAGAGGGGTCAAGGCTGGTCTGTGTAAAGCCGTGGTAGGCAAGCTGTGGTCTGCAGGCCCCCCACAGCCCATTGGGATTCCATGTGTGGCCCATGAGATACTTTGTTTACTGTTGCCGATGCACAAATGTGCCAGATTCTGCTGGTTTCCATCCGTGTCATTTTTTTCCTACCAGTGTGACTAAAGTGACACACACACAGGAGCGGCCTGAGGCCGGCTGCGGCAGCTGGCGCTCTGGGTGGAAGGCGCGATCGGCACCCCCGCCTGCACGGCTGTCAATGGCCGTGACGTCATCATCGGGCACCCGGGCCCGCAGCGCCCTAGGCAACTGCCTAGTTTGCCTAGGTCCACGGGCCACCCCTGCACACACATAGTGCAAGGGCACGTGAAGTGAAGTGCGTGCTGATTGCACACTGACTGTGAGAGCCGTGCGCTGTCTCTGCACCCAATCAAAGTGCTGCTCCCGTTCAATCCCCACACCCCGCAAGTTCTAGGCATGCAAGCACAGTGAGCAACACTGCCCTGTCCCGAGAGACTGTCTTGGTTCCTGCAATCTTACGGCCCACTGAGATGGAGGAGGGCCCCTCATGCAGCCCACTCACTAGCCTAGGTTGCCGTCGCTGGTCTAAGGGCAGCTGCAGCCCCCCTCCGGGTTAAATATGGACTCCCTGCCTCATCTAAGGGCTGAAAGCCTCCGGCTCTTCCCTGGGAGAGGCTGGTGCTGCACCTTGGTTGGCTCACAGCACTGCAGCTAGAGGCAGGTGGCAGGATTCGGGCACTGCTCTCTCTGGGCTACGATTTGCCATCGTTTACCAAGGTTCTATCTAAGCTGCGTGGGCCCCGCAGCCGCGTAAGGAGCTCCGTGAATGAGCCCCACCAAGGGGCTCAGGGCTACCACACGGAGCTGCCTATTTAGGGGAGGGGCACGTCTCCCTCAGCGACAGCAGCAGCTCCCTGCTGGGGACAGAGCAGCGAGTCTGTCCCGGCCCGTAGGGAGGGGACATGTCCCTACCGACTGGAGAAACTCGCTGCTCTGAGCTGCTGCTGGCGCTGATGGAAAAGCACCCCTCCCCCTGCCAGGCAGCTCCATCTGGAGCCCTGAGCCCCTGGGGCCGTGCTGCCGTGCAGGTTAGAGGGAACCCACCTCTCCACTGGCCTCACCAAAAGGAGCTTGCTCCCTGGTAAATCAAAGCAGAATCTAGGCCTGTGGGCTCACTGAGGCTACGGCTACACTGCCGGGTTTTTTCAGAAGAAGATATGCAAATCGTGCTCGCATTTGCATATCTTCTTCCAGTTCTTTTTGCGGAAGAGGTTTTGCTGCTATTCGGCCCCCTGTAGACGAGGCCAAATGTTGGATGAAAACCCTCTTTCACAAGACTCTGTAAACCTCGATTTACGAGGAATAAAGGGTCTTGCGGAAAGAGTGATTTTTTTCCAACATTCGGCCCCCGCCTACATGGAGCTAAATAGCAGCAAAACCTCTTCTGCCAAGAGAATCAGAAGAAGATATGCAAATGCGAGCACGATTTGCATAACTTCTTCGGAAAAAAAATGGCAGTATAGCCATAGCCTCAGTTTCCAGACTCTCCTCTCAGGACCAAACCCCTCTCCCCAGCCCGGTTCTCCCTGTCCAGAGCTGCTCCCAGTGACAAGCTCCAACGATGGGCATTGGGCCCGCGCACGCCTTCCCTGCTCAGCCTGCAGCTCCCGCTCCTGGGGAAGGGGACATGCTCACAGGGCCGTGAAGTGGGCACGAGGCGGAGCAGGTCCGAGCCCCGCTGGAGTCCCTCCTGCAGAATTCCCTGGGTTCCCCAGGAGCACATTAAGATCACATTGCTGCCCCACGCCAGGGCGCTGGTCGGAGCATGGGACATTTTGTCATTGGACTCAGCTGAGATCATAATCCCTGGGCATGTGTGTGTAGTGGCCAGCGCCCTGTACCGCGAGGCGCTGCGTGGCCAGAGAGAACAGAGGCCACCTCTGCCTCAGAGAGCTTCCAGGCTCGTTGAAAGACGAGACGCAGGCAGGGCAGTAGCGGGAAGCAATGAGACGATCGTGTCGGTGGGGTAGGCCGGGGTCCCAGCTTTGATTCACCCCTGGCTGTGTCCCTCCCTCCTCTCCAGTCTCCTCCCTGAACGTTTCCATCGGGGCAGTGCAGACCATGGTGAAGCGAGGCGAGAACATCACAGTGATGTGCACCGTGAGCGACAACGAAGTGGTCGACTTCAGCTGGTCTTACCCTCGCAAGGAGGTGAGTGTAACCGGCCTGGCAGCTCCTCCCTTTGCCCGCTGTGCCAGGGCCACGTAGCAGTGTCAGGCTGGGCTGCCTCCTTCATGGCAGGAGCCCCCAGACTTGGCACCCCCCGCAGTGCCGAGGTGGCATCTGGCTCCCTGCCACTCACAGCCTGTTCCGTGGCCAGTGCCGAGGTGGCATCTGGCTCCCTGCCACTCACAGCCTGTTCCGTGGCCCCTTCGGTGTCTTCCTGGCACAGGCTGGGAGGCTGCTACAGGTCTCATCTTGGCAAGGCCCTTGGGTGCGTTGGCCAAGACAGCAGCTCTCAGGGTCTGCACTGCTGCCGGGCGAGGCCGTCCCACGTCCACCCCCGACCCCAATGGGGAGACGATGGCCCACAGGCTCCTGCACAGCAGCTGGGAGTCCTGGGATTGTGACCTTGGGCAGGCCGCTCACAGCTCTGGTGGCCTGGAAGGCGGATTGAAGCTGGCAGGTCACAGCCAGGCACCTGCTCCCCAACCTGTCCAAACACCTCACAATCATTAACGCTTCTGGGAGGGAGGGAAGAGCCATGATCCCTGTTGACAGATGGGAAACCGAGGCACAGAGCGACTACGTGGCCCATGCAAGGTCACCTACGTGGCAAAGCGGGGGGTGATCCCAGGTCTCCCTAGTCCAAGGCTGGTGCCCTAAACCACTGGGCCATTCTTCCTCCGTGGGGCCTAAGTCTGCTGGTCCATGCTCCCTCCCCAAGCCGACTGGGCCTGCTGTGTCTGTGGAGGCAATGCAGGCTCGGTTCAAATTGACTGAGGCAGGCGGGGAGAGCCCGGGCGAGGGGGGAGAGCCGCTCTCCCCTTGCCACACCCCCTGCCACTTGTGATGCCTGTCAGCGCCTCGGGAGCAGGGCCCGGGGACTCGGAAGGGAGCGTCATCCGTCGCTCCTGCCCCGGGGGCCCAAGCACAAGGCCCAGCCCTGTTCATGGCTGACCCCGCAGTGTGTTCCGAGCCGAGCACACATGGAGTCCGGATTGCAGCGCTCCCCTGGCCTGGCGGGCTCCTTGCTGTCGAGTTCCGATCTCACGGGGGGGGGGGGATCTCCTCTCTCCCCGGCGCAGGCGGGTAAGGCTGTGGAGCCGGTGACAGACTTCTTGCCCGGATCCAGCTATGAAATCCGCTCCATCGTCACCATCCAGGACGCAGAGCTGGAGGACGCTGGCACCTACAGCTGCCACGTCTCCGAGGTCTCCCACCAGAATAAGGACAGGAAGGACATTGAGATTCGCGTGATCGGTGCGTTGCCACCCGCGCGGGGCCAGCGAGCTCTGGGCACCCGCTAGCCCTGCCACCTGCCTGTGCCCGGGCCGCACAGGCTTGGTGTCTCCCCTCTCCCCCTCCGCCGTGCCTTCTCCTCTCCTGGGGGCAGGCCCCAGGGCGGGGCTGCTGACCCCGCTCCCCTGTGAACCGCCTGCAGAGCGCGGCTTTGTGAGGTTCCACACCGGCCTGACCGATGTCGAGCTGGCCGAGGTGCACAAGAGCCACACCATCCAGGTGCAGCTCGAGGCCTATCCGCCGCCAACCATCCTGTGGCTGAAGGACAACGAGACCCTGAGGGTGGGGAACAGCAGCGAGTTCGCCATCACCAGCAAGAGCCTGTCAGAAACCAGGTGGGTGGAACAGGGCTCTGCCCAGAGACGGCTGTGGCCGGGGCCCAGCGAGAGAGCCGCTCCCACCCAGCGTGGAGCAAAGGGGTGGGAATTCTCCGTGCGCCGCGAGGCAAGGAGGTCTCCACAGCGATCCTGACTCGACGGTTTGCTGTGCGGTTTCTGTGTACTCCTTGGCTGGGTGGGCGGGAGAGAGTCACCCAGGGAGCCTCTTCCCGTCTTCACTGTGTGGAATCCTTTCCTCAGGTACCAAACCACTCTGACCCTGGTGCGGGTGAAGCAGAAGGAAGGGGGGTTCTACACCGTCCGGGTGTCCCACGAAGACGACACGCAGGAGCTGTCCTTCTACCTGCAAATTAACGGTGAGGAGACAGCGCCACCGACCTTTGATACCCACGGTGTTAGACAACCTAACAGCCCCCTCCTCAACTCTCAGCTGGACGCAAAGACCCGGCTGCTCAGACTCACTGGACCCCTGGGAAGAGGGGGCATCTCCTCGCTCCCAGAGGGGGTGGGGCCTCGCGGGGAGGGGAGGAGCCTCAGGTGGGAGGGGCGGGGCCAGGCCTAGCCATCTCAAGCATCCCTCAGTGTTACCAAGAATGCGCCACGCAGGGCTTCGGCAACAATTTAAAGGGCCCAAGGCTCCAGCTGCCATCGCTGCCACAATAGCGGCAGCAGCAGCCCGAAGTCCTGGGCCTTTTTCCCCCCACATTGTCGAGCCAGTTGTTTCCATTTGGTTCATCGGGCGGCAGCGCGCACCATGCTGCCTGTGTGTGTTCCAGCCTATGGAGGGTCAGAGTGCCAGTAGTTTTTTGCAGGAAATTTTGGGGCAGGAAAGTTGTGGAGGGTTTTTTTTTTCTTCTGATTTGTTCCAAATCTTTAACCAAAACCCGTATTTTCATGGTCCTCCAAAGAACTTAACCAAAAAACAAAAAAAGTGTTGCTGGAAATATCCCCCCTGCACCTCCGCTGTTCCACTTTCACAGTGTGGTGCGACTTGTGGGCCCCGAGTGAAAGGGGCGTGGGTCTAGCAGGGAGCTGAGCCCACTTGCATTGGCTCTAAATTTGGCCCTTAAATTTCAGCCCGTCCGTGGTGGAGAAGAGCTTTCTGCCCATCTCCTACCAGGTCTCAGGGCAGCATGGAAGGGAAACCTGCTGCCCGCCCTGGCTCACCCTCCGCCTCAAGGCAGGGGACACGCTCCTCCTTCATTCTAGCAGGCCATGAAGTTGTGTGGCTCTTGCTGAAAGCACCGAGACTGTGCACACCACCACCCCAGGCCTCTCCATAGCCCTCTGTAAGCGGCTACTTACTTCACTCTGGTTCCCCGGCGTGGATGGTTCCTGCCAGTCCCTCCCCCTCGCTCTCTCCGAACACACGCAGGTGCTGTGGGACCTCGCATGGCTCCATTAGCCAGCCTTTCCACCTGCCACCCCCCCGTCGCTTCCCTCCCGCGGGCAAAGCACACAGCTGACTCTCTCGTCTCTTCCCAGTGCCCGCCAAGGTGCTGCTGCTGAAGGAGAACAGCAACGCCAGCAGCGGGGAGCAGACAGTCACGTGCGCCACAGAAGGGATGCCCGAGCCGGAGCTGAGCTGGTTCACCTGCAGCGACATCAAAGGGTGAGGGGGCCAGCGACCCACAGCATGCATGCTTTCCTTTCCTGGATCCGCCTTGACAGCCCCTGGGGGTGGGTGTCCTCTCACCCAAAGCGCCCAATAGCACCTCCTGCTGGGAGAAACCGGGAACCGGGCAGCGATGGGCATTTCTTGCCCCATTCCCAGACCTCTTACACCTGCTAGGGAAAGCCGGGACTGAATTTGCCTGAGTAATTGATGCAGTGGTGTGTCTACTTAGAGCTCCAGGAGCTCAGCCCTGAAGGGTTTGAGATCTCTGCTAGTGGAGTAATGAAGATGGAGCTCTGGTTTTTCACCTCAGTGACTGTATTACCAGATGGGAGCCCCTTTGCACTGGCGTACAGACACCACACACCTGCCGTCCCTTCCCAGCACTCTTCGGGCATGTCTACACTAGGAATTAATGACTCCAGGTTTTACAGAGTTGAAATAGTGTGTCCCCACTGTGAGGAAGCCTTGAAATTAGTCTGAGGCAGGCTCCGTTAATGTGGGTGCGCTACCTCGACTTAGAGCCCCAGGAAGCACTGGGGAGTCATTCATCTGAATTGCTCTGGGGAGTCGTTATTTCAG